>NC_142888.1:56652968-56961328 GCF_051225735.1 Oryctolagus cuniculus
TATTTAAAAATATATCTTACTCTAGAGGAATACAGACAAGAACAGAGCTTTCCTTCCTTTTAGATCCAGTTGGAAAGCTGTTATCTTCCAGGAGGGACAGAACATCAGCAATTTTCATAATTCTCCCCAGTTACCTTTTGTGGAGAGGATGGTTTTGGTTATTACAGCTGTAAAGTAAGGATTTTCTTCTTCTACCCAGATCTTATCTGTAGAAAAGAAACTCTACCTTGGACAAAGTGCACTGAAAATACTGGTGCCTTAATTGCCATTGTTTGATTTGTTTATAAAGTGGAAGTTTGGCACCTGGGAAAGAAGGTTACAAGTACAAGAAACTAAAGCTTTTTCCCTCTGCTGAGTATTCATTTCCAAACACAGTATTATCACTCAGAGTAAAGCACACCACTATCCCTTTCCCTAGCTCTAGGTCATGACTTGTAGAATTTGCCCAGAAATGAAGCGAAATACACAGCAGACCCATAGAATGGCAGATGTCCTAAACAGCACTCTGGCCTCAGAATCAGCCCTTAAGGCATGCGGATCCAGCTGAAGAGCCCATGAGAGTATTTCAGACATGAAAAGCCAAGACACTCTGTCAAAAAAAAAAAAAAAAAAAAAAAAAAAAACCCTAAATGAAAGATCTCCACGAGTGAGATCCCAGTGGAAAGAACGGGTCATCAAAGAAGGAGGTACCTTTCTCTGAAGGGAGGAGAGAACTTCCACTTTGACCATGGCCTTGTCTAAATACGATCAGAGTCGGTGAACTCAGGGGGCTTCCATAGCCTTGGCAACTCATGACAAGAGCCTAGGGTGATTACTGATGCCATAAACAAGAGTGTCAATTTGTTAAGTCAACAACAGGAGTCACTGTGCACTTACTCCTCATGTAGGATCTCTGTCCTTAGTGTGCTGTACATTGAGATTTAATGCTATAACTAGTACTCAAACAGTATTTTTCACTTTATGTTTCTGTGAGGGAGCAAACTGTTGAAATCTTTACTTAATGTATGCTAAACTGATCTTCTGTATATAAAGAGAATCGAAAATGAATCTTGATGTGAATGGAAGGGGAGAGGGAGTGGGAAAGGGGAGGGTTGCAGGTGGGAGGGAAGTTATGGGGGGGAAGCCATTGTAATCCATAAGCTGTACTTTGGAAATTTATATTCATTAAATAAAAGTTAAAAAAAAAAGAATTTGCCCAGAAGTAAAGACGACTATAAAACCGAGAGCCCTAAAGTTCTTTGCAGGAGAATCAACTTCATTTGCAAGGGTGTGAGAAGTTCAAGCCTAAGAGAACTCTCAAAAAGAAGGGGGAAGGGGATTGTGGTAAAAGGCAATTGACAGGAGACTGGTGCATTCATTAGTGATATAGGCTAAATTCTAGGCCAGATTGTTAATTAAAGAAAACCAGAGAAAGTTACAACGAAGAGCCTTCACAGGGTCAGAATCAATCTCAATATTGACTTCAAAAACAATCTTTTTAAGGCGTCTGAATTTAATTGGATCAGTCAGTGGAGCAATGAATGCTCCAGGGCTTCACTGAAAACAATAGAGAAATCAGCTAGCAATTAGTGGAACTTAACAGCTGGGTATCCTCAGAAAGGAAAAGTGTCTTACCAAGACCATTCTTATCCCAAAGTGACTGTGTACATATCTGAGCCTGCATTTCTAGTTCAACACTGAGGGGAGAAATAGACTTCACTAAAGCGATTCAGCCCATCATTAACTAAGCAAATATTAAAATAACAATAGTAATTCCTGGAAGTAGGTTGAGATCACTACCCTGAGTTTCCAAAGTACTCTATGCGTGATGTAGAGTTTTCTATAAACACGAGAACAAAACTGGAAAATCTCACCCAAATATTGGCGTGGGGGTGGGAGTGGGGGTGGGGGAACCAGGGATAGAAATTTCTTGTGAGAGTAATGAGATGGGACATTAAGCACACAATCATACAGATATTGGGAGCATCCGAAGGAGAAGAGAAAAGGCAGAAAAGGTATTTGAAGAAATAAGGCTAAAACTTCCATATTTTGATGGAAAATTTAAATCTACACATTCCGAAAACCCAACAGATTCTAACTGAGCTACATACAAAGATTACACAGAAACATCATAGTAAAAATTCATGCAGCCAAAGAAAAATTGTTGAAAGCAATGAGAGAAAAAATATTCTTCATTTACAAGGGAGTGCCAATAATATGAGAGCATTTCCAATAGTTCATGGAAGGGGAGGATATTTGACAGAGCATTTAAGACATTACTTAGTATGCCTGTGTCCCAAACTGCAGTACTCGGGTTTGAGTCTTAGCTCTGCTTTCAATTCCGGTTTCCTACTAATGTACAGACAGGGAGGCAGCAGATGATGGCCCTAGTACTCAACTCCTTGCCATCCTCATGGCAGACCTGGATTGAGTTCTGGGCTCCTGACTTTAGTCTGGCCCAACCCCAGCTATTTTCGGCTTTTGGGTAGTGAACCAGCAGGTGGGAAACTTATCTGTCTCTCTGCCCTTCAAATAAAAAACAAAAATAAATTATTTTTTTTAAATTTATGAAAAATTGAATACATTTATTCTAATACAAAAATTTGAAATCCATGCATATGATGGGTTTTCAAAAAGTTTGTAAAAATACATATTATGAAAAAACTATGCTGTTTTTCATAATGAGTTTGCCTCCAGAAAACAGATGTCATAAAAACCACCATTAAAATCAAAGGCAAATTGGGAAAGGAAAAGACTCAAATCAACACCATCGTCATTGGACATGTAAATTTAGGAAAGCCCATAGTACTGGCTGTCTTTTCTACAAATGTGATGGCATCAAAAAAAGAAATATTGAGAAGTTTGAGGAAGTTGCTGAGGTGGAAAAGGGCTCCTTCAACTATGCCTGGGTCTAGGATAAAGTAAAAAACTGAATATGAGGGCGGGTGCTGTGGCATAGTGGGTAAAGCCACCGCCTCTGGTGCCAGCATCCCATATGAGCACCGGTTCGAATCCCGACTGCTGCTTTTCTGATCCAGCTCTCCACTATAGCCTGGGAAATCGGTAGAAAATGACCCAAGTGCTTGGACCCCTGCACCCATGTGGGAGACCCAGAAGAAGTTCCTGGCTCCTGGTTTCAGATCGGCTCAGCCCTGGCCATTGCGGCCATCTGGGGAGTAAACCAGCAGGTGGAAGATCTTCATCTTCTCTCCCTCTCTGCGTCTGCCTCTTTCAAATAAATAAATAAATCTTAAAAAAAAAAAAGCTGAATGTGAGGGTGGTATCCCCACCATCTCGCCATGGAAATTTGAGCAAGCAAGCATATGTGACTATTACTGATGCCCCAGGTCATACAGACTTTATCAAAAACATGAGTACAAGCACATATCTCAGGCTGACTGTGCTGTCCTGATTGTCACTGCTGGTGTCAAGGAATTCGAGGCAGGAAATCTCCAGGAATGGACAAACCCACGAGCAAGCCCTTTTTGCTTACACACTGAGTGTAAACAAAATGGATTCCACCAAACCACCCTACAGCCAGAAGAGATATGAGGAAATCATTAAGAAAATCAGCACCTACATGAAGAGAACTGGCTACAACCCCAACACTGTAGCATTTCTGCCAATTTCTGGCTGGAATTGTGATCACATGCTGGAGCCAAGTGCTAATATGCCTTGGCACAAGGGATGGAAAGTCACCCACAAAGATGGCTATGCCAGAGGAACCACAGTGCTTGAAGCCCTGTATTGCATCCTCCCACCAGCTCAACTAACAGACAAGCCTTTGTGTCTCCCTTTACAGGATGTTCACACAATTGGTGGTGTTGCTACTCTTCCTGTGGGCTGGGTGGAGACTGGCCTTCTGAAACCTGACATTGTGGTAACCTTTGCTCCAGTAATATAAAAGTGAAGTCGGTTGAAATGTACCACGAAGCACTGAGTGAGGCTCTTCCTGGGGACAGCGTGGATTTCAAAGGCAAGAACATGTATGTCAAAGATTCGTGGTAGCACTGCTGGTGACAGCAAAAATGACTCATCAATAGACGCTGCTGGCTCCACTGCTCAGGTGATTAAGCTGAACCATCCAGTCGAAATCAGTGCTGGCCAGGCCCCAATAGGCAACTGTCACACAGATCACATTGCTTGCAAGTTTGGTGAACTGAAAAACTATTGATTGTCCTTTTGTTAGAAGCTGGCCTTAAATTCTTGTAATCTGTTGATGCAGCCATAATTAGTGAGGTTCCTGGCAAGCCAATGCATGTTAAGAGCTTCTTTGATTCTCCTCCTCTGGGTCGTGTTGCTGTTTGCAATATGAGACAGTTGCTGTGAGTGTCATCAAAAGCAGTGGTTAAGAAAGCTGCTGGAGCTGGCAAGGTCACCAAGTCTGCCCAGAAAGCTAAATGAGGATTATCCAACACCTGCCACCCAAGTCTTACTCTGATAGAAGGAAGGTCTCAGAACTGCTGTCTCAGTTGCCCATTGAAGTTTTAATAGTAAAAGACCAGTTAATGATAACAATGCTGCATAAAATTTTCCGAAAGAAAGGAGAACGTTTTGTGGATCATTTTTTGTGCGTGTATCTATGTGTATATATAATATGGAAATTTTTGTTATCAGTTTCTAAAATCACTACTTTTTAATGGAAAAAAAAACTTAAACTTAACCAAAAATCTACCACAGAATTGTGAAACGCAATAAAATAAACCTTAATGAGAAAAACAAAAGAGAAAAAACTACACATGGATGTCAACCTTTTATTGTATCCAAGCAAGCTTCTGTTTAGTCTAAATGTTTGCTTATTTATTTTCATTTTTATATAAAGGAAAGAAAGAAACAGAGACAGAAAAAGATCTCTAATGCACTGGTTCACTACCCAAATATGCATGATAGCCAGGAGTGGGCCAGGCAAAACCCAGGAGCCCAGAACTGAACCCAGGTCTCCCATGTGGGTGGCAGGGAGTCATCACCTGCTGCCTCCTAGAGTATGCATTATCAGGAAGTTAGATTTGGTGATGGATCTAGATTTGAACCCAGGTACTCCAAAATAGGATGCGGGAATTTTAAATGGGATCTTAACTATTAGGCCAAATGCCTGTCCCATGAACTTTAAATATTTTTAAGATTTGAGAAGCAGAGAGACACGGAGCGAGAGAAAGCTAGAGAGAAGGGAGGGAAGGAGGGAGGGAAGGGGAGAGAGAGAGAGAAGGAAATGTCATCTTCTCATATGCTGGTTTACTCCCCAAATGATTACAATAGCTGGGACTATGGCTGGGATGAAGCTAGAAGCCAGGAACTCGATCAAGGTCTCTGTATGTGTGCAAAGAACCTGTTTACTTGAACAGTCACCGTTGCCTCCCAGCATCTGCATTAGCAGGAACCTAGAATTAGGAACCAGAGGCCAAGGCAGGTATGAAATCCAAGCACTGTAATGTGGAACATGGGCATCTTAACTGCTAGTATATATGCCCATCTCTTCTTTTCTCATTAATAATAAATCACTATCAAAACAATGGAGAGGGACCCAGCACTGTGGCATAGAGGGTAAGGTCACTACCTGCTGTGCCTGCATCCCATTTGGGTGCCGGTTCAAGATACCCCAGCTGCTCCTCTTCCAATCCAGCTCTCTGCTATGGTCTGGGAAAGCAGTAGAAGATGGCCCAAGTCCTTGGGCCCCTGCACCCACATGGGAGACCCAGAGGAGGCTCCTGGCCCCTGGCTTCAGATCGGCACAGCTCCAACCACTGCAGTCAATTGGGAAGTGAAACAATGGATGGGACACCTCTCTCTCTGTCTTTCCTTCTCTCTCTGTGTAACTCTGACTTTCAAATACATAAACAAATCTTTAATAAAAAACAATGGAGACCATAATGCAGTGAAATCCATATTTAAGGTTCTCTTAGAGAAAAATTGCCAACTAAAAATGCTGTACCTAGCAGAAATAGCCTTCAGCAGTGATGAAATAGACAATCCTAGAGAAATAAGCAGTGACAGAATTTATCGCAAGCAAAACAGCTTTATGAAAAATACTAAAAGAAATTCCTCAGATATGTAATTTTATTTTGAGGGTGATAGCAAATAAGTATATAATATATTTGCTAATAATAGTACAGAGCAGGTAGGCTGTATTAGACTATATTATTGACACCATATGGTATTTAAAATCTGCTGGAAAAAATGATAAGAGCAACAAATGACAAATGCTTTAAAAATCTTCAATGTAATAAAAATTACTTTCTCCAACCACAATGGAATGAAATTAGAAACCAATCACAGAAAGAAGTTTGGGGTATTATCAAATATTTGGAAATTAAATGACATACTTCCATATAACTGATGCCTCAAAAAAATCACAAGGAAAGTTAGAAAATTCTTTAGATAAATAAGAATGAGACAAAAATTCTAAAATTTATGTGATGTAGCTAAAGCAGTGCAGAGTGAAATGAATAGCAGAAAATGTCTATGTTAAAAGTGAAGCAAGATCTCAAATCAATAATCTAACAATGCATTAGGAAAATGGAAAGAGAAGAGTCAACTAAACACAAATCACAGAGATGGAAAAAATAGTAATGATTAAACCGATAATTTATTAAAAGATGGCTAAAAAGCAAAAGAGAAAAGAAAAAACTTCAAAAATTGGTTCTTTTGAAATTAAAAAAAAATTGAAACAACTTTGAGAATTGAATGGACACATTTATTTCTGAGAACTTCCACTTGGTGATGCACACACAGAGATTTGAATAACACTGCAGAGTTTATGAAAATTTAACCAACATTGGAACTACAGTCCATAGAAGACAGGGTAAAACTTGTGACCCTTAGTTAACCAGGTCAATTGTCCTTCAAATTTGGCAAAGTGTCTTCCATAGGATTAAACAGAATATTGAATATCATGATATCAACATTTCTAGACTATTATCTGCTATTATGTGACAACAAAACACGATGAAAATATTAACTCATAGAAAAAATCAACAAACACTAACTTTGAGGTGACATAGGTTTTGAAATTTTCTTAGAAACACTTTAAACTAGTTATTATGCAAATGCTTCATGAATAATTTCTAAATAAATAGAAAAATACAGTCTCAGCAAAGAATTATAACATATAAAGAAAAGTCAAATGGAAATTTTAGAGCTACAAAAATCTGATTGAACAATAGAATCAAAAACCCCTTTATTGAATGTACTCAATAGCACAATGATGACGGCCAATAAAGATACAATAAATGTGAAAATGAACCAATAGAAATTTTCCAATCTGAACCAAAAAAAAAAGAGAAAAAAATGAGTGCAAAAATTGAACAGGGACATGTAGAATAATAACAAAAAGCCTCACATCTTGAATCAAATTTCCAAATGGAGAGGCAAAATTCACACACACACACAAAGGAAGATATGGCCAAAAATCTCCCCATGTTTGGTAAAAGGCATGAACTTACAAATGCATAGGTTCATGGAACACCAACAGGAAAATGCAGATATTATACCAATTTTTAAATGCTATAAAGTTATTTAAATATTGTTTGAAACATTTACTTAAAAAATAAAACACAAGAAAAGCCTAAAATAACTCTCTTTTGAAAATTTCAATGCCTCGGGGAAGGGCATTTGGCACAGCCATTAAGATGCTGCTTGGAACACCTGCATTGCATATCAAAGTGCCTGGTTTTAGTCAAGTTCTACTCCCAATTTGACTTTCCTGATAATGTACAGCAGATGACGGCTCCAGTACGTGGGTCCTTGCCCCCAAAATGGGAGATATGGATTGAGCTCTAAACCCCTGCCTTTGGCCTAACCCAGCCCAGGCTGTTGCTGCATTTGTGGAGTCCTCCAGTAGCTAGAAGACCACTCTGTTTTTCTGTCCCTTTCTATCTCTGTCTCTCTTCGTCTCCCTCTGTCTCTCTGTCTCTCTCCCTCTCTCTCTCTCTCTCTCTCTCTCTGTGTGTGTGTGTGTGAGTGTGTGTGTGTCTTCAAATCTCTGGCTTCAAATAAAGTGATAAAAACACAAGAAACTCTGATGCCTTTTTATAATTTTGACAAGTCTGAAGATTCTTTTTATGTATTTTCTTATTACTTTAAGTATACTTATTTATGGGGCAGACTGTGATGACTTGATATATACATTCAATATGTGTTGATAAAATCAGGTTAGTTAGCAATTCCATTCTCAAACATTTAAAAAAATCTTTTTTGATTAACACTTAAGAATTCTGCATATGCATAGGGTATCATATGATACTGCAATAAATGTATATTATGTGAACTGATCAAATCAGTGTTCTCAGTGTTTCTCTCATTTTTTTAAGTATTTTTTGACAGAGTTAGACAGTGAGAGAGAGAGAGACAGAGAGAAAGGTCTTCCTTTTTCCATTGGTTCACCCCCCAATGGCTGCTGCGGCCAGCGCACTGAGCTGATCCGAAGCCGGGAGCCAGGTGCTTCTCCTGGTTTCCCATGCAGGTGCAGGCGCCCAAGCTCTTGGGCCATCCTCCACTGCACTCCCGGGCCACAGCAGAGAGCTGGACTAGAAGAGGAATGACTGGGACTAGTACACGGCGCCCTAACTGGGACTAGAACCTGGGGTGCCGGCGCCACAGGCAGAGGATTAGCCAAGTGAGCCACGGTGCCGGCCTCCCTCATTTTTTATTACTTTATATTTGGAGACTTGGAGCTCCTCTTTTTTATATGCTCATAAAATATATAAGAGGTTATTGTGAACTATAGGCACCCTTGGAGCTGTGAACACTAGAATATATTGTTTTTATTTCTCTTTTTCTGCCTATAATCCACACTCTTTGCAACCTTCCCCAAACTTTCTAAATGTCTATCACTCAATTTTCTACATTCAGATAGACTTGTAGTAAGCATCTACATATGAGAGAGGATATTTAGATTTTGTCTGACTCTCACTTAGGGTGATGTCCTCCTTTCCCACCCATCCACTTTGCTGCAAATGATAAGAAGCTATTTATATGGTTGAATAATATTCCATTGTGTATACACATATTTTCTTTATCCATTCATCTGTTGATGGGATATTGTGATTATTGAAGCAGTGAATGTGAGAGTGGATGAATCTCTTTCACGTGCTGATTTCAATTTCTCTGGATATATGTTCTTAGAAGTAGGATAGCTATATCATATGGTAGTTCTGTTTTTAGTTTTTTTTGCAGAACCTTCATACTTTTTCCATGATGACTATATTAATTTAGATTCCAATTAACAGGATATAAGAGTTTCCTTTTGAGGCTGGCATTGTTGCATACTAGATAAATCTGCTGCCTGTGACACCTGCATCCCATATGGACAACTGTTTGAGTCCCAGCTGCCCCACTTTCTATCCAGTTCCCTGCTAAGGTGCCTAAGAGAGCTGTGGAAGATGGTCAAAGTACTTGGGCCCCTGCCACCCATGTAGGGGGTACAAAGAAGCTCCTGGTTTCAACCTGACCCATCCCTGACTGTGGAAGCCTTTTAGGGAGTGAATCAGTTGATGGAAGACCTCTCTCTCTCACTCTGCCTTTCAAAAAAATACATAAATCTTTTTTTTTTTAAAAAAAGAGTTTCCTTTTATTCACATCCTTTTGAGAATTTCTTATTTTTTGTCCTTTTGATAATAGCTATTCTAACTTGGGTGAGATCATATCACATTATAGTTTTGATTTGCATCTTCCTGACAGCTAATAATGTTGAGCATTTTTCATAAATTTTTGGCCTCTTGAATATTTTTCTCTTGAGAAGGGTCTATTCATATTATTTATCCATTTTAAAATTGGATTATTTGTTTTGTTATCAAGTTGAACTCCTTATATATTCAGATATTAACCCTTTGCCAGGTGAATAGTATGCAAAAATTTTCTCCATTCTGTCAGCTATTATTCACTCTGTTACTTGTATTCTTTGTTGTAAAAAGCATCTGAGTTTTATATAATTTAATTTGTCTGGTTTGGCTTTTGTTTCCTGTCCTTTGAGAGTCATGTCCAAGAAATCATTGCCTATATTGATATATTGCACTTTCCCTTAAGTGTCATTCTAGTAATTTTAGTTTCAGGTTTTATATTTAGATCATTCATCCATTTTTGTATAGGGTGAGAGTTGACTTTTTAAGGATTGATTGATTGATTTGAAAGGTAGAATTAAGAGAGAGAGAGAGAGAGAGAGAGAGAATTCTTCTTTCTTTTTTTTAAAGATTTGAAAGCAAGATTCATTAGTCAGAGACCTCCAGCCAGAGGGGCACGGATGGGGGCTCCAAAAGAAGTAAAACCCAAAGAGACCAATGGTAGCAGGGTTTTTAAGCACAATCTTGGGGAAAAAACTGTCAATCAATATAAGGTAGGGACAAACTCAACAAAATACCTGATTTACAACCCTTTATCCTGTATGGCTTGGTCATGATAAAACCAAAAAGCCATCCATAAGATCGAATAGGTAACCTGTTTTCCCAATAAACTGTGAAGCTTAGGCGGAGGAAATCACCACTCCCTTGCTCTTCTTGTGGTAAATTTGGAGATTCCTAAGGAAGGAGGGCAGACATTTTGATCTTGCTAAAGATAACCTTTTAGGGGGGAGCAAGCATTCTACACCCCAAATTCCACTGGGACCACCCTGACTGCCTATTAACTCATCTGACTCCTCACATTCCCCCTCAAGAAGAATGGACCCTAACATCTGTTAGGGGTCTGGACAATGATGGCCTTGGCTGCTTCATGCTGAAAGGAGCACCACTGGGAGAGGCAGTCAAGACAGGGTTCCAGCAGGAACCAGCTTCTCAGTGGGTGGTGGTTTCCTGAGGGGGACAGCAGTGCCAGCTTGCAGAAACTGCTTCCATCTGAGGTTTCATGTGCATGGCCACCTAGAAATCACTTTTTCAAGTCTGGAGAAAATGAATCTAACAAGCAGTTTAAAGTCACAGGATCTAAAACAAAGCAGAGTCATTATTAGAAGACCTAAGAAATGAGCTGTCAAAAACACAAGCATATTTTCCCATTTAGAGGCAACTGGAAACTGACAGAAGGGGCCTGATAAAAATCAAGTGGTATTTAAGGTCTTGCCAGGTATTTGATGTCCAGACCTATCTATGTCTTCACATGGGGTACATCATAAGGGAGGTGTGAACCTTGTTAGGAAAGGTACTCTGATGACTTTGATAACCTAGCTTGCCTGGGAGGAGAGCTGGTTTGAATAAAAGGTAGGTGGCATCTCTGAAAAGAAAACATTTTAGTTAATTTACAGTTCTGCCTGCAATGTTGCTGACCCTACTTGGCCATCCCCTTGATAGCAGTGGTTACTTTGGAAGCTGGGCCAAGTGAAGGGCTAGCTTTTCAGCTTAGAGCCAACAAAACCTGTGGCTCTGACCTGGGAATCCTTTGATTCAAGGACATTTTTTCATTTCAGTGATCCAACTCTTGGCTGGCAAAGCTGTCAGAACCCTTCAAAAGCTGACTTCTGCTGAAGCCCTGGCTTTCCACATCGAAAACCAATGCAATGGACTGAGCTGTTGGGTCTCCATGATGGAAGATTACTGTGTAAAGAAGCCATTAATTGGCCTGCCACCTATCTTTGCATTGCCTCTGCAGCCTAGCTGCATCTTCCTCCTGGTTTCTGTTAAAGCAGACCACAGGAAACCTTTACTATGATGCAAGTCAAGGGGTGCTCAGTCCCATCTCTAATCTTTGGTGCCCTAAACTAGAAATTTATAGTCACAGGCATATTCTGATAGTGGTTTTTCTGTGAGGTGGACAATGCCCATTAAGAAAGCTATGTCCTTGCTTTAAAACATGCTCTCCCTTTGTTTGGCTTGAAAAAGGAGGTTTTGCCTATTTACTGTGCTCATAGAAAAGTAAATCTAGCTGTGAAATCATAACTGAAGCCCTCATTTTTACTGTGCTATTCTTACAGAAAAGTGTTAGCCATCTCTTTTGTAAGATCTAAAGATCAAATTGTACATCCTGAAGATGTATAGTATAGAATGAGTTTCCCATATTGAAGACAATAGAGAAATGAGGGAACAAGTCAGCCTTCCCAGATCACTTAATGTCAATAACTTAATATCAAATGAAAACTTAGCAAGCAATTTTAACTGTTAAATAACAACTTAGGAAAACATTTACCAGAAGGCCCAATGCCTTCTATAAATTTCAATGCAAGAGTACATGTATTTGGAAACAGTACTTAAATATCTAACACAAGTGTGACTTGTTTGACCAGCAAACCCAACTAGAATCATGTCAACAAATTTAAAACATCTGGTACAGAGAATTAGGTCACTTGAACCAAAAAGTATCTTTGATTAATTTAGCTTTGGGCAGTGAAGGGATGGATGGAAAATCAATCTCTCCCTCTCTCTCTCTCTCTCTCTCTCTCTCTCTCTCTCACTTCATAACTCTACCTTTCAAATAAATAAATCTTGTGAATGGTCAGCATAAAATGTTTCATGCAGATCTACTGTAGGGAGTACAGTTGACCAATAGCCAGAGCTATTGCTTCTCCAGATTTTTTTTTTTAAGGAAATGGGAAATATCTTTAATAGGTTCATGGAAAACGTATGTCATGAAAAGTTATTCATGGTTTTTAAAAAATTTTGCTACAAGATAAATTCATGTTTAAATTTCACCTTATATGATCTTTTAAAAGTATGCTTGTAGGTGCTTACCCAGATTTGAGTATTACAAATGTATATATGTATCAAAACATCATGTTGTACACCAAAAATATGTATACTTTTTGGTAGTTTCTTTCTGTTCCTAGTTTGTTGAGTTTTTTATTTATTTATTGAATTTAAGGTATACAAATTTCATGCATTTCATATATACAGATTACAGAACATGGTGATACTTCCCATAGTCCCTGCTTCTTCTAGAATTGCCCCCGATGCATAACCGAGCACAGGCATTTCTGTCACCAATGTTTTCTCATAGTTGCACTGTGGTCTGGAGGTTTTCAGACACAATGTACCTCCTCTTCCTTTGTTTTTTCACAGGTATCAGACCAACATCATTATATGAAGATATTCTCTGTTTCTTCATTTTATCCTCTTGCATAAGCACTACATTGAATATATCATATGTCATCTTGACATATGTTTCTCAGAAGAACTAAATAACACAATTAGGTTCTTAATTTTTGCAAGAAAATACCAATTCTATTTCTAAGTTGATCAACTGGGAAAAAATGTTTTCATAATTAACAGATAAATAAGAATAGTTATAAATCAGCTACTCATGAGTGAGCATAACCTTAAATTTAGTGTTGCTATCTACTTAATAAATATCAGTTAAATGAAGCAATATTTACAAGATTGCTTGAAGAATGTTTAATCAATCTTCCATGTCATGGGTTAGCAAACTTGTGGCATAGGCCAAATTTGGCTCATGACCTATTTTTGTATGGTTTGGAAGCTAAGAAAAGTTTGTACAATTTTCAAGGGATATAAAAGAAATAAAAACAAAATAAAGCAGAAAACACAAAACAAAAAAGCAAAGGAAAATACAGAACTGTGACCACATGACTTTCAATGCTTAAAATATTTGCTGGCCCATTACAGAAAGTTTTCTAATCCCTAATTGATATGCTTTTAGATATATTCCTGAATTTAAGCCATATTAGAAAACAGTGCTCCATATGTGCTGCTAGAAAGCTTAAGACACATTTTCAGCCCTTTTCTAGAAGATATACTAACTAATTTTAGCCTGCATCTTGTAAACCAATCTCACCCCTGGATTTACCTTCTTTTTCTTATAAACATCTCAGCTATATCCCAATTTCAAGTTTTATTTCATCTCACTATATTTATTTGTAATGTGATACATTTTTTAAAAAAACTAGCTTGGATCTCTTACTCTCCACCCTGAAAGGGTGTAGATTAGTAGTGTTGTGAAATTTCTTGATCTGTGAAAAAGTTTGAGTTTGCTCACGTTACTTGACTCTTTTCATGACTAGAGAATCTATTATAGGACACAGCACTCATATACCTGCACAAAATGGAAGTCCAGCATAGAAAAATTAAGTGAGACCTGAAATTTGAGCCTCCTCATAACCACCCCAAATTGTTGTGGTGAATCAAATCCTGAAGATTTAACCATTACTTCTTTTCATACAAGTCATCATATAGGATAGGAGTTCTTAAATTGGTTCGAATGGGTGCATGTGAGTACAATAACGGATGTTGAATCTGTAACTATTTTGATTTTATACAGAAATTTATTGTTACATCTTTTTGAATACTTTTCTCGGAAAAGTAATTATAGCTATATCACATTCCCAACAGGTCTGAAACTCAAAATTTTATTCAGAAGTCAGATTAGAATAGAGCCAACAGTCAAACCCCAAATATCTCTCAAGCAGGAATCCAGACTATTCTTTTTTTTAAAGACTTATTCATTTGAAAGGCAGAGTTACAGAGAGGCAGAGGCAGAGGCAGAGAGACAGAGAGAGAGAGAGAGAGAGAGAGAGAGGGAGAGAGAGAGAGAGAGGGAGAGAGAGAGAGAGAGGTCTTCCATCCTCTGGTTCACTCCCCAGATGGCTGCAATGCTTGGAGCTGAGCCGATCCAAAGCCAGGATCCAGGAGCTTCCTCCAAGTCTCCCATGCGGGTTCAGGGACCCAAGTACTTGGGCCATCCTCCACTGCATTCCCAGGCCATAGCAGAGAGCTGGATTGGAAGTGGAGCAGCAGGGACACGAACCAGCGCACATATGGGATGTTGGTGCTGCAGGTGGTGGTTTCACCTGCTATGCCATAGCGCTGGCTTCTCCAGACTGTTTTTGAGGTTCATAGCCCAAACTGGTTTGAGAGACCTGACTAGGTCAAAAACCTTTATTTTACACATGAAGAAAGATGATAGAGATTTTCAAACTGCAAGAAATCTTTAGATTTCTGAAAATCGTCATGACAGTGTGAAATAACACATGGTTATGTTGTATTATTTTTTTCTCCAGGGCGAATTCTTCTATTTGTTACATACACAAACTTTCTGTTGTAATGGTGGGATCTGGGAAATGTTTTGTATGTTTTGTTCATAAAATCATCCTCATGATATTGATCTTCTTAGTTTGTTGGCTCGGGGGTTTCCCTATCAGTAGGTAATTTCATCCTCAACCACCCACAGTTGAAGCACATAGAGATATTGATTCCTCACAGATTAATTCTTTAGGCTCATACTCCTAAACAAGAAATTCACTTTCAATCCATTATTTTAGGACTAGGAGACAGAGTCTTCTTAATCCATATTTAGTGTCATACATGTGACAACCCTATCCAGATTTCTAGATTTATATAGGAAATTGCTTTAGGAGCCCAACACAAAGAGATTGTAGGCTCAGTTTCCAATCCCATGAGTGTGTATAATCCCTCTCCCTTAAACCCTGTATTTCAATTGAGTATGGAAGTGCCTTTCCCTCCACAGTTTAATGGAGTTTGGAAATATTTGGGGGTCAGGATAAGATCTAGATTTGGGGGAATATGAAGTTTTGTATAATCTTGGAATACTTTTGAAGAATAATACAAAGTTACAAATACAAAATTAGGCACAGGGCTTTGAAAAATGTCTATTTACTGTCTATTTACTGCAGACATTTGAGCATCATTAGCTTCATGGTAAATTTTGGTCTGGTGGAGGCATTATTACTTGTCATGATGACTGGTGGGTGTTATTGACATTTAGTGGGAAGGGGTCCAGGAATGTCAAACATCCTGCAATGCAAAAGATAGTTACTCACAAAAATAATTGTCTTGTACAACATGTCAATTACCTCAGTGGATCACATAGTTTTACCTTCCTCTAATTACTTTGGCTGTGAGTTTCTGATTAGGCTGTGGTACCTGGGGATTTTTTTTTATTATTATTATTCCTTTCAAGCTTACCCATTGATTTTCTTAAACTTTAAAAAAGATTTTTTTAAACCCTGAGCTTTTATGGGTTTGGACATATTCTCCATAATTCACCATCTTGAGCAGAAACATATTTTATCTCTGTGTCAATAATGACAAATATCTCCAAAACAAAAAAAAAATGTTGAAATTCTGAAATGAAATATAACCTGATTACGTTGTCTTTGGTACTGAGACTTTCAACTTAATACTTTTTGCTTTTATGGTATTAATCAAACTATGAATTTTTAGCTGACACAGAGAGATAAGTCACTTAGAGTCATAATAGTACTTTAAAAATGGAGGTTTAGGGGTCTGCATTGTGGCATAGCCAGGTTAAGCCGCTGTCCCCATTGCCTGCATCCCATATAGGCACTGGTTTGTGTTCCAGATGGTCCACTTCCAAGCCATTTCTCTGCTAATTGCTTGGGAAAAGCCCTGAAAGATGGCCCAAGTGTTTGGGCCCCTGCTATACCCACATAAGAGACCTGAAAGAACTCCTGGCTCCTGGCTTCAGCCTGGCCAGCCCTAGCCATTGTGTCCATCTGGAGAGTGAACCAACAGATGGAAGACCTCTCTCTCTCTCTTTCTGTCTATGTAATTCTGTTTTTCAAATAAAGAAATAAATCTTAAATGAAAGGAATTTGAAATAATATAATAATGATAGAAATACATTGATATACTGCTTACTATGTGTCATACATTAAGTGATTTACATACATTAAATCATTTTTTCATATTGGGAATCACTTGAAGCAGATCTACTTTACATTTTGTAAATAAAACTATGGTGGTACAGAGAAAGTAAATAATTTTTCTAAATTCACATTGCTAGTAGTAATACAGCTGATTATTAAACCCAGGTATCTAGGTTCCAGTGTCATATCTCTCTCTCTGTCTCTCCTATCTCTCTCTCTCTCTCTCTCTCACACACACACACACAAACAAGATGTTTTTAGCTTAAATAACAGAAAATTCAATTGATATGGATTATATAGATTAAACTAATATTCCAACAAAATATTATAGAAACATTAAAGTAGGGAGGGACCACAAAACGCATGTATTCCAACTTCTCATTTTAGAGATGGTAAAAGTGAAAATCAAGCAGATTAGGTAACTGGGCCATAATCCCAAAAGTCACACTCCAGTTGTCTGACTTTGAACCAAACATTCTTTCATTATTCTGTTGAGAAATTGTTCCCTCTCAAGGCAGTTCTAGCACACTATTGACAACTGGAGTAATAGGACCTACCCTTGATACCCTATTAAGATGAAGAGTAATTGGTGAGAGGTTTCTCCTTTTCCACACAGCACTATCTCCTTTTCCCTGTAAAATGTGGATTCTGGGTTCTGCCCCAAAATGGAAGTAAAAGACTAATAGTGTAATTGCATTTAAAGGGGATAAATAGGAACAAACTTGGGAATAATCCAAATATACATCAAAAGAGTAATGATCAAATTACAGTACATCCATCCATCCATGCACTGGAATATTATACAGCCACTAAAATGAATGAGGTAAACTCACAATAAACACCATAATTTTAAAAAAGATTTATTTATTTATTTGAAATAGTTATAGAGAGAAAGGTAGAGGCAGAGAGACAAACACACACACACACACAGAGAGAGAGAGAGAGAGAGAGAGAGAGAAGAGAGAGAATATTCCAACTGCTGGTTCACTCCCCAGATGGCCACAATAGCCAGGAAAGGGCCAGGCTGAAGCCAGGACCAGGAGCATCTTACTGGTCTCCCACATGGGTGGTAGGGACCCAAACACTTGGGCCATGTTCCACTACTTTTCCCAAGCCATTAGCAAGGAGGTGGATTTGAAGTGGAGCAGCCAGAACACAAACCAGTGCCCATATGGGATGCCAGCATTGCCAGTAGTGGCTTTATCCACTATGCAACAACACTGCTTCCAATAGCATAATTTTATATGAATTAAAACAAATATACAAGTATCCATATATAAACACACCAGAGTCCATCTCCTTAACCAGTATATTGTACTGCATTTCATTTTTACTCATTTAACAGTAAGTAGCTAATGTAAAGATCACCATCTTGGGAATTTGCATCAGAAACAGAATACTCAAGATAGTGCTGTTTTGCAAGGTCATGATAAAGTAATTGTACATAACAATTGACCCAATCCAATAATATTGCATCACAGCACATTATTTTTTCTCAGGCACAAAGTAGTAGAGCATGTAACTACAGATACACGGATTTGAGAGACTTGTGATCTATTGGTACTGAGACTAACAGGGAAGGAAACCCATATAAGAAAGGCCCTGGCAACTCCTTGATTGCAGAGAAATCAGAAAGCAATCATTAGGAAAAACCAGAGGAATATATCGTTTATATTGTTATGGTGGTCTTGCTGTGAATATGGAAAAAAAACAATAGGTTATATAAGAGAGAAATTTATAAAGTATATGGTATGTGTACTTGGTATTCCATTCAAGTTTTTGATACAAAAATTGGGTTGAAATAGATGCTGGAGAGGATGTGGGGAAAAAGGGACACTAACCCACTGTTGGTGGGAATGCAAACTGGCTAAGCCACTATGGAAGTCAGTCTGGAGATTCCTCAGAAACCTGAATATAACCCTACCATTCATCTCAGCCATCCCACTCCTTGGAATTTACCCAAAGGAAATTAAATTGGCAAATAAAAAAGCTGTCTGCACCTTAATGTTTATTGCAGCTCAATTCACAGTAACTAAGACCTGGATTCAGCCTAAATACCCATCAACAGTAGACTGGATAAAGAAATTATGAGATATGCACTCTATAGAATACTACACAGCAGTACAAAAAATAAAATCCAGTCATTTGCAACAAAATTGTGGAAGCTGGAAAACATCATACTGAAAGAATTATGCCAGTCCCAAAGGGACAAATATCATATGTTCTTTCTGATCGGCGACAAATAACTGAGCACCAAAGGGGAAACTTGTTGAAGTGAAATGGACACTATGAGAAACAGTGACTTGATCAGCTCTTGTCCTGACTGTTGATATACAATATAATACTTTATCCACTTCAGTATTTTTTTGTTCTAGTACTATTGGTTGAACTCTGTAATTAACACACAATTATTCTTAGGTGTTTAAATTTTAACTGAAAAGTGATCCCTGTTAGGAATCTGGAAAACATTATGCTGAGTGAAATAAGCCAGTCCCAAAGGGACAAATATATGTTCTCCCTGATTAGTGACAACTAACCGAGCACCAAAAAGGAAACCTGTTAAAGTGAAAAGAACACTATGAGAAACGGTGACTTGATCAGCCCTCACCCTGACTGTTGATGAACAACTTATTACGTTATCCCTCTTAGTATTTTGTTTGTTCTACTTAATACTTTTGGTTGAATTCTGTAATCAATACACAGTTATTCTTAAGTGTTGAAACTTAACTGAAAAGTGATTGCTGTTAAATATAAGAGTGGGAATAAGAGGGGGAAGCGATGTACAATTTGGGACATGCTTAAGCTGACTTGCCCCAAACAGTAGAGTTAGAGACATACCAGGGGATTCAAATTCAATCCCATCAAGGTGGCATGTATCAATGCCATCTCACTAGTCCAGGTGAACAATTTGTGTTCACAATTGATCATAACGATAGAACTAAGAGTCAAAGGGATCACATAAACAAGACTAGTGTCTGCAAATACTAGCTGATAGAATCAAAAAGAGAGAGAACGATCCAACATGGGAAGTGAGATACACAGCAGACTCATAGAATGGCGGATGTCCTAAATAGCACTCTGGCCTCAGAATCAGCCCTTCAGGCATGCAGATCCGGCTGAAAAGCCCATGAGAGTATTTCAGGCATGGAAAGCTAAGACATTCTGGAAAAAAAAAAATGACCTCAATGAAAGATCTCTGTGAGTGAGATCCCAGTGGAAATAACAGGTCGTCAAAGAAGGAGGTACCTTTCTTTGAAGGGAGGAGAGAACTTCCACGTTGACTACGACTTTGTCTAAATATGATCAGAGTCAGTGAACTCAAAAGGCTTCCATAGCCTTGGCGACTCATGACAAGAGCCTAGGGTGATTACTGAGGCCATAAACAAGAGTGTCAATTTGTTAAGTCAACAACAGAAGTCACTGTGCACTTACTCCTCATGTAGGATCTCTGTCCTTAATGTGCTGTACATTGTGATTTAATGCTATAACTAGTACTCAAACAGTATTTTTCACTATGTGTTTCTATGTGGCTGCAAACTTTTGAAATCTTTACTTAATGTATGCTAGACTGATCTTCTGTATATAAAGAGAATTGAAAATGAATCTTGATGTTAATGGAAGGGGAGAGGGAGCGGGAAAGAGGAGGGTTGCGGGTGGGAGGGAAGTCATTGCGGGGGGGGGGGGGAGCCATTGTAATCCATAAGCTGTACTTTGGAAATTTATGTTCATTAAATAACAGTTTAAAAAACACAAAAATTGGGTTGAAATTTACATTTGGACCCAAATGCCAAGAATCATTTAGAAATAATTATAATCATATTCAATAAGGTTAATGAAGTAGATCTTATTTCATTCCCAATTTTATCAGCCTTAGAATATGCAGTTATTTTTGGAATGTACATTTCCCTCTGCCTTTAAAGTATCTTTGTACTAAGCATTCTATAAAAATTTAAAAAAAGGCACATATTTGTCAAAGGGTTCACCATTCTATGAATCCTAAGATATAAACATGATTATGACATGGTTCTCTGAATGGTTTTCTGCGAGATGTTTTAAAGTACACATAAGAAAGAATGTATTTTATAATGTCATTGATCTTCAACTACTCAAGGGTACTAAATATAAGCATCGAAACACCAATTGCCAAGTCATCCCAACCAAAGCACTTCTCAGTATAACACCACGAAAAACAACCTCATTAGATCTTTCTTCCACCTCCTGAAAAATCTTTACAATGACTAGAACCGTACCACTTTTCAGGGATTTGAACAAAATAAGTCTTTAATGACAACATCAAATGCAAAATCCCACTGGGGCTGGAGAAATTATTGCCTAAGATTAACTCTGTAGTCAAGTTCAGTTAGTTAGTTATAGAGTCTGAACACAACATTTTAAGTAATACCTGGTGAATTTCAAAATGATCCTTTCACTAGAAAACAACTCAAAAGGAAAAGAAATTGTGAGATCCCTTGAGAATAGCAATGTAGCATGCACTTATTGCTCCTGGGCAGATCTAATGTGTTTGTTGATAGTGATCAAAGACTGAATTACAGTTTTACTAGTCATTAAATATGGTTCATGAGATATTGAAACCTGTCAATCAGAGAAGTATTTTGCTATCACTTCCTAATCACCAGGCATTATATATATATATATATATATATATATACACATATATATATATATCCAGTCAGAATACTCCAGCTATTGTAAACTAATAAAGACTGCCACTAATAAAACATTTTAGCTGGAAAATTCTTCTGCTTGTTAAAAAAAAATCAAATAGTATAATAAAGACCATCCATAAAGGACCTCGGTCTCACACAACTTATTCTTTAATTTCAAAACACTGACCTCCAGGAGTGTTCTTATTTCTTTGTGCCATTATTCCCTAACTCTTGCCTTTATCCCCTCTGTTGCTTCAGTATGGTCCTGGCCTTTGGTCTGATGCCTCAGGTGCCTGCACTCACATGATTTATCTGAAAAAATGTATATTATTATGTGTTGAGTATTTTAATTAATATTCTTCTGGAGGGGCCAGTATTGTGGCATAGTGTGTTAACGCCCTGGCTTGAAGTACCAGCATTGCATATGAGCTCTGATTCGAGACCCGGCTGCTCCACTTCTGATCCAGCTCTCTGCTATGGCCTAAGAAAACAGTGGAAGATGGCCCAAGTCCTTGGGCCCCAGCACCCATGTGGGAGACCCAGAGGAAGCTCCTGGCTCCTGACTTCAGATCGGCACAGCTCCGGCCGTTGCGGCCACCTGGGGAGTGAACCAGCGGCTGGAAGACATCTCTCTCTCTGCCTCTCCTCTCTGTGTAACTCTGACTTTCAAATAAATAAATCTTAAAAAAATATTCTTTTGTGAAACATGCATTTTAAAAGTGATCCTCTGTAAACAATAAAAGTCCTTGTGAACTTGCAAAATTTGTGTCAAACTCTGGACTAATCAGAGCAGGTTTTAGCCCCACCTACTAGGAGGATTCTTAGAAATCTAGAAAATACTTAAAAGAAAGCTTGAAATAAAGAAAAGTCTAGACCTATTACCTGGTTTTCCTACCAACTACTTATGTTCACTTGGGTAATTAACCTAACCTCTTTGAGTTTTCTATATGTAAAGTGTTAATAATAAGAGTGTTTAGCTATCAAATTGTAAGCCCTCATTTCTATGCACAAGAGTATTTATTTAGCTATCTGGGTACTTATTTCCTGTTACTGTTTCTGACACGTTCCGAGTCTTCAATCTTCTTAGTTTCCTTTTTCACATCGTTGAAAATATTCAGGGAAAGTTGAATGACTGTTAAGATTGTAAGTAAACCTAAGTCCATAGAGAGCTTGGACGTCTCAGATCAATCAGTGAGGCTACCACAAGAGCTACTCAGAAGGCTTGATTACTACTTAATTAACGGACTGGCTATAGCTTGCAAGCCATTGTGAAGCAGTCACCTCTTTAGGACAATTAATTATCTCTTTGGCTGAAGTACTAGCCCTGTTAGGTATTACCCTTCAGCACTCCTTCTATTTTCATGGTAATGAATCTTGGCTTCCTGACCATTGACTAACCCCTAATTTGTCTGCCCTGGTCCCCAGATCTGACTTGTCCCATTACGCTATTTTCTCTACTAGGCCTCTTTGTTTTGGTATGAGTACCTGCTACTCTATCCCTGTTTCGCTTTGAAAATTTGGCCTTTATCTGCTACATCCAGCTTAGTTTATTCTGCCCTCATCGCAATTGCCTTTGGCAACCTGGATTAATATTGGATTTCTGGATTTCTGAAATATTACTCTCAGTATTGCCTTGTTCATCCTAGACTCTGCTTCAAATCAGTTAGTTATCTTTTGTCAGGTATTTTCTACAAAGATTCCTTGTTAGGGTACAAGTTTTGACAGAATGATCCTAGATCTGTTCAGTGCACTTTTAATCTATATATACAACAATTACTGTGCATTGTATAAGATAAGTGTGTAAGAGAGACAAATTGGAGGTAGAAAAACTTTCTTACACCTCTCGTACCATCTTACATAAACAGCAACTTTCATTTCTTATAAATAGGCATGCTTCTCCTGAACACAAATAAAATCCATTGGCCAAGGTAGTGATTTTCAAATATTTAAATGGAAAAAACCTTTATTCAAATAAAAAGTCAAATGAAAAGTTTCTGTAACAGCTCTGTCCAATGTGGTACACAAAAGCCATGAGTTTATTTAAATATTAAATAATTCAAAATTCAGTAATACTAGCTGTGTTTTAGTTGCTCAACAACTTGTGGTTGGTGGGTATTCTATTGGCACAGATATAAAACAGTCTTATCATTGTGTTGTAGATTTCTCTTTCTGCCAATTTTTTAGAAATGTTACAGCTCATTTCCCCCCACAAAATGTTGAGGAGTCTATGGTTCTTGATTACTTGAATTTGTGCCTTGTGACCACAAAGAATGAGAAGCATGGACAAGGAAGGGCAAGCAGAAAAGTAAAGTTTATTAAAATAAGAGATAGCTCTCACATAAGGGAGAGGTTCTGAAGAAGGAGTGCCATTAGAGGATGTTGTCTAGGGGATTTTAAAGGTTATACAGGTGAAATACTTGTGATTGGTCTAGGAGACTAATGCAAATGAAGTATTGAACAGTGACTGGTTTTGATTGATTCTTTACTATGGTGATTAAAAGTTAAGTCTATAATCATAGCAGTCAGTTGACTGACTTCTCTCAGGTCCTCTGAGGAGTCTTCTCCAGATGGTGGGAGTAGGCTGCCCTGGTCCCTATCTACCTAGGCAGTGTCTATCTCTCTATCAATGCTCCCTCTGAAGAGGTAACCCTAACTTCTGTTAGGAGAAGGGACAGCAAACACTCTGGCTACTTTGAACTGGAGAAGGATTATGTTGGGGACAACAGCCAGGGGTTTTTCCTCCATAGGCCTATCCAAGGGTCCCAAGTAGAAGGTCTACAACAAGGTTTCTTCTACATGACCTTATGGATTTTGATAGTCTCTAGACAAGAAACAACAAGTCTTACAAGAAGGTTGAGCATAGAGGGCCCAAATATAAGCAGTAACATGAAAATGCAAAGAGCCAGGAAGGGAAAAATCCATGTCCATATGTCAGAGAGCCCTAAATAGGACAAGAAGAACTGTAGCCAACTAGTACCTAAGTTGATATGTATTCTTAAGTCATCTATGAGCCTCATATTATCTTTTAGAACCTGTGGACTTTCTTCTATGTGGTGGGAGATATTAATCCAAAAGTAGAGTGTTTCATTTATTAATGTACACATTCTGTCTTACTTGGCTGTGAAGATATTTAATGCCTGATGATGGTTTCACAAGATCGTTGAACCCAATGAGTTAATAGGGATTTGTTGAGCCTCAATTTCATTGATTCTAGACTCCCATCCCAGTTGAACCATGAGATATTTAAAACAGATCTCTCCAAGAATGTACTACTGTCAAACCAAAAGAGGCCTCTGTAAATGGAGTGTCCCACTCCAGGTCTTTGTAAGATAGGGTTGTCATGGGCATGTCCTCCAAAATCCTGAGTATTCCCAATTTTGGCACATTGGAGACCTCCTTAATGTGATGCAGCCACAGGGACAAGTCTATAAGATTCCAGATTTAGCATATGTCCAGAGGAAGTCAATGGTTTTGAATTGAGGTACCTCAGTTCAGGAGTAACTGCTACTATTGTGCAGATGCTCGTCCACCTGAAACGCAGACTGAATATACTCCTGTTCCATACAAAAAGAAAAATCTGGATCTGATGAGAGAAGGTACCCCAAGAGTTCCCTGTGGAAAGAATACCCCAGCAAGTATAGTTCTTTTTGGATCCCTGGCTGAAGAACAGTTACAGAGAAAGGCCTCCTCAGATAATCCCAATTGTTCCTGAAACTTGTTTTCCCAATGGACAGCCCTATTATGTTCTCTGATCCTACAGGTATGATGAGCAGGATTGTGTGAGCAAATTTTACTTTGAAAATGTTTAGAGATAATCTGCCCTGGATGATAGGCATAAAATAAGGAATTGCAAATACCCTGGACATGAATGATTCTGGTGTGTTGGCAGATCAGGAAGGTGTCATTGAAGGAGCTGATTAGAAGTTGACATGTCAATACAATTTAGGAGCCCTTCACAATCATGGGTATTCATGGGTTTATATTCTGGCTGGTACATGTTGTGGGATTTAGATGTTTGGTTCTGAGGGACTCAATGTCTGCATACAAGATTACCCAAGTGTGTTCTGTTTATCTTGTGATATAGGGTGCTGCCAGTGTGGTAGTATAGTGTTTCACTTGAGTATTTTGGAGGAAGATATCCTACACAGGATATTCCTGTGTGTGATTGAAAACAAAAGGATGCATTGCCTCACCTTTCTATAGCATATCCAACTTCAAGTGAGGTCATACACCACAATGGGGAACCCCTGATTCGGTGGCATTATGCTATTCAAGGCAATAAAATCATACCTGGAGCCATTGATATTTGAAATTTTCTCGAGAGACAGTGGTACAGATATCATGGGACCCATTAAGTCAAGAATAGCTGTTGAGTCATTCCTTTTCCAGTGGCAAATCCAACAGCATGAATAATTTTTCTCCTGAACCAGCTGTGTAATGGGAAAAGAGAGGGGATGTCTGTTTCCCGCCTGAGTCAGGCAGACCAGAAATTGTAAATACTCTGAAGTACCCATTTTAAGGAGGTTAGAGAGATGACACCAAAAGGTCGGTTCAGGGAGACAGGGTAGTACAAGAATAAGTCAAATAATGAAGTGAGGCTGTGAACCCTCTTCCAAGTACTTCAGCTCACAGATAATGAGGTTTTCTTATTAGATGTACTTGTCTTTTTTTCAAGTACCTTAAGAACCTCAGGGGTCTCACAACAATAATCAGTGTCTTACTTGCAGATGTTGAAGTTGTCCTCTGTGATCAAGTCAGGAGGCAATTTGCAAACCCTGGGTTTTACTTGGGAGTGGCGGATCCTGGAGTCTGGTCTGCACACATTTACTGCCCTGGGAGTAGAAAGGATTATCATACCGAGTCCCTCCCATACTTCACTTAAGGAGGGAGAGAGTAAGGGGAGGGATTTTACTTGCACCATGTGTTCTGGCTTATATTTGGGAATCCTCACTGTTCTGTGAGGTGTTGGAGAGTCTGTTGAAATTTCCCAAGAGCTGTGACAGACCTGACTGGTTCTGGGGTCCCCTTGTCTACCAAAAGTCGTTAGCAAGGAAAGTATGACCACAAAGCATGTCTAAGTGGCTCAAGCCTTATTTAGAGTGGATGTTACTTATATAAGAAATGCTATGGGCAGAAGAGAAGGCCGAGGGAGGTGAGTTTCCTGGGACAACTTTTTGAGGTGTCTTTTTGACAATATCATTAGTCTTTTCTACCTTTCTTGAAGGTTGAGGTCACCAGGCACAGTGCAGATGTGATTGGATACTTAGTGCTTTAGAGACACTTTGTGTGAGGGCTGCCTTCAGAGATACACCAGTGTCACTCTAAAACCTTTAAAAAGCACAAATTGAGGGACTGCTTCTGAGATTGTTACTTCTACTACCTCTGTTGCTTTTTTCAGTCTCGCAGGAGAAGGCTACCACCCAGTTAGTATAGGTGTACATAGCAGAAGTACATAGCACAATAGTACTGTATTCTCCTTGTCTTTCACATGTGAGTGAAATCTATTTGCCAATGCTCCCTGGATATCACCCTTTTCTTTGTATTCCTGGAATGGAAGGTTTTTGATTGTTGTGGTGATCTGGGAGCCAAAACTTGCAGATTCCTATTACTTGCTTGATAGTTATCTGTGAACAATCTCTGAGCCAATTGTAAAGTTGTCTCTTCCCAGGTTTAAGATATGATGGAGTCGAAAGTATTTTCCATTGGATGGATGCAGAGATGGATCTTTTCTTCCTCTGATTGGAGCCAAACATTGAGTTGAAGGCTGTAGCCTTGGGAGAGAACCCATTTGGTTTCCTCTGTGAAATATTGTGGCGACATACTGGAGAGGATTCTCCAATTTTTTTTTTGACAGGCAGAGTTAGACAGTGAGAGAGAGACACAGAGAGAAAGGTCTTCCTTCCGTTGGTTCACCCCCTAGATGGCCACCACGGCTGGCGCGCTGCGCCGATCTGAAGCCAGGAGCCAGGTGCTGGTCTCCCATGCGGGTGCAGGGACCCAAGCACTTGGGCCATCCTCCACTGCCTTCCTGGGCCTCAGCAGAGAGCTGGACTGGAAGAAGGGCAACCTGGGCAGAACCCCGCGCCCCAACCGTGGGTAGAACCCGGGGTACCAGTGCCACAGTAGGAGGATTAGCCTAGTGAGCCGTGGCGCTGGCCAGGATTCTCACATATTAAAGAAACCTTGAGGGGCTCAATGGAGGGAGTTTTCTTGGCTGCCTATTTGGCTGCCAAGTTTGCTCAGTGATTTCCTTCCACTACTTCATTCCTTTTGGTATCATTTACAATGAATAACTGCCACATTATAAGGGAGAAATACTGTTGATAATAGGTGGTCTATCTCCCGATGTTATTTCATAAGGAACACATTTGCAGTGAGAAAATGTCTCTCTTTCCAGATAGCTGCATAGGCATGAAAAACTAGGAACGCATTTTTAGAAACAGTGTAGTTGTTAGATGTTTTGTCTCTGCTTCTTTCAAGGGCTTTTGTCAGAGCTATCAGTTCTGCTAGTTGAGCACTTGTGCCCATGAGGAGAGGAGACCTCTCAATGATTTCTGTCAAAGAAACAATTGCATCTCTTGCCTTGTGGACTCCATGTTCAAGAAAGGAGCTCCTATCTGTAAAAAGGACCCCATCTGGGTTGTCCTCCCTGGCTGTAAACCACCTGTTTGCAGTCATGGTCAGACTTTTCCATTTCTTCTGAGAAGAAAGAAGCAGGATTAAGAGAGGAACAAATTTCGAACTAAATTTCAGGGCCCCCAGTAGTAATGCCTTGTTTCTTAACAGGTGATTGTTAACCAGAGGCTTCCTTGTGAGCCTAAGAATCCTGTCACATTATAGGGAGTATTTACTATTAGATCTTATCTCAAGGTCACTTTGGTGACTTCCGGGATCAAGAGGGAAAATGCTGCCATGACTCAGAGGAAGGCTGGCCACCCCTTTGCCACCAAGTCAAATTCTTTACTAAGATACCCTATATGCTATTGATTTGGTCCCCTAAGTGGGATCAATACCCCTAAAGATATCCTTTTTTCTTTTTGCTAGATATAGATTGAAGTATTTACTCATTGGGAGGCTTATAGATAGAGCTTTGAATAAGGCTTGATTAAGTTGGAAAAAGGCCTGCAGGGCCTCTGGGCCCCAAGTGAAAATATATATCCTTGATATCCAGGTGTCTTTTATCAGTTGATACAAAGGCTGAGCTGTTTCCGCATACCCAGGGATCCAGAGCTGACAGAATCCCGTAACACCCAGGACACATCTAAGCTGTTTAAAAGTTTTACAAAGTGGAAAGGTAGATATTGGCTTGATTCTATCTTCTTCCAGTGCCCGAGCTACTATGGATAAGACCAAATCCAGATACTTTATGGAAGGCTGACAGCATTTGGTTTTGGATTTCAAGATTTTGAAGCCCTTTTTTTTTTTTTCCCAGAAAATTGAGAAGGGCCTTATTGCCCTCTTGGCAACACTCATCTATTTTAGCAGAGAAGGATATCATTTACATACTGTAGAACAGTGACCTTCGCATGGGAAACTCTGACAGTTCTTTGCACGGGACCTGTCCAAATAGGTAAGGACTGTCTTGGAATCCTTATAACAATATATTCCAAGCTAACTGAGTGGACTGAGTCGAGGGACCCTCAAAATTCAGAGTGTGAGGGTATACAGAAAAAGGCATCCTTTAAATCTAAAACTGTGTACTATTTGTTTCGCTCTAGCATTAGAGAAAATGAAGTGTAAGGATTGGGGACTACAGAGTGGATAGCAATTACAGACTTAATGACGAAGCAGAGCTCCTCTACCAGCACCATGCCTCATTCGGTTTTTGGATTCCCAGGATTAGAGTGGGACTGTTGCATGGTTTTAAAAGTCCCTGTGACTTTAAGTTGTCTATTATGGCTATTAATTCTTGTGAAGTCTCCAGCTTTAAGGAATATTGGGAGGGGAGTTGGGTTTTCCGGTATGATAAAGAAGACATGTGAAAAAATTATCCCAATTACAGTTTAGGGACTGAAGGACATATCTGACTAAGAGTTACCCAGAGATGCTTCTCACAGTCATGCTAAGGGAAGATGGGTGACCTGGGTTGGAGAGAAAGACAGAGAAGCTGGCTACAGTGCCTAGGAGAGTCTATTTACTGCCCTTCTACTGTTAGGATCACTCTGGGCCCTCAAGTGCTGAGTCTAGGTGATAGTAGCCTTTTGAGAAACCCTGGGCCATTTCAGTCATGTTGTATTATCTGAGGAGATGGGGGGGGCTGACCCAAGAGGCTTTGATCTCTTGGGATACTCAATACTCCAGTGTCCCCTATTGCAGTAGGATGGAGCTATGAGGGCTTTCTCTGGGCACTCTTTCTGGAGGTGTACGCACAACAGCCATAATATCTCAAAGACCCCCTGGGGCCCTCAAGTTGGTATGATTATAAAGTCACTCCAAAAGCTGTGGCCTTGTTCTTACAGCTTCTCTGCCATTATTGGGTTTCTTCTTGGTTCTGATTGTAAAAGATCAAAGTGGCAACCTTTACAAAAGTTTATAGTGTACTCTCAGGCAGTAAAATGAGGCATTTGGCAATGACTGTATTGACTGGATCTTGACTATGGTAATTGGGTGAAAGTTAATTATTTAATCATAGAAGCTGTTTGCTTGACTTCTCTCAGGTCCTCCAAGAACTCAACTACCTAGCCAGGGTCTCTCTCTCTCTCCCTCTCTCTCTCTCAGTTGCAGAATGTTCTATTGGACAGCATTCTTCTGATCGATGCTATTACCTGGCCTGGCCTGGCTGTTACAGGCATTTTAGGAGTGAATCAGAAGACGGGAAGTCTCTCTCTCTCTCTCTCTCTTTCTCTCTTTCTCTCCCTCCTTCAGGTAAATAATATAACAATTAAAAAATAAAAATAATACAATGGGGTTGTATGTCAATGGGAAATAGATTGTTGGGGGAAACGCAGTCAGAGAAAAAGCCCTGTGGTATATTAGAAAGAAACAAGCATGAACAGTGAACAAAAGCTAGGGTGGTACAAGGAGAGCTAAGGGCCACACCAAATAGGATCATATATCATTTTTTTTTACTTCTCTAAAGAATTGAGAACTCATTTAAAGATTTCCAGCAACTAAGTGCCAACAAAATTTGCATTCTCTAACTCTGTTACTGGATGGGGAGTAGAAAATAAATCTGGAGTGGAAAAACAATAGAGGCAATGACATCAGCCAGAGGACTAATACAATCACTAGTCCAGGTTGGAAAAGATGACAGTTTGAAAACATTTTACAATTGGAAATGAATAAAAGCAGGCCTACATGAGATATTTAAGATGTAAATTCTACAAAACTCGGTAGTAAATTGGAGAAGGATGATGAGGAAGTGGGATGCTGTCAAGGATAAGCCTGCATATACTTTACAATTTAGCCCAGTGACAGTGCAGTGCATTGAGATAAAGAATACTGTATATGGGCTGCAGACACATGAATCGTAAATTCAATTTTGAACATTGTGAATTTGGATTCATTTTGAGACATATAATAAAAGTTATCAAATAGGCAGCTGACATATTTATTTTTCATCTTGTACCAAGAATGAATGTAATAAAATAAAGCAAGATGTTAAATTATGAATATTATCTTATAATTAGAAAAGATCGAGAAAAAAAGCAAAACAAGGGTCTGAGGCCTCTGGGAATGAAACTGATATGAACGGTACATGCAATTTGATTCCATAAGCTTGCTGGAAAAAACACAGTTTTGTAGTTCATAGTTCACAGTGTCTGTGCAATTTTTTAAAAGCCATCAGTTTAGGAAAATCCACAAATGTTCTTGATTCTAAGAATAAAAGAAATTTATACTGAAAATCCTTGTGAAGAAGGCAGTTAAGTAATATATTATCCAATGTCTTTAAAGATATCATCAAAATAATCACAAGTTTTATATAATGGCATCTTACAGAATTCTCTAATGTGAATGTGTCTTCCAAAAGTTATAAAAAATGCTTTTAAATTGGCAATATTAATATGGTTACTTTTCCATTCATCTGTGAACCCAGAAAAAAGATTTCAAACTGTATTAAGTTATCTTATTACATTTGAGCTTCTATAATAGAACAATACAGACTGAGTAGCTTATAAATAACAGAAATTTATGTCTCATAGTTCTGAAGTATGCATAGCCCAAAAGTAAGATACTGGTAGATTCAATGTCTAGTGAGAGCCTGTTTCCTTGTTCATAGTCCAGCCATCTTCTTGTTGTTTCTTCACATGGTAGAAGGGGCAAGGGATGAGTGAGCTCTCTGGTGTCTCTTATATAAGGGCACTAATCCCATTCATGATGGCATTGTCCCCATGATTTAATCACTTATCAAAGCCTTACCTCCTGTTCCACTTTATTAGTGGTTATGATTTTAATAAATACATTTTAAAGGGACATAAACATTCAGTCTATAGAAGATGTGTTCACCTTGAACATTTGATAAATGTTGGAACTCAATAATAGTTACTCTTTTGAACTTATTCTGATTGTTTAATCTTTCATAAAGTCACTTTCACATTCAAACAATTAAGATAAAATAGCACTTGGTTATTTTAAAATAATTGTAGAATTTCTGGAAAATTTTTGTTTCCTATCTGTAATGAAATTATAAAATTGTTGGCCATAAAAGAAAAAAAAAGTGAAGTATAAAGTTGATTGCTCAGATCCAGCTCCTTGATAATGTACCTAGGAAAGCAATGGAGAATGGCCCAAGTCCTTGGGCCCTGATAATTACGTGGGAGATAGTGATGAAGCTCCTAACTCCTGGCTTCGGCCTGGCCCAGTCCTGGCCTTTGTGACCATTGGGGGAGTGAATCAGCAGATGGAAGATCTCTCTCTCTCTCTCTCTCTCCCCCTCTCTCCCTCCCTTCCTTCCTTCCTCCCTTCCTCCCTTCCTCCCTTTCCCCTCCCTCTTCTGCCTTTCAAAATAACATAAATAAATCTAAAAAATTCATTTGCAAGTTACTGTGTGAACAAGATTCAAATTCTCTAGGGTATATTGGGGTTATTCCGAAAATTCATGAAAAATGTTTATAATGCAAGACCAATGTGTGGATTTCAAATTTTTCCAACAAAATAAATTTAACTTTTAGTGTTGTTTTCCATCAATGTTTGAAGGACCCTAATATCAAAACAGAATCATATGGCGACTCTGTGTTATCATTTTCAGGAGTTGGCAAATTATTTCCAGGAGACCCATACCTAGACACATAATCAATCTGAAAGCCAGAGATGAAGAGAAAATTTTGACAACAAACCAAATTATTTTCTAAAAGGGATTCTCAATAATATTAACAGCTGAAACCCTGAAGTTAGAATGTAGTGGGATGACATAGTCATAATGCAAAGAAAAAATTCTGTCAGGGAAGAATTTTTATTCTGTAAGTGGTCAAGACAAATTAAGACATCTCCAGCTAAAAATACAGAGAATACATCACCAGCCAGTTTCCTCTGCAAGAAATACAAATCACAGTCCTTCAAGCTGAAGATAAAGGATGCTAGCTAGTAACTCCAATCCACATGAAGAAATTAAGGGTTCAGAAAAATAGAGAGATAAATAAAAAGGCAGTGTAAATTTAGTTTTTGTTCATAACTTTTCTTTCTATCTTATATTATTTAAAAAGCAAGTACACAGCCAGTGCCGCCATAGCTCAATAGGCTAATCCTCCACCTGCGGCGCCGGCACACCGGGTTCTAGTCCCGGTCAGGGCGCTGGATTCTGTCCCGGTTGCTCCTCTTCCAGTCCAGCTCTCTGCTGTGGCCCAGGAAGGCAGTGGAGGATGGCCCAAGTGCTTGGGCCCTGCACCCGCATGGGAGACCAGGAGAAGCTCCTGGCTCCTGGCCATTGGGGGGTGAACCAACGGCAAAAAGGAAGACCTTTCTCTCTGTCTCTCTCTCACTGTCCACTCTGCCTATCAAAAACAAACAAACAAACAAAAAGCAAGTATACAAAGCAATCATTGTAGATCAGTATTGACCATCAAACAATGTATTAAAACATAATTTGTGACAATAACTGCATGAAGAGAGAATGAAATAATGTACAAACAAGTTTTTATATACCACCTTCATTAAATGCTAAAAAGATAAACAAAAAATAAGAGAACTGAACAATAATATAAACCCACCAAAATAAACAGCTGTTTATAAAATGCTCCATCCTACAACAACAGATATACTCTTTTCTCAAGTACACATGGAGTAGTCTCCAGGATGGATAACACGTTAAGCCACAAAACAAGTCTGTATATGTTCAAAAGTTTAAAATAAGCTCATATTCTCTGAACACAGTGAAATAGAATTATAAATTAATGAGGAAGTAAATTGGGGAAGTCGCAAATTTGTGAGTTAAAAACACATTCCTAAATAACAAATAGGTCAAAGAATAAATGCAAAAAGAAAGTAGAAAATATTTGCAGATGAATGAAAGAGGAGAAATAATTCCAAATTCATGGGAGACAGTTTAGTCAACTCTCAGAGGACAAGTTAGGTCTCTAAAATCTACTTTAAAAAGTAAAGATCTGAATGGGTGTGTAACCAGCAAGTTAAGCCGCCACTTGGATGTGAGTTTCCCATATTGAAGTGTCCTGTGAAGGAGCCAATAATGAACCTGGGAGGCAGCAGGTGATGGCTGAAATAATTGAGTCCATGTCACCCACGTAGAAAACCCAAATAGAGTTCCTGGCTCCTGATCTTGGTCTGGTCCAGCCATGGCTGTTGTGCTAATTTGGGAAGTGAACCAACATACAGAAGATTTCTCTCTCTCCCTCTGTGTGTGTGTGTGTGTGTTGCTATCATTCTACCTTTAAAATTTATAAAAATGAATAAATGCTTCATAAAAACTTAATTCATGAAAAGTATCTCAAATCAGTAAACTCTCACCTTATTAAAAATATAATATAAGGAAGAGAAAAATGAATACAAGCACTAGAAAGGGACTAATAAAGTTTAGATAGAGAATACACGGTACAGAATAAAAAACAAAAAGAACAGCAAAACAAAACTTCTGTGTTTGAAAAGCTCAACAAACTTTATAATCCTTTAGCTAGAATAACCAGGGAAAAAGAGGACAATATTCAAATAGATAAAATGATGAACAATAAGGGTGTATTACTAACAACCTTATAAAAAATGTATAAAGGACTGCTAAGAACAACTGTATGACAGATTAGATAATGGACAAATTCCTAGAAACACAAACTATCAAAGCAGAATCAAGAAGCAAGAAAAATAAAAATAATGAGTTAGTAATAAAAGCATGCACTCAAAGAAAAGTTCAGGACAAAATAGTGGTAAATTGTACCCAACAGTTAAAGCAGAATTGACTTCAATTCTTCATAAACTCTTTTAACAATTAAATAGGGGGGATTTTCCAAACTTATCCAGTGAGGTCAGTAATACTCTCACAATAAACTGAGACAAATTTACTAAAGAAAGAATATCACAAACTGTGGTGGAATGAGGTGAAAAGGTTATATCAAGATGGCCACTAAGGTGAAAAGTTCATGCCGAGATGGGCACTGAGGTGAAAAGTTCATGCCAAGATGGCCACTGAGGTGAAAAGCTCATGCCAAGATGGCCGCTGACAACAGAAACTGTCTGGCAACAGGCTGTGATTGGATGGCTTCGGAAACCACATGACCACAGAGGAAACCACATGACAACAGAGCCTGACTGATGGCAGGCCATGATTGGATGGTTTCAGAAACTGCCTGGCGACAAGAGCCTGACTGGCAACAGGCTGTGATTGGATGGCTTTGGAAACTGCCTGGCAACAGGCTGTGATTGGTTGGGGCATAGACCACCCCTTGCCCAGACTGGCTGGTCTTGGTTATATAAGCTGTTGTACTAACTCAAATAAACAAGTCTGCAGGCTGCTCGCCTCAGGCCTGCTTTCACCGGACTCCCAGGGTCTGTGTGGTGACTCTGCGCCTCTTGCCCCCACCATGCTCCTCCTCTCAGAAACAAATCCACTGCAACATTGTTGAGAAATCAACTGCATCAACAAACTATTTTCCCTTATGAATACAGGTGCAAAAACTCTTAGCAAATTTATAGCAAACTAATACAGCATTCTATTAAAATAGTTTAAACAGTGACTGAGAGTTACTTATTCTAAGATTACAAGGTTTGTTCTCTAAAAGAAATTAATTAATATAAAAGAACAAGTTAATAAAGAAAAAAATCACAGCATAATTTCAATAGATGCATAAAAACATTTTAACAAAACCAATATCCTACTCATAATCTAAACACACAACCATCTAGGAACAAGAGGTAATTTCTTCAATCTAATAAAGGAAATCTACAAAAAAAAATAATTATCATACTTGATGCTTAAAGATTAAAAATTCTCCTCTAGGGGATGACACTGTGGTGCAGTGGGTTAACACCCTGGCCTGAAGCACCCGCACCCCATATGGGCACCGGTTCTAGTCCCAGCTGCTCCTCTTCCCATCCGGCTCTCTGCTGTTGCCTGAGAAAGCAGTAGAGGATAGCCTAAGTGCTTGGCCCCTGCACCCAGGTCGGAGAATGGGAAGAAGGTCCCGGCTCTTGGCTTCAGATTGGCGCAGCTCCAGCTGTTGCAGCCAACTGGGGAGTAAGCCAGCGGATGGAAGACCTCTCTCTCTGTCTCTACCTCTCACTGTAACTCTGTCTTTCAAATAAATAATCAATGTGATACACGACATTAACAAACTGCAGAAGAAAAACCATATGATTATCTCAGTAGATGCAGAGAAAGCATTTGATAAAATACAACACCCTTTCATAATGAAAACTGTAAGCAAATTGGGTATACAAGGAACATTCCTCAATACAATCAAAGCAATTTATGAAAAATCCACGGCCAGCATCCTATTGAATGTGGAAAAGTTTGAAGCATTTCCACGGAGATCTGGTACCAGATGGGGATGCCCACTCTCACCACTGCTATTCAATATAGTACTGGAAGTTTTAGCCAGAGCCATTAGGCAAGAAAAAGAAATTAAAGGGATACAAATTGTGAAGGAGGAAGTCAAACTATCTCTCTTTGCTGATGATATGATTCTTTATTGAGGGGATCCAAAGAACTCTACTAAGAGACTATTGGAACTCATAGAAGAGTTTGGAAAAGTAGCAGGATATAAATTCAATGCACAAAAATCAGCAGCCTTTGTATACACAAGCAATGCCATGGCTGAGGAAGAACTTCTAAGATCAATCCCATTCACAATAGCTACAAAAAAAAAATTAAATACCTTGGAATAAACTTAACCAAAGACATTAACGATCTCTATGATGAGAATTACAAAATCTTAAAGAAAGACATAGGATAGCAAAAAATGGAAAAATCTTCCATGCTCATGGATTGGAAGGATAAATATCATCAAAATGTCCATTCTCACAAAGGCAATTTATAGATTAAATGTGATACCAATCAAAATACCGAAGACATTCTTCTCAGATCTGGAAAAAATGATGCTGAAATTCATATGGAGACACAGGAGACCTCGAATAGCTAAAGCAATCTTGTACAACAAAAACAAAGCCGGAGGCATCACAATACCAGATTTCAGGACATACTACAGGGCATTTGTAATCAAAACAGCATGGTACTGGTACAGAAACAGATGGACAGACCAAGGGAACAGAATAGAAACACCAGAAATCAATCCAAACATCTACAGCCAACTTATATTTGATCAAGCATCTAAAGGAATTCCTGGAGGAAGGACAGTCGATTCAACAAATGGTGCTGGAAAAACTGGATTTCCACGTGCAGAAGCATGAAGCAAGGCCCCTACCTTACACTTTACACAAAAAATCCACTCAACATGGATTAAATATCTAAATCTGTGACTCGACACCATCAAATTATTAGAGAACATTGGAGAAACCATGCAAGATACAGGCACAGGCAAAGACTTCTTGGAAAAGACCCAGGAGGCACAGACAGTCAAAGCCATAATTAACAATTCGGATTATATAAAATTGAGAAGATTCTGTACAGCAAAAGAAACAGTCAGGAAAGTGAAAAGGCAACAAAGAGAATGGTAGAAAATATTTGCAAACTATGCAACAGATAAAGGGTTGATAACCAGAATCTACAAAGAGATCAAGAAACTCCACAACAACAAAACAAACAACCCACTTAAGAGATGGGCCAAGGACCTCAATAGACATTTTTCAAAAGAGGAAATCCTAATGGCCAACAGGCACATGAAAAAATGTTCAAGATCACTAGCAATCAAGGAAATGCAAATCAAAACCACAATGAGGTTTCACCTCACCCCAGTTAGAATGGCTCACATACAGAAATCTACCAACAAGAGATGTTGGAGAGGATGTGGGGAAAAAGGGACACTAACCCACTGTTGGTGGGAATGCAAACTGGTTAAGCCACTATGGAAGTCAGTCTGCAGATTCCTCAGAAACTTGAATATAACCCTACCATTCATCCCAGCCATCCCACTCCTTGGAATTTACCCAAAGGAAATTAAATTGGCAAATAAAAAAGCTGTCTGCACCTTAATGTTTATTGCAGCTCAATTCACAGTAACTAAGACCTGGATTCAGCCTAAATGCCCATCAACAGTAAACTGGATAACGAAATTATGAGATATGCACTCTATAGAATACTACAAGCAGTAAAAAAAAATAAAATCCAGTCATTTGCAACAAAATTGTGGAAGCTGGAAAACATCATACTGAAAGAATTATGCCAGTCCCAAAGGGGCAAATATCATATGTTCTCCCTGAACAGTGACAACTAACTGAGCACCTAAAAGGAAACCTGTTGAAGTGAAATGGACACTATAAGAAACAATGACTTGATCAGCCCTTTTCCTTACTGTCAAGGAAAAACTTAATCCTTTTTCCATTTGGTATTTTTTGTTCTATTTAATAATATGGGTTGAACACTTTAATTAATGCACAATTATTTTTAGTCATTTAAATTTAACTGAAAAGTGGGAAAAAGAGAGTGAGAGAGGGAGATGTACAATTTGGGACATGCTCAATAGGACTTGCCCCAAATGATAGAGTTAGAAACATGCCAGGGGATTCCAATTCAATCCCATCAAGGTGGCATGTACCAATGCCATCTCACTAGTCCAAGTGATCAGTTTCAGTTCACTATTGATCACACTGATAGGTCTAAGAGTCAAAGGGATCTTATAAACAAGAGAAATGTCTGCTAATACTAACTGATAGAATTAAAAAGGGAGAGAATGATCCAACATGGGAAGCAAGATACACAGCAGACTCATAGAATGGCATTCGTCCTAAACAGCACTTTGGCCTCAGAATCAGCCCTCAAGGCATTCGGATCTGGCTGAAGAGCCCGTCAGAGTATTTCAGGCATGGAAAGCCAAGACACTCTGGAAAAAAAAAAAGAAAAAGAAAAAGAAAAAAAAAAAACACCTAAATGAAAGATCTCTGTGAGTGAGATCCCAGTAGAAAGAAAAAAAACCTAAATGAAAGATCTCTGTGAGTGAGATCCCAGTAGAAAGAACGGGGCAATTGAAGAAGGAGGTACTTTTCTCTGAAGGGAGGAGAGAACTTCCACTTTGACTATGGCCTTGCCTAAACAAGATCAAAGTCGGTGAACTCAAAAGGCTTCCATACCTTTGGCAACTCATGACTAGAGCCTAGGAAGATTACTGACGCCATAAACAAGAGTGTCAACTTGTTAAGTCAACAACAGGAGTCACTGTGTACTTACTCCTCATGTGGGATCTGTCCTTAATGTGTTGTCCAATCTGAATTAATGCTATAACTAGTACTGAAACAGTATTTTACACTTTATGTTCTGTGTGGGTGCAAACTGATGAAATCTTTATTTAATATATATTGAATCAATCTTCTGTATATAAAGATAATTGAAAATGAATCTTGGTATGAATGGAATGGGAGAGGGAGCGGGAGATGCGAGGGGTGCGAGAGGGAGGGAAGTTATGGAGGGGGGAAAGCCATTGTAATCCATAAACTGTACTTTGGAAATTTATATTTACTAAATAAAAGTTAAAAAAAAAAGATATCTGTGAGTGAGATCCCAGTGGAAAGAACAGGCCGTCAAAGAAGGAAGTACCTTTCTCTGAAGGGAGGAGAGAACTTCACTTTGACTATGACCTTGTCTAAAAATAATCAGAGTCAGCAAACTCAAAAGGCTTCCATAGCCTTGGCAACTCATGACAAGAGCCTAGGGTGATTACTGACGCCATAAACAAGAGTGTCAATTTGTTAAGTCAACAACAGGAGTCACTATGCACTTACTCCTCATGTAGGATCTCTGTCCTTAATGTGTTGTACAATATAAATTAATGCTATAACTAGTACTCAAACAGTACTTTACACTTTGTGTTTCTGTGTGGGTGCAAACTGTTGAAATCTTTACTTAATATATACTAGATTGATCTTCTGTATATAAAGAGAATTGAAAATGAATCTTGGTATGAATGGAATGGGAGAGGGAGCGGGAGATGGGAGGGTTGTGGGTGGGAGGGAAGTTATTGGGGGGGGGGGAGCCACTGTAATCCAAAAGCTGTACTTTGGAAATTTATATTTATTTAATAAAAGTTAAAAAAAAATGAAAATGAAAAAAAAGACTATCAGTGGTCGTACATGGAAAGGAGTTTGCTTTCTAAAAATAAAAGGTTTTGGATTTTGTCAGATGTTTTTCTAGATATGCTGAGATTACGTCATCTTAATTCTTCTTTGATTTGGTATATTATGTTGATTAATATCAGATGTTATATACATGCTTGAATTCTTATATATTTCATTTGATCATTTTATATAATCCTTTTTGTAAGTTCTCTTTGATTTACTAGCATTTTCTTTAGATGCTAACAGTAAAAAAAATCTTTACTGGGCTCCAGTAAAGATTTGGAAGCCATTCTGTCCTTCTTTACTATGGGAAAGAATTTGTGAATAATTGGTGCTAATTTTTGAAATATTCGGTAGAATCCACCAATAAAGAATTTGTTCTTGTGATTTTCTTCACAGGACTTTTTAAAATTTGTGATTCAATCTCTTTATTTGATATATCTTATTTGTTCTATTTGGTAATTTGTGTGTTTTACAAATCTGTCCATTTCATTGTTGATTATTGTTGATAGAATTATAAAACTTTGATATTTTTATAGCTTCTTAGTTATGTCCTTTTTCTCATTTCTGATTTTGTTAATTTAAGTCTTCTTTCTTTTAGTCTTGTTCAATCTAGTTAAAGTATTGTCATTTTTTGATCTTTTCAAAGAACTGACTTTTGATTTCACCAATTTTCTCTTGTTGTTTTCTCTCCTGCTTTAGATCCTTCTCTATTCTTTATTATTTCCTTTCTTCTTGCTGTTGATTTACTTTATTAGTATTGCTTCTACTTCATTAAAGTATGGGACTATTTTTATTTAGGGATTTGCATCTCAAAATTTCCCTCTGACCACTGCTTCATCTACATTCTACGCATATTTTCTTTTTTGATTTCATTCTTTTAGAAAGATTTTCTGATTCTCCTTATGATTTCTTCTTGATCCTTTCAGTACTTAGGAGTGAATTTGTGAATTTCCTTAGTTTTCATTTCTTAGTAATTTCAAAATTCATCCTGCTGTATTCAGAAGCACAAATTTTTATTTCAGTTATTTTAAATCAGTTGAATTTTTTAATGGCTTATCATATTGTTCACACTGGGGAATATTCTACATTTTGTAGTTGGAGCAATTTACAAGTGTCTGTTAGGTCAAGTGGTTTGCAGAACTGCTCAAATATTGTATTTCTTGGTTGATCTTCTGCATTGATTTTGATCTATTCTTGAAAGTAAGGTATTGGCCTGCGCCACGACTCACTAGGCTAATCCTCCGCCTGCGGCACTGGCACCCTTGGTTCTAGTCCCGGTTGGGGTGCTAGATTCTGTCCCAGTTGCTCCTCTTCCAGTCCAGCTCTCTGATGTGGCCCAGGAAGGCAGTGGAGGGTGACCCAAGTGCTTGGGCCCTGCACCTGCATGGGAGACCAGGAGGAAGCACCTGGCTCCTGGCTTCGGATTGGCACAGCGCAGCTGCTGTATTGGCCATTTGGGGGGTGAACCAATGGAAAAGGAAGACCTTTCTCTCTCTCTCTCTCTCACCGTCTAACTCTGCCTGTTCAAAAAAAAAGTAAGGTATTAAATTTTGAAGTTATTATCATTTGTCGCTCCCCCTCTTCGTGGAGGAACGACACAGGACCCTGCGCTGTTCTTTTGTCTGCTCGGCCCTCCCCGGGTTTGCTGCTGGTTCTTCCCGGGTTGGCTGCCGTCCCTCCACCTCCGTGGAGGGGCGGGCCCCCCTGCCACTTTCCCCACTTCCGCGGGGGAGCGGCACACCGCCGACCGGCTCTCTCGGGGGCTGCTCAGGTGTTCCTTCAGATAGATGTTCCTGGTGCATGTTGTCTCTCTCCTCCTTTATAGTCCTCTTCCACCAATCCCAACTCTGCTACCCACACGCCGAGTACGCTGCTCTCCTCCAATCAGGAGCAGGATCAGCTCCTGCAGGTTATTGGTCGAACTGGAGGCAGCTGTGTAAAAGTTGTTTACTCCTCTCCCAGCGCCATATTGTGGGAGAGCAGATGCATAGAATAAGTCTTAATTCCAGTAACTTAGTCTAGTCCGAGTTGCTCCCCACAATCATTGAGTTGGCTATTTCTTCCCTTATGTCAGTTTTTGTTTCATGAATTTTAGGGCTCTGTTTTTAAGTGCATATTATTATAGTTTTTTGCCTTTCTGTTATACTGATCCTTTCATCAGTATAAAATGTCCTTTTTTTCTAGTAAAAATTCTTATTTTAAAAATTAATTTGCCTTATATTATTCATTGTAGCTCTCTTTTATTTCTACTCATGTGTCCTATCTATTTTATCATTTAACATTCAAGGCATTTATGCTCTCAATTTTGAAGTGTTTCTGTACACAGTATATAGCTGTATCATGTTTCCATATCCATTTTTGCACTTACTACATTATGTTTAGAGTGCTTAGTCCTCTTATGTTTAATGTAATTACTGAAAGTATAACATATAAAAATACACCGATGGTGCTAAAGCAGTGCAAAGACAAAAATGTGTAACGCTAAGGTATTTAGAAACAAAGAAAGGTGTGTAATAAGTCAGGCTTCTCTATAAGAGAAAAATTAAATCAAGCAGATGGATGTCTATATTAAACATGAGCACAGTTATCATAACTTTTAAAAAGTAGAGCAAAACAGAAACAATGAAATTAAAAATTTGAGCCTTTGAAAACCCTCAACAAAATCAATTTGACACTAAAAATATTAGTTGAGACACAAATAACTAATATCATGAATGTCATAAGAGATTCCACCAGAGTTCCTGTAATCATTAAAGAATAATAACAGGAATACTATAGAAAATTCAAGGTAATAAATTCAACATCTTGGAAGAAATAGACTTTTTACTTTCAAGAAACACAAACTACTGAAATTCAACCAAGATAAAGCAGATTATATGAACAGTCATATAGCATTTTTAAAATGGAATTAGAATTTAGATTCAAAACTCATCAATAGCATAATACCAATATGAACCCGGCCATGTTTTAAAAATGTATACACCATGACCAAGTGAGATTTATTCCAGGTTTTAAAGACTCTCACTCTATTTGATATCAGATTTATCCAACATATCAGCAGGCTAACAGAGAAAAATCATGATTATATAAATTGGTGCAAAAATAGCATTGGTCCAAATTGGGTACTCATTCATGATGAAAATTAAGCAAATCAGGAGAACAATCTATGTTTGAGAAAGTACACAAAAATGTGTTTCTGTGTGTGGGAATACACTAAAGTCATATTAAATAGAGCTAACATCATGCTTAATGGTGACATACCAATTACTTTTATCTTAAGATCAGAAAAAAATATATATAAGGTCATCTACACTCAACACTCTTATTCAACATAGCTATGGGATTTCTATGTACTGCTTTAATTGAAGAAGAGAAATAAAAAAAGATTGAAGAAATAAAAGTTTTCCTATTTGCCAAATATGTAATTGTTACATAGGAAATTCAAAGAAATAAATCACAATAAGAAACAAAAAATCTCCTAGAAGTAATAAGGTACTCTTCAAGGTTTCAGGATATATAAGCAGCACACAAAATTAATTTCTAAATTTAAAAAATAACAATTAATTTTAGGAAACCAAAATTTAAAACAAAATGTCATTTATAGTCTCTCAAAAATGGAATATTTAAATATACACTTAACAAAACATGTAAAAGATCATATACTAAAAGTTTAAAGACTGATGAATAAAATCAAACAATGTCTAAATAAATGAAGAGATGTACCACGTTTATGATTTGGAAGACAAAGCATGGAAACATGAAATTTTTCTTCAAACAAATCCTAAATTATATTTCAGTACAGATAAATTATATGTCAGTAGAGATAAAATTTATTTATGTTGAGCAATGCATGACATTCCATGGTGGAAGTTACTGTCATTTTATTAGCATTTTTTTCTTTTTTATTGATAAATATTTGCAGAATTTCCACATTTCTGCTAAAATAATCAATATTATTTTGACTTCTTCTTGTATAGTTATCTCCTCACATATGCACAAGTCCATCTTTACCTGTGATACCTGTAATTGGGATAACTGGCCCAGAGAATCTGTATACTCCATATTCTTATGGATTCTGCCAAATTATTTTCCAGAAAATTAGAATATGTAAAAGTGCATGTTAATGCAAATCATAGTGAACTTTACTATTAACTCTAAAACTCTTGGTTTGATTATATTAATTGTTGCTAAGTGATGGATTTGAAATTATATCTCATTATGTTCATTTGCATTCTCCTATTACATGTTTGAACATCATTCATATTTATTGCCAATTTATATTTTCGCTTCTCTGAAATGCCTGTTGATATTTTAGACAATGTTTTTCTTTTGGATTTACTGTCAGAGTTGTTTACATATTTTGAATACTAATCCCTTATTTGTTATATAAATTGCAAATATATTCTTCCAACTTTGTACTTGTCTTTTTATTTGTTGTGCTTTTTTGACATACAGATTCTTTTGTTCATTTGTTTTAATTTTATGTAGTTACTCTAGCCCATCATTCCTTTTGTATGTCATCAGATTATAAAGACTTCTCCTAAATATTGTTCTAATAAGTTTATGGGCTCTCAAATAAACTTTGGATATTTATTTTATCTGGAATCAACTTTTTTGAATACTGGAAGGTAAGCTTTGTGGCAAAGAGTACTAAATTAAGGTTACCCAATATATTTTTTTTTTCCTTCTGAATATTGATGACATTTCAGAATAAAATGTCCTAGGCTAAATTCATTGCCTCTTTCATAGGCAGGAATAGCTAACGATAAAGGATTGGAAGCTGTTGATTGGAACTTCCATTAAGCATCCTAAAGAATGTTGTTTTAGATTTTATATACATATTTTCTCTTTCTTTTCCTAATTCCTTTTTCCTGACTTGAATGCATCTCCTGCAGTCATCTGAGATTATGAAGCATTCTTGAGGATCAACATAAGGATTAAATCTAGTAGAGTAGAATGATAGCAGGAGTGTGGATCCTAAATAATTGTAAAGCAATCATATCAGCCAAGTACGCTTATCTCTGAGCTCTTGAGAGAGAATTATTTTGTTTAAGAAACCATCATTTTATATTTTTCATTTATATACATGAACAAAATATATCAGATACAGATTTCGGCATTGATGAGTAGGATGCTGCAGGTAAGAGAGGCTAAATATAGAATTGACTGAATGAAAGAAATATGGAGTTGCATATTAAGAACTTCAGGTTGGTACACTAGAAAGTCTTGTGAGATAGTGAAAAAGCATTTCGGTGAACAGTTGCCTGTCTTACTTTGGGAAGTAGACCATGTGCCAACTGAAACTGTGCAATTAGAAAGGATAGTAAGAAAAATTCATGATGTTTGCATAGCCTGACCGCTTTCTTACTATTTTGAGCAAAGTCCTTGCCTGACATAGATGAACCCAGACTAAAGTTAGCCAGTCTAGTAGGTCTGTTAAGGAAAAGGCTGTGCTAAATGAGAAATTCTTGATGAAGCGTGTGATGTAAGTTGACGAAGCGTCTTGTAATTTGAAACTTGGCTACGTTGAAAAAGCTGAATGTGTCTGTACCACAAACTGTAAGTTTTAAAATTGTGGCTCGAAAATGGCAGCCTTAACATAAGACTGAGGTCTGCAACTCTTCAAAGCACCTTCTGTTAAGTGTTCTCTGGCATAAACTGCAACCAAGTGCAGAGGCAAATACGAGAATAGGGTTTTGTTTCTAAGGTAAATGTGATCTTGTGTTGCCATGAATTGAACAGAAACTAACCTAAAATAATTACTTTTATGTTTAAAGTGTGTATACGGGTATGTTAAACAAATTTTATTCATCTTGGCATGCTGTCATTTTGCATAACTTCTAGATTTACTGTGTTGTGGTTAGATGTTGTGATCTACTAGATATTTTACTTTGGGGAATTTGTAAAGCTTTTGTTTCTATATTTGTTCATTAAAAAAATTGCTGATATACCAACTTGTGCCAGGTATTGAGTGAGATGTTAGTGAAATGGGGATGAATATTATGTGTTTGTCAAAGCTGTTTGATTCTTCTGCCTCATTGCATAGCCTGTTTTCATCCTTCCACTATGTCTATGAGGAGAGCTTGTACCTGTTCTTCAAAATCCATGTTATTTCAAGAGGGTTCTCATGATTTCCAGGTGGAAATCAATAGTAACTTCTCTTGGAGCTCCCTGACACTTTATACAGAGCTTATTTATTTATTTATTGCAACTCAATTTACAATAGCTAAGATATGGAATCAACCCAAATGCCCATCAACTGTTGATTGGGGAAAAAAAATCGTGATATATATTGTATTATGGAATACTACACAATGGTTAAAAAAATGAAATCCTGTCATTTGCAACAAAATGGATGCAACTGGAAACCATTATACTTAGTGAAAGAAGCCAGTCCCAACACGACAGATACCATACCTTCTCCCTGATCTGTAATAACTAACAGAGTACCTAAAAGTTTATCTATAGGAGTGAAATAGATATTTTGAGATTTGATGATTTTTAACAGCATTGTCTTGACTGTTGAGGAACATAGTTGATTTCTTTACTGAGTGTAGGGTTAATCTGATGAATATAAAGTAAACTGAAAATATATCTGTGGAAAAATTAAGAAAGGGAATAGGAGAGGGAGGAGGAAAAAGGGTGGGAGTGTGGGTAGGAGGAAGGGTAGAGTGGGAAGTATCACTATGTTCCTGAATCTGTATAGAAGAAATACATAAAATGTATATACCTTAAATAAAACTTTTAAAAAGATTTCTTTCCTTCTTTGAAAGTCAGAGTTACAGAGAGAGAGAGGGAGAGAGAGAGAGAGAGAGAGAGAGAGAGAATTTTCACCTGCTGGTTCACATCAAAGCCAAGAGCCTGGAACTGCATCCAGATCTCCCACGTGGGTGATAGAGGCCAGGGGTACTTGGGCCATTTGCTGCTGCTTTCCCAGGAACAGTAATAGAGAGTTTGACCAGAACTGGAGCAACAGAGACTCAAACTGGCACCCAACTGGAATACTGGCATCACAGGCAGTGGCTTAACAAATGGTGCTTTTTGAAAAACAGTTCTATTCACTTTTTTAAAAAAATTATTTATTTATTTATTTGAAAGGCATTGTTACACACAGAGAGAAGGAGAGGCAGAGAGAGAGAGAGAGAGAGAGAGAGGTCTTCCATCCACTGGTTCACTCCCCAACCCACCACAAAGGCCAGAGCTAGGCTAATCCAAAGCCAGGAGCCAGGAGCTTCTTCCGGGTCTCCCACGTAGGTGCAGGAGCCCAAGAACTTGGGCCATCTTCTACTGCTTTCCCAAGCCATAGCAGAGAGCTGGATTGGAAATGGAGCAAATGGGTCTTGAACCAGTGCCCATATAGGATTCTGGCACTGCAGGTGGTGGTTTTACCCACTATACCATACCGCTGGCCCCTCTATTCACTTTAATCTTGGGAATTTACTAAATACTTGTCAAAGGAAAACAAATATATTTTAAGTGGGTCATATCACAGTTTAGCAAGGGGTGAAATAAATAAGGAACAAATTAAAATGTATATTTGTTAAATGCTAAAAACAAGGTAGATTCAAAGAGCTACAGAAATATAGATGAAGGAGGGATTAGGACTGATTCTGCTTCAGTGGTGAACTCAAGAATCTTTCTTCCCACAGGAAGCTGTATCTAGGCTGGTAGGTCCTAGAAGTGGAGGGGTATATCTCCTGGCAACTGAGTGGAATGATCAAAAGTAGGGCCATGTTCCAGTCTTCAAGGCGGACAGAGTAGTAGGAACAATTGAGTTTGAAGGGTGTTTAAAAAAAAAAAAAAGGCAGACTGGCCAGAAAGGTGGTGTGGTGAGTTAAGCCACTGTCTACAGTGCCAGTATCCCATATGGGCATGAGTTTGAATCCCAGCTGCTCCTCTTATGACCCAGCTCTCTACTAATAGCCTGGGAAAGAAGTGGAAGATGGCCCAAGCGCTTGGGCTCCTGCACCCATGTGGGAGCCCTGGATGAAACTCCTGGCTCCTGGCTTCAGCCTGGCCCAGCCCTAGCCATTGAGGCCATTCTGGGAGTGAAACAGCATAAGGAGGATCCCTTTCTCTCTCTCTCTCTCTCTCTCTCTCTCTCTCTCTCTCTCTCTCATTCCTCTGTAACTGTGCCTTTCAAATAAAATAAAATAAAATTTGAAAAAAAGAAAACAGAGCCGAGTTTCCAAAGGTCTTGCTGGGGAGTTAGGAGTTTGTCCTACTAAAAAAAAAAAAAGTGCCATCAAAATTGTTTAAGATCAGTTGTGCAATTAAATAGGCAAAATAATACTCAAAATTTAAAGTGAAGTTTTTACAGAGTGCAACACGTTCATGATTTTTAAAGTGTATTAATTTACTCTTGCGAGTAGTAAGTTGATTTTCCAACCGTATCTTAACTATAGGAATGACAAAAAATAAAGACTCATATTGAAAAGTGACACTTTCATAATGGCCAATGTTCTAATTGAATAATTAAAGGAATAGAAAATACCTAGAATTCATTACAATCTAGGCAAGCACTTTGGGCTTTAGAAACTTTTATTCTTTCATCTTACTTAGGTTCACAAATGTATGTTGATGCATGTCACATGGAAATATATAGTCACCCTGTGTTGACTGTTGTCTCACATATAACCATTTTTCACATTTTATTGAAGATTCCTATCTTTAGATCTGTCACTTTCCCTACCTTTACTCCTTACTCAGTTGCCATATACTGCTAACTTTACAATAGTGTACAAGAAATGCAATGCTGGAAGATTTCTAGAAAAGTCACACAGAAGCCAGGGGCAGTCAGTTGTCATTTGTGATTTCCCAACACAAAATCTTTAACTCAGAGTTGTTTTGTCACTCTTCAAAATTAACTCATGCAACTTGATAATGGCTGGAAATAATGAGCTTGATGTGAATCCACCATAAATACTCTGATAATTTCTTATGAAGAAAGGTTTGATATCAAAAATTTTCTTGAATAAGTGATTTGGAAACAATGTGAGGAAAGCACTGTATCTCAAATTCTTTCTCTGCCTTGCAGATAAATAAGTATGTCTGAGAATAGAAGCACCACTGTTATAGATGCTTTAACAACAAAAAAGGCCATTTATACAGAAATATTGACATTAGCTTATGAAAAAGAGCTTAAACGAGCTCTTCTGCCAGTTTAAACTCTTATCAACTATGTATTTGTGGGATTAGTATTCATCTGGGTATTCTTTTCCAAATATACCCATGTATCTAGAATGAACATGTTGTAATTATACACTTAGATAATAGAAAATAAGATAATACCATGAATATGGTTTCAAAAGACACAATTAAGTTATATAAACAGTTCCTCTAGGCTTACACTCCACCAAATATAATTTGGTACATACATTTTCCTTGCTTCTTTCCAAACTCATCTCACACAATGTGCTATTGTGTGGATTTGAATAATTAGGTCACCGAAAGCCTGAAGGATGGCCGGGTGCTAGAGACAAGTTTATACAGTAAAGAAGATTGTCTTGCACTCTGCTACATTTCAGGAAAAAACAAAACCCCTCATTTTTCTTTTAATTCAGCAACAACACTCAGCTTGTATCATGTGACTGCACTGAAGTCGATTCCAGTGTGGAGGACTCTCCCCTGGGGAGCCATCTATAAAATGCATTTTTGGTGCTTCTTTCCTAGTTCCACAATGTGAGCTGGAGAAGCACATTTTTAATATCGAAAACAGTACTGCAAAAGATATTTGCTCTGAAAAAATGTGTGTAGAGGAAACAATTAAAAACACTCTTCTGCCATCAGGGCTGACTTCCTGCCAAAACAGGAAATAGGGGATTTATCCTTAATGGCTCCCATCTCAACTACTGATATTTCAGAACTTTCAAAACCATTTCCATGTCTTTCCCCTAATTTCTCTTCTGTCTCTCATCATGTTTCAAAAAAAAAAAAAAAGCAAAAATATAAAGGAAGAAAAGAAATAAGGAAGAATAGAAAGCTCGTTTCCTTGTGTTCCATTTTCCCATATTCTACAATGTGACAGTGAGCATTAGTCCCTACTGACGTGATGATTAGTGTGTCCAGATGCATATAGTAGCAAAGACAATCCGACCTAAATAACATAACTTGAATTAGAAAGATTTCTGGAGTGTGCTCAATATCTTCATGGTCTCTTTGAGCTAAGTTATATTATAGATAGAATTTATAATGGACTTGTATTGTCAATTTAGCTAAGTTGGTATTATGTTTCCCAGAATTTTCTTCCCTCTGTAGTTCTCACTTAGCAAGGGTCACAAGAGTCATTTTGTGTTTGATTTGGAAGGCAAAAATGAAGTAGCAGCCAAATTGCTTTTATACTTGGAAGATTGCTGCAGGGGTACCAGGTGCTATTGCAGTTCACACATGCTGTCACTTACCTACTGACTAATTGTTTTGGCATGGGGGTAGGAATGGACCTTCAGCTGTTTCCCCTCCCTCGGAATTCTCAAGGATCTCTGATACCTAGACCAGATGAGTGTCCAGATCCTTGATGAAAGGCACACGAACTTCTGTACAGCACCCACATCACTTAAGTTGGAAGAAGTGAGACATTCACAGGAAATCTAATCCATCTTTTTGCCTTGTTCTCTCCCACTTTACATTCATCTTTCCAAATGCCTAGTCTGTAGACTTAAAGTCTTAGCATGAGATACATCAACCAGACTTAAAGACACTATTTAACAAAGTCCCACAATTGCATCTGCAGAGAGTTAATTTAATGTATACTTATATATTTATTTTATTTGTTGATTTATTTGACAGGAGAGTTAGATAGCCCATCTATTGGTTCACTCCCCAAATGCCTACAATGGCTGGGCCTGGAGGAAGCCAATGCTGAGAGCTAGGAACACAGTCCAGAACTCCCATATGGGTGGTAGGCCCCCAACTATTAACCATCACCTGGTGACTCCTAGGGTCTGCATTAACAGGAAGTTGGAGTCAGGAGCTGGTGCCAAGAATTGAACCCAAACACTCCAATGTGAGATGTGGGCATCTTATCCATAAGATTAAATACTTATTCTAGTTTTCTTATGTTAAATATGAGGATCATGAGAGGAGCTCTTCATTGGATTATGAAAATTATATGAGATAATATGCATGATACAGAGAAAGTTTCCAATAGATGCTAGTTATAACATCAATAAATGATTACAATAATTCTAATAACATATATACATTATTATGTTACCTTAGGCAACCCCAAACAGTGAGGATGAGATGAGGGAGGAATTTCACAATATTATTAAAAATTAAATAAAATCTACACTTTTATAGGAGATGAAAAATGTGAAATAAAATTTGGCTATGGTTTTTTTTTTAAATCCTTTCCTTTAGGTGGGTTCATTGTTTAGGAAGAAGACAGGATGCTGACGCAGTATAAAATAACGAAGTTTTTAAAAAATAAAATTCAAGTTATATACTAATAGATCAGAAGTTCATGTTAAAGGAAAATTTGGAACTTGACGGTAAGCTTCAGATTACTGGAAAATACTTTGTTTAATGTTGAACATAGGCCAGATAAAGTTACATTTTTATGACCCATATTTTCCTCAATAAAAAGTATTTCAAAATAACTACAAATATCTTGCATGTTAGGGAGAAAAAAAAAGCCTACATGAAATGCAAAAGAAACTAGAAAAAGAATTTGGCTCAAGACCAGGCTCTGGCACTTGCTTCCAATAACACTGAGGAAAGTCATTTAACATTTCCAGGCCACTGTTTGCTCAACTGTGACAAAAAGGATAACAATAGCTTCTTCACAAGGTTGCTGAGCGAATCATGTGAGAAATGTATATGAACAGCAAGCACTGTAATTATGTAAACTGAAAAGTTAAATTTATTGTGTCTACCTGTATGTCTCCACAAGTTGTTGCTGCTGGAACAAACTTTGCTACGTTTAACTTTTCTGTGCCAGTGACACAAATCAATGAATCCACAACACAATGGTAATAGAAAGGTAGCACAAATGTAAGACAATTGCTTTTTCCAAATATAAAACAGGCACAAATGGCTTTGAACAATTATTTTTGAAGAAATGATGGGTTTATGTTAAGCCTTTCTTACCTGCTTCCCAAGTTGCCTTTGAGATCAATAAAAGATACTTGGCTTGGTTTAGGAATATGGAGTCTTTTCATAAAGAGAGGTTTCCCTGTGGAAACCAACTGGACCAAAGGGATTAACAATTGCAACCTTGGTCTAATTAGCATCAGTCTTCAACCACTTGAATAAAAATAGGGGTTGTAGAAAAAATATGACAAGAATGTTTTGATACCAGTGGGATGGGAAAAGATAGCTCTGTATAGATTAAACCTCAGTCTGGAAACTTGGAAGCTGACATCTTTTGTCTGAATTATAACAGGAGCAACTTGATAAGAAACTGATCATTTTTACTAGGAATCTAAAACTGTTCCTTAAGTATACTTAAATTTCACTCGAGTAACCTGCTCTACCACTGTGGTGAAGAGGAAAGATACCTGGTATGTAGGAATATCTCCTTTTCAGGCTATATTTGCTGGATGAATGTGTAAATTAATAAGGGGGGAAGCCATTGTAATCCAAAAACTGTACTTTGGAAATTTATATTTACTAAATAAAAAAAGGGAAAAATGTCCACACAATCCAAAAAAAAAATCAATATACAAACTTAAAATAAAATGTAATTGAAGGAACACCAGCGGTCAAGAAAAGGCCTTGGTCAGAGAAATGAAGAAGAAATTGTTGTTGAGCTGTTTTTTTTAAATAGCTATTGTTGGCTTGTTTCTTCTTTATCTTCAATGTTTCCTCAATTTCTCTTTTAATTTCTTTTTGAACCATGAATTAGTTAGTGACCAGTGGCTTAATATCCAATTATTTGGGACTTTTTGAGATATTTTTCTTATGCCTTAGTTTGGATAATTTTTATTGTCCAGTATTCATGTTTCCTTCTTTTACATATAATCTGTAATTTCATCTCATTTTTTTTCCAGTCACCTATTGACTATTTTAGCCATTGAATGTCATTTGGTGCTTCTTATACATTTAATTTCTCCATTGAGATTCCCTATTTTTATTCTTAAACAAACTCACAACAGCTATTTTAAAGTCCTCATCTTACAGATCAACTCTACCCTTTTGAAGCTTATACCATTTTTAAGATTTATTAAAGTGGGACTCAGCATTGTGGCGTATCAGTTAGTTATAGTGCGACATCACATATCAGCATGCCAGTTCAAGACCCATCTGCTTTGCTTCCAATCCAGCTCCCACCTAATGCAATGGTAAAGGCAGCAGATTATGGCCCAGTACTTGGGCTCCTGCCACCCATGTCAGAGACCAGGGTGGAGTTCCAGGCTCCTGGCTTTTCCAGACCTGACTGTCGCAGTCATTTGGAGAGTGAACCAGCAGATGGAAAACTCTCTCTTTCTCCCTCTCTCTCCTCCTCTTTCTCTCTCTCTCTTTCAAATAAATAAATAAATCTTTTAAAAAATATTTTCTAGGGGCTGACGCTGTGGTGTAGTGAGTAAAGCTGCCACCTGTAGTACCAGCATCCCATATTGGTGCCAGTTTGTGACCTGGTTGCTCCAATTCTAATCTAGTTCTTGCTATGGCCTGGGAAAGTAGTAGAAGATGGCCCAAGTCCTTGGGTCCTTGCACCCACATGGGAGACCCAGAAGAAGCTCCTGGCTTCAGATCGGTGCAGCTCTGGCTGTTGTGTCCATCTGGGGAGTGAACCAGCGGATGGAAGACCTCTCTCACTCTATCTCTGCCTCTCTGTAACTCTGCTTTTCAAATAAATAAATGAATCTTTTAAAAAAATTGCTAATGTAAACATGGAGTAGGTAGACTTTACTGTAGAACTAGATTAGCCCTACTCATAAATTGTGGCCTTTTGAGATCTCTACTGAACTCCTGAGGTATTAAAAAAAGGTTTCCTCATTCTCACTGGTCAAAAATCATCCATTTCCCAGATTTTTTAAAAACCCTAATAATTCTTTATCTTATAGCTCTCTGGTACTTATATTTTTTCACATATCTGTTCTTTCCTCCTGTGGTGTTCTTGCTCAACCCTGAGGGATTTTCACTGTGTACATGTATATGAATAACTTAGCATTTTGCCAAAGCAAAAGTTTTGCAATGGTTAAAGACACCTGGAAGCTACTGTACATATTTCTAGAGATCTTTCTATGCACAGCCCCCTCTCTCTAACTATCCACCGCAGAAATTATAGATACTTCAGTAGCCCGGAGTTCCGATTTCTGTTCAGGGGGGTCTCCAAGGTCATCATATTCTTTTGAGGCTCCCCATTCCTGTGCTGCCATATAGAAAGTGTTTAAGAACAGCAAGATAGAGAGAGCGCGCCATTCACCTTGTTGATTTTCCTTCTTTAAGGGATTACTCTCCTTTGCTACTCTTGTCCAACTTCTGAAAAAATGGTTATTTCTACCAGATTTATAATTGTTTATGGTGAGAAGTAGCTTTCACAACTAGTTACCCCACCATAGCCAGAAACAGAAGTGTGATTCGTTCCTCAAAATAAATGTTTAAAGCTCAATATTAATGTGATAATTTTGAAGCAGTGAGGAAAATATGGGTTATACAGAAAGTGATGTTGCGACAACTGTTTTGTCATCTGCAAAAAAGCTGAATTGTGTTCCTACTTCAATTCTTACAGTAAAATAAACTCCACATGGATAAATTTCAATGTAAATAAGTGAGATTTTAGAAGTAGCACAAATGGAAGACTAAAAATACCTAAAATAGAGGCGAGTGTTTTTTTTTGCAGCAGTCAAGACACACTTGGGATGCCAGCATCCTATATCAGAAGGTCTGAGTTCAAGTCCTGGCTCTGATTCTAGTTCTAGCCTCCAGTTAACACACACCTTGAGAGGCAGCTGGTGATGGCTCAAGTACTTGGATCCTTGCCACCTATGTGGAAAACCTGGATTGACCCAGCCCCTGCTGTTGCAGGCATTTGGGGAATGAACCAGTGAATGGAAGATCTCTCCTGTAATTCTTTCTCCCATTAAAATATCTAAAAAGTCACTCTTTAATTTAAAAAAAATATAGGGAAACATTTTTACTTTTATAATGTGTTAGTATGGACAATTTAAATATTCACAAAGTAGGATAGTATAATGAACCACTATGTGATTATATCTCAGCTTCAGTAATTTGTAAACTATTATAGTCAATCTTGTTTCAGCCCTATCAATATTGAACTGCCATCATGTCCCCAACACATACAGAGAGGTTATTTTGGATCAAACTCAGATACCATATCATTTCATATATAAAAATTTTAGTGTGTGTATATGAGATAAAGATTCATTAAAATATTACCATTGAAATGTTATCAAATCTGAAAAATGTACCCCCTTAATATAAAATTATCATAATTGCCTCATTTTTTTAAAAAAAGTATTTCTTCAAATTAGGATCCAACAAGGAGTTTAAAGATAGCATCTTAGGCCGGCGCCGCGGCTCACTAGGCTAATCCTCCGCCTAGCGGCGCCGGCACACCGGGTTCTAGTCCCGGTTGGGGCGCCGGATTCTGTCCCGGTTGCCCCTCTTCCAGGCCAGCCCTCTGCTGTGGCCCAGGAGTGCAGTGGAGGATGGCCCAGGTGCTTGGGCCCTGCACCCCGTGGGAGACCAGGAAAAGCACCTGGCTCCTGGCTCCTGCCATCGGATCAGCGCGGTGCGCCGGCCGCAGCGCGCCGGCCGCGGCGGCCATTGGAGGGTGAACCAACGGCAAAGGAAGACCTTTCTCTCTGTCTCTCTCTCTCACTGTCCACTCTGCCTGTCAAAAAAAAAAAAAAAAAAAAATTAAAAAAAAAAAAAAGATAGCATCTTAGGGAGCAACATGCTTTGACTGGCTAAGGATAAACAGTGAAGAGAAAAGTGCAGGAAGTGCACTCTTAGAGGAGCATTGGAGAGAAAACTGCACAGGAAGCCCCACGGCAGGAGGTGGAGCAGCATGAACCTGTGTGTAGGGTGCAGACATGCAGCACAAGAGTGAGCACAGCTGCAGCAGAGAGCGAGAGCTGGCGGGAGTCTGGAGACAGAGGTGAGGACAGACTGCAGCAATCCGTGGTGACAAAGCCAGAGGGAGAGCAAGGCGTGGGTCCAGACTGGTGCCCTGGGGGCTGATAGCTTCTGGCAGTTACCTGCAGACCCAGTGGAAGTGGAAGGGGACATTTGTTTTTCCCCAGTGTCTGCAAAACAATGCCCACTGCTTGTTGAGAGAGAGTGAGCACCATTTTGGATTAGGGCATCGGCTATGGAAGCCTGTGTGCCCACACATAGCAGCTGCCTGAGATGGGACACCTGATTGGCAGTGCCTGCGGCAGTGGTGGGCAGCTAGCAACATTCAGCTAGTGGCTCTGTGTGTGTGTGTATGTGTGTGATCCAGAGATTCCAGGGGAGGGAATGACCCGCAGTCCCTGCTGACTTTGAGCCTGGCTAGCAGGTGGCTGGGCAGCTATGTGGGATGGTGGGGTGCCCACACCTACAACCTCCAGGGTCAAAGTGCCTAGGTGGATCTGTCTCAGGGAACATCTGCCTCTGTTGATGGACATACTGGCAGAGTAGAGAGAAACCTCTGGACCCAGTGACTGTAGGAGCCTTGTATGCTGAGAAACTGAGGACTTGGAGGTTACATGAAACGCAGGGTGTAGCTGAGTATTGAGATATACCACGGCTAACATGGGTGTTACCCTGGAAACTCACTCCATCCTAAAGCACTGACCAGAGCTCCCTACCCACACCCACCACACACTTCTAGGTATTCACTGAAAGTGCAAACATTTCACTAAGCCACAGAAGCTTAGGCCAAAGTTAAAAGTCATTAGAAGCAGCAAACAAAACTCAACTCCATGAATGCCTAAAAATAAGTTCAGAGATGCAAGAAACAAGAATAAGGAAGACACCATCATCCACCCCAAAGGAACACAATAGCATTTCAATATTAGAATGGGAAGATGAAGAGATTGAGAAAATGTCAGAAATGGAATTCAAAAATTAATCATAAGATTACTCAAAAGCAATCAGAAGCAAATCCTCAAACCAAAGAAAATACGAATGAATATTTCTTGTAATTGAGATTTCAAAGAGAAATCCAAATGAAATATTAGAAGTGAATTCGATAGATCAAATAAAAAATGTGGTGGAAAACCCTAACAGCAGACTTCACAAGCCAGAAGAAAGAATGTCTGGACTAGAATACAAATCTTTGGAAATCTTACACTTAGACAAAAAAAGAAAGAAAGAAAGAAAGAAAATAGAAAACTTAAAAACAGTGTTGGAGATTTTTGGAGATTTACTATCAAATGACCCAATACATGGGTCTTAGGAGTTTCTGAAGTTGAGGAAAAAGAGAATAGACTAGAAAGCCTATTTAGTGAAATAATTACAGAAAACTTCAACAATTTGGAGAAAGTGATTTCTAATTAGAGGAAGCACATAGAACTCCTAACAGACATGACCAGAAAAGATCTACACTATGAAATATTGTAGGCAAACTTTCCACAGTAAAACATAAAGAAAATTTTCTAAAATGTGCATGAGAGAAATGCCAGATTACTTTCAGAGAATCTCCAATTAAACTCACAGATGACTTCTATCAGAAAGTCTACAAGTTAGAAGACAATGGCAAGATATAGTCCAAACCTTAAGAGAAAAAAATTGTCAAAACAGAATACTACACCCTGCAAAGCTCTCATTTATGAATGAAGGTGAAATAAAGACCTTCCATAGCAAACAGAAATTGAAAGAATTTGTCACCACTCATCCAGCCTTACAAAAGATGCTTAAAGATATGCTGCAAACAGAAATACAGAAAGATAGCCACCATTGTGAAAGAATGAGGCGGCAGAAAAACCCCAGTAGAAGTACAAAAGAAATTCAAAGTAAGCAATAGGAATATGGGAATATGGCCTGGCCAAGTTGTTACTTATCAATTGTCACCTTGAATGTAAATGGCCTCATTTCTCCAGGTAAAAGATACAGATTGGTTAAATGGATTTAAAACAAAGGCCCATCTATTTCATGTTTACAAGAAACACATCTCACCAGCAAAGATACACACAGACTGAAAGTGAAAGAATGGAAAAAGATAATCCATGCTAACAGAAACCAAAAGAGAGCTGGTGTTGCCATCCTAATATCAGACAAAATAGTCTTCAACATAAAAATTGTTAGAAGAGGAAGAGCATTAGGTAATGATTTAAGGGATCAATTCAACAGAAATTAGTGACTATAATAAATGTATATGCACCCAATTGCAGTGTCTGACTATTAAAAGAAATGTTAATGGACCTAAAGGGAGACAAAGACTCCAATCCTATAGTAACAGGAGACTTCAATACCCCACTTTCAGCAATGGACAGATCAACCAGACAGAATCTCAGCAAGAAAACATCAGAGTTAATCGACACTACAGATCAAATGGACTTAATGGATTTCTACAGAATCATCCTACAGTTAGTTGCAGAATGCACATCCTTCTCACCAGCGCGTGGAACTTTCTTAGGACAGACCAAATGCTAAGCCATATAATAAGTCTCAGCAAATTCAAAAAAATCAAAATCATACCATGCATCTTCTCTGACCACAGTGGAATGAAGTTGGAAATCAACAACTCAAGAATCTCTAGGACATATGTAAACATATGGAAACTGAACAACATGCTCCTGAGTGAACAGTGGGTCACAGAAGAAATCCAATGGAAATGAATGAAGACAACAATACAACATAGCAAAACTTATGGGATACATCAAAATCAGTGTTAAGAGGGAAGTTTATAGCAATCAGTGCCTACATGAAGAAATTGCAAAGGTACCAAATAAATGATCTATCAGTGCATCTCAAGGACCTAGAAAAACAACAACAAACCAAAGCCAAAATTAATAGGAAGAAAGTAATCATTAAAATTAAAAAAAATAAACAAAATTGGAACCATAAAATACAAAAAAATCAGTGAAATGAAGAGCTGATTTTTTGAAAAAATAAACAAAATTGATACACCTTTGGTGTAACTAACCAATAAAAAGAGGGAGAAGACTCAAGTCAATAAAATAATACATGAAAAAGGAAATGTAGCAGCAAATACCACAGAAATAGAAAGAATCATCAGAAATTAATACAAAGAGCTGTATGTCAACAAATTGGTAAATTTAGAAGAAATGTATAGATTCCTGGACACTTTCAATCTACCAAAATTGAGTCATGAAGACACACAAAACCTAAACAGACCAATAACCAAGACAGAGATTGAATCAGTACTGAAGACCCTCCCAACAAAGAAAAGCCCAAGATCAGATGGCTTAACTGTTGAATTCTTCCAGACATGTAAAGAAGAACTAGTTCCAATTCTTCTCAAGCTATTCACAACAACTGAAAGAGAGGGAATCCTCCCAAATGCCGTTTATGAAGCTTGCATCACATTAATGCCTAAACTTCAAAAAGATGCAACACAGAAAGAGAACTATAGACCAATATCTCTTATGAACATAGATGAAAAATCCTCAACAGAATATGTTCCTATTGAATCCCAGCAACACATCAGAAACATCATGTATATAATGTATTGGTGTAAAATAGACATTTTGAGAACTGACGATTGTTTATAGCCCTCGTCTCTTCCATTGAGAAACAGTGCTTTTCTTGTGTTTTTTTTTTTTGTCTTGTTTTGTTTTCTTTTTCTTCATACTACTTGTTAAACTCCTTTACTTAGAATAGGGTTAACTGTACGATCATTAAGTATTCTGAAAATAGATTATTGTGCAAATTAAGAATTGAAATCCGAGAGGAAGGGGGAGGAAGGGATGGAGCATGGCAGGAGAGAGGGTAGGGGGTAAGTCCCATTATGAAATATAGGAAACTTGTATAGCTTAAATAAATTTTTAATGTATAAGGATCCAGCCAGTGCCATTTGTTATCCCGCTGTGATTTCCCACCTCAATATTTTTCTCTGGAAATTTAATTTTAAGAGGCAAAGAGACAAAGGGCTGCCATTTGTTAGCTCATTCCCCAAATAACCACAACAGCTGAAACTGAGACTGGAAAAAGCCAGGAGCCAGAAACTCAGCCCAGATACCCCACTATGTGAGTCGTCACTGCTGCCTCCCAGGGTCTGCATTAGCAGAATGCTGGAATTGGGAGCCCAGAGGTGGGTATGAAACCTGTGGGATGTAGGCATCCCCACCACTAGGCCAAAAGCTTACCCCTGAAATTGATTTTTTTAAGCAACCAGATAATTTGTTCTAAAGTGTCCCCCCTCATTCTAGAATGTATTGGTTGCTTTCCCATGATATTGCTTAATGCCATCTTGTATATCCTGTAAACATGTGGCCAGTCTTAAAGCCTTAATAAAATTCAGAGGTAAATTTTTGGCAAAAAGAAGTTGTAGTTGGTGTAGATTTCATCATGTTGCAAAGACTGCCTGCATAAAGATTGAGCCAAGAGTTGAGATATTGCTGGTCAGATCTGTCCAATATCATGCCTGTCATCTGATTTTCATACAGTGATTTGAACAGGCATGTATCACAATTACCTAGATTTATTATATCATTATAGACTGAAAAATAATGATAGTCTATCATTTTTCTATTTATTAGTGGTAAAAATTTCTATGAAGAAAAAATTTTCCTTATCAGCTATCTGTTAAGCCTAGGCACCATTTGTATTGTAGATATGGGATAAATGCTTGATCTTTCCACCTTTGTTAGGCTTAAGAGTAACAGATTGGTCCTCTATCATCCTTCAAAATTGATCAATAATATTATTATGTTATAATTAAGAACTCCACATGTTTTAACATATTTGATGCCCTATAATCATTACAGTCATTTTTCTCTTAGATGCTCAAATTTCACCATATTTTTCGGGTTAGAGATCCTTCAAATTGTCTCTTGGGTCATTTTAATATGACCCACTAGTATTTAGTAGTCTTTCTGCTTTCCTTTTATGACAGATGCTTAAAATTGAATTTTATGCATTTCTTACATTAGAGTTTGGTTTAGACACTTTTTCCAAGGACCATGTTTCCTTAAAGTAAAATAGCACTTAGAGACTACAATCTATAGGATAACTGATGCTGCATTGTTTAATGTTCTGAGGCTTTTTCAGGGGTTATTGATAAGAAATGTTTATTATTTAAGAAAAAATATGTCATGAAATATATATGGACATATGACAATTCTGATTGAGATTTAGAATCATAGGTTTTTTTTTGTTTTACTTCTTTAATTCTAGTTTTTATATTTTTCTTTTCTCTTAAGTCAAAAAACCCTAAAAAACATGAAGTGATTATATTTTGCTTTGATTTTAAATATATATCTAGGAATTTCAGAAATATAGTGTCAACATTGGTACTAGAAATATTACTGATGAAAAATTTAAGAATTACTTTAGTGATGATTTTTGCCAGTAAGATATATCCCACAGTTAGACAGTTAAAATACTATATTTAGAAATTACTAGAAACAATTCCTCTTTGTGGTTAAGCCACCAACTCTATAAATAGTTTGGTTCATTTTTTATTAAATATTTGGGTCTTTTGATTTTCAAAAATTTGGATTATATTTTGCCGCATAATTATTTAAAATAGGTTCAATGGTACTTAAATTTATAACACTATATAGATTCAGAAAATTCTTATCTTTTTAAGATTTTATTTATTTATTTGAGAGGTAGAGTTACAGACAGTGAGAGGAAGAGACAAAAAGAGAGGTCTTCCTTCCGTTGGTTCATTCCCCAAATGGCTGCAATGGTCAGAGCTGGCTCTGCAGGGGGCCACAGCACGAGATCCAATATACAATTTCTCAATTAAAATTGTTATTCTTGCGGCTGGCACCGTGGTGCAGTAGGTTAATCCTCTGCCTGTGGCGCCAGCATCACATATGGGCGCTAGTTCTAGTCCCAGACGCTCCTCTTCCAATCCAGCTCTCTTCTGTGGCCCTGGAAAGCAGTAGAGGATGGCCCAAGTCCTTGGGCCCCTGAGCCCATGTGGGAGACACGAAAGAAGCACCTGGCTCCTGGCTTCAGATTGGCTTAACTCTGACCGTTGATGCCATTTGGGGAGTGAACAGGCAGATGGAAGATCTCTCTCTCTCTCTCTCTCTCTCTCTCTCTCTCTCTCTCTTTCTCTCTCCCTCTCACTGTCTGTAACTCTACCTCTCAAATAAATAAATAAAATAATTATAAAAAATTATTGTGGCCAGCGTCGGGGCTCACTAGGCTAATCCTCCACCTGCGGCACCAGCACACCGGGTTCTAGTCCCAGTTGGGGCGCCGGATTCTGTCTGGGTTGCCGTTCTTCCAGTCCAGCTCTCTGTTGTGGCCCGGGAGTGCAGTGGAGGATGGCCCAGGTCCTTGGGCCCTGCACCCACATGGGAGACCAGGAGAGGCACGTGGCTCCTGGCTTCAGATCGGCACAGCGCACCGGAGGTAGCGGCCACTTGGGGGCTGAACCAACGGAAAAAGGAAGACCTTTCTCTCTGTCTCTCTCTCTCTCTCTCACTGTCTTACCCTGCCTGTCAAAAATTAAAAAAATCAAAAATTATTCTTATCTTCAAAGAGTAAAACAAAAAAACAAAAAAACAAAAAAAAATTATTCTTATCTTAATTTACCAATAGACAACATGTTCACTGTCAAATCCAAAGGATCTAGAACAGCTCTTAGTACTAGTAAATGGTTACAAAAATGCTTGATAAATTGAAATAAATCATGTTCTTTGAGTAGTTTCACTTTGGGTCTTTTTTTTTTTAATAATATGAGGCTCAACTTTTTTTGTTAACTCTTCAAGTATTGACTCTAAAATTAATAGAGGTAGATGTATTCAGCAGATCTTATTTTAATTTACTACTTTTTCCTAAATATTGTAAAGAAAATCACAAAATCTATTTTCAATCTGATTAAACAGAGATGCAAAAACATAAAATCCAAGTAACAATTTCTCCAAGATTATAGTTTTCAAACAAATATAATAAGCTACCATTAATACTGGATTGCTCATGACACAGAAAATGGTATAATTGTGCATCCATATAACATTTGCTCACTGCAATATAAAAAATGTTAAACAATCTACTTCTCAGTTTGTAAGGTCCCAACATAGAAGCAATTTTTAGGCAATTATTTTAGATGACAGTTTCAAATCAGTATTTGTATTACATTTCTCCTTTGACTTTAATCAAATTTACAGTGACAGTTTTAGTGCGCTTTTATTCCATAGAAATCTTTTATATTTGCATTTGAAAAGATTTTCAATTACTCTTTATTAGCGACAGTTCTCAAAAATATATATATATATATATTTTATTTTGACCATTATTAAACTTTGTTCTATTTCCTTGCACCTATTATTTCATGTTTAAGAATTAAAGGTTGAAGATGAATGGTTATAATAACTTTTGATCACAGTATTTATTTATAAAATACATATACTAAAATATCTCTGATCTTTATTTTTTTAAAGATTTATTTATTTAATTTGAAAGTCAGAGTTACAGAGAGAAAGGGAGAGAAAGAGCGTTCATTCCTCAAATGGCCACAATGGCTAGGGGTGGACCAGGCAGCAGCCAGGATCTTCATCTGGGTGTCCCACATGGGTGGCAGGGGCCCAAACACTTGGGTTATCATCCACTGCTTTTTCTAGGTCACTAGCAGGGAGTAAACCGGTACCCATATGAAATGCCAGCATGTATGTGTGTGCGTGTAATGGAATATCATTTAGCCTTAAAAATTTCTGAAACATAATATAACATGAGTAAACTTTGGTAACATTATAAGTGAAACTATACACAAAAGGACAAAGAGTGTAGGATTTCACTTCTATGAAGCACCCAAAAAAGTCAAATTTATAGAAGAAAGATAGTAGAATTATATAGAGACTAGGGTGGGGGGGTGGAGAATTATTTTTAATAAATATGTCCTTTCCATTTGGGATGATGATAAAAGACTTGAGGTGAACGTACGTAATGCCACTGCAGTCCGCGCTTAAAATGGCTAAAAATTAAATTTTATATTACAATTATTTTAACACAATTATAAACCACTTGCTATGCCTTCAACCATATATTACATTGGCACACTGGGCCCACAAAGATCAATCTTTGGGATAAAATGGACATATATGGCTTTGCAATCCTTTCATGAATCCTTCACATAGCATCTTCTGCACAAGAAATTGAGATTTATTTAGAAAAGGATTTAAATAGTATGTGTCAACTTGATTATTTCCTACCTTTTGTTTCTATTCATAGTTTTTGCCTGAAGAAGTTTTATGATTGATTTATCTTTCATTTACTATTGGGTTATATAATTTTAAGTGCTCAATTGCTTTTTCATAGGAAATATTCTTACTCCACATTATGTGTAATGTTTCTTTAGGGAAATACTACTGGAAGAAAAACAAAATAAATTTAGAGTCAAGCAATAAAAATATAAATGCCTCCACTGCACACAGATACAATGTGCTGATGTAGATGTGCAATGTTAAAGCAATACTGTCTTCCAGTTACCTGGCACTAATCAAACTGATGTAAACCTGTGAAACTAGCATTTAACACTGGAGATGGACACTTATAAGATGAAGTATTAAAACCTTCTCAACAATGAAATATTTTGAAAATCATTGCATTTTTAATTATACTTAAGTAGTACATTAATTAGGGTTATTCTCCCCCAAATACAGAAAGGGTGAGCTTGAGAGAAGCAATTATTTGCATCCTACCTGATTAAGGTGATACATGTATGCAGTATTCTAAAATCTGAACAAATCAACACCTTGAAGTATGAGTTACTGGGTTTGGTCATCTACATTGATCAAATTAATCACTGTGGTCTGGGTAGATGATGTCAATAACGCCCGCTCCTGGAGGAAAGAACATTATCTCCAGATGCCACCAAACATTAATAAATCCACCAGAATCCAGCAGATGAAAAGCAGAATGACAAAAACGAATATATTACTAAACTGTTATACTAGCCAAGAAGTCATGGAAGGATTTCAGCAATCACCTTAGAGGATTTTTGAAATACGAGGTTCTGCCCTCCAATTTGTAAACACAAGTGGTTTCACGATGCTGTGGTAACCAAGTTTTTCTCATAGTTTTATATTTAATGAATTAAGTAATACACTCTTTTATTTAGCAATTATAAATAAACGATAAATTTGATGAGTGTGAATATGTAGCAGTACTTTTATTTCCAGTTTGCAATTCTCAGTACTGCACATTCATAACTTGTACTTGTGATTTCATAAATATGTATAGCTCCACAGGAATTGAGCTAACAGATGACACAGGGGCCCAGTATGTTCATAAATAAATATATGACATCACCTCCTCTCCATTGAACATTCAACTTGATTTTTTTTATGAGTTGCTGGTTGGAAAGTACTTTGTGCTTCATATTCTAAGATTTAAATTATCCTTCAAGTAATAGTATATAAATATTATGATATGTGAATGTTTTATAAAAAAGTTTTTATTTGATGAAGTATTATTCTCAACTTGATATTTTTTAAAATTACTTCAAAAAATCTCTGTGGGCTGAAAATTCATTAGGCTAAGAAATTCTTAATTTTGGGAGAGAATCATTTTGTCTTGCTATATGCTTAACTTTGCTAATACATAAGAGTAAAGAATTGCAAGCTGAACAAAAGTTATACAGGAGACACAAAATGATCCCCACTACTTGACCCTTAGTCCGTTAGTTTCTTCTGTATTTTCTTTTCTTTTAAGGTTTTATTATTTATTTATCTGGGAGGTAGAGTTACAGACAGTGAGAGGGAGAGAGAGGTCTTCCATCCGCTGGCTCACTCCCCAAATGGCCTCAACGGCCAGAGCTAAGCCGATCTGAAGCCAGGAGTCAGGAGCTTCTTCCAGGTCTCCCATGTGGGTGCAGGGGTCCAAGGACTTGAGCCATCTTCTACTGGTTTCCCAGGCCATAGCAGAGAGCTAGATCAGAAGTGGAGCAGCCAGGACTAGAACTGATTGCCCATACTGGATGCCCGCACCTCAGGTGGAGGGTTAACCCACTGTGCTACAACTCCAGCCCCAGTGTACTTTCTTCAGAGAAAGTGCATCCCTACACGAATATATTATATATAGGGCTTTATTTTAGTGTATACAAATTGTACATTGCATACACATTGTCCTACATCTGATTTTTAAATTGAACATAAATAACTACTTAATAACTTATATTCAATTCATCTGATTTTTTTTGTGGGAGAAAAAACATATGAGATGGTACTTAAAATGGATCTGAAGGACAAAAATGCTTTCAAAGAACAAAGAAGAGGAAACTGACACTCGAAGAGCTAATCAGTTATTATGATATGAAAAATATTTATATTATTAAATGCAAAATCTGCCCTCCCATCCATTTAAAGAGATTTTCACTTTAAAATTTATTTGCCAGTAGGAAATGTTCCTAGTGTTTGACTCAGAAACTGGTAAACTAGTATCAAAATCCCTTCCCATTTTATTAATCTCTGTAAGTTTCCTTACTTCTGAGACAGACAATTGTAAAGTGCAATTTGAAAATGTTTACAGATTTTCTTTATTATATAAATCACACTTTTATTGTAGTAAAAATCCCCATATAGCAAAGATATTCAATCTAAATAACAGCACACATGCATATGAGATAATAAAACATTTTTGTGGTTGGTAAATTCTAATGTAGTTACTTATTTTTAATGCAATTTTTGACACTAGCCATTGCATTTTCAGTACTATAGGTTATCTCTAAAATCATAGATTTTTGTTTTCTTAACTCCTACAAATTTCAGTTGTCTGTATAGTGACTCAAGTATTAACCTTAAAAGTGTATTAACCTAAACATGTGTAGGTCTGTATACTTTGTATAGTGACTTTGGCAATGGCATTGGTTTCCTAGGATGAGTTGCTTTTTCATTATTCACTTTGGAAGAAAAAAGTGCTTTTTGGCTAAGTAAATTTTGGAAATAAAGGGTTAAAAGCTAGAGTATTGTAATTCTACTTTTTATTTTGAGATAATTGTAAATTACATGAAGTTGTAAGATACAATACAGAGATACTATGCATCCTTTAGCCAGCTTCACCCAGTGGTAACATCTTATAAAACTACAGTACAATGCCAGAGTATTAATGCTAATACAGCCCAATGCACAAGGTTCATTCACTACCATGAGCTCCACTTGATGTTTTATAGCCACATTTGCCTTTCTTTTGCCTCCCTACACATCTACCACCTCCCATCACCCCAGACCTTTGGCAACCAGTATTTTTTTCTCCAGTTCTATCATTTTATTAGGAAGGTTAATAAGTGGTATCATACAGCATAGAGCCTTTTTACAATTATCCATTTTTTGTTCCGCATAATTGCTTAGAGATTCATCTGAATTAATGTGTACATCAATAGTTCACTTATTTTTATCTTTGAGTAGTATTTCATGGCATGGATTGCTACAATTTCTTTAACATTCACTCATTGGAAGACATCTGGATTATTTCCATTGTTGAGTTATCATGAATAAAGAAGTAAAAAACATCTGTTTACAGGGTTTTGTGGAAACACAAGTCATTTTTCTGGGGAAAATGCCGTGGAGTGTAACTATTGAGTCATATGGTATTGCATATTTAGATTTATAGATTTATAAGAAACTGCCATATTCTTTATCAATGTGATTATATTACATTCCACTAGCTATATAGGCGTAGTCCAGTTTCTCCACATCTGTGATAGTATTTGATGGTGCTGTTTTCTTTTAATCTTTCTGTTAGATTTGTAATGATATTTCACTGCAGTTTCAATTTGTATTTCTCTAATGGATAATGATGTTAACATCTTCTCATGTGATTATTTGCCTTCTGTATCTTCTCTTTACTAAAATGCCTCTTTAGATGCTTAGTCAGTTTTCTATTTTTTAAACAATGAATTGTGATACACACTCACACACAAATTCTTATTTAAAAAAATCCTTTGTTAGATTTGTGGATTAAAAGTATGTCCGTACATGTTTAACTTCTATTTTCACCTTTTTCAAGAGTTATTTGCAAAGCCAAAAAATGGACCAGTTTATCATTGGCATATAAGAATGCCATTAATTTTTGTGTGTTAATATTGCATTCTGCATCCTAATGAAAACTATAAAGGCTTTCTCTTTTTTAATTCCTGTAGTTTTATATGTAGACAATCAGAACATCTTCAAATAAGGTTGGTTTATTATCTTTAATTTTTTTGTGGATTTCTTAATATTTTTTGTCTTCCCTTTAATTCTGGATGTCTTTTATTTCTTTTTCTTGCTTGATTGCAGTGACTAGAACTTACAGTACCATGCTGACTAGTTGTGCAAATGGACATATTTATTTTCTTTTAGTCTTAGGGGGAAAGCATTAAGTTTTTCATGCTTAAATATGATGTTAGCTCTAAATGTTTTCTAGATGTTCTTCACCAAGTGTGGGAAGTTCCCCTGTATACTACTTTTCTGAGAATTCCTATCATAAGTAAGTATTGTGTTTTCCTAAATGACTTTATGAGGAAATGTTCCTTCATCTGTCTTCTGAAAGGTATTTTATAAGCTTGATGTTAACTCATCTTTAAATCTTTGGTAAAATGATACAGTGAAATCATCTAGACCTGGAAATTGTTTCACAGAGGTTTTAAATTATAAATTTAACTTCTTTGATGGTTACAGGATTCTTCACGTTACATGTTTCATCAGCTGAGTTTTGGTAATTTTGGGTTTTGAGAAAATCATCCACTTCTTGTAAGCTTCCTCTAAAAGTGGTTATCCAGCAGTATACATTTTCTTCCCAGCATCAATTTCATCAAGCACACCAATGGTGGTGTGCTATGCTCTCATTTTCAGTCAGAGGAGACCTCGAATAGCTAAAGCAATACTGTACAACAAAAACAAAGCTGGAGGCATCACAATACCAGATTTCAGGACATCCTACAGGGCAGTTGTAATCAAAACACCATGGTACTGGTACAGAAACAGATGGATAGACCAATGGAACAGAATTGAAACACCAGAAATCAACCCCAACATCTACAGCCAACTTATATTTGATCAAGGATCCAAAACCAATCCCTGGAATAAGGACAGTCTATTCAATAAATGGTGCTGGGAAAATTGGATTTCCACGTGCAGAACCATGAAGCAAGACCCCTACATTTCACCTTACACAAAAATTCACTCAATATGGATTAAAGACTAAAACTACAAACCGACACCATGAAATTATTAGAGAACATTGGAAAAACCCTGCAAGATATAGGTACTATAGGTACTGGCAAAGACTTCTTGGAAAATACCCCAGAAGCACAGGCAGTCAAAGCCAAAATTAACATTTGGGATTGCATCAGATTAAGAAGTTTCTGTACTTCAAAAGAAACAGTAAGGAAAGTGAAGAGGCAACCAACAGAATGGGAAAAAAATATTTGCAAACTATGCAACAGATAAAGGGTTGATAACCAGAATCCACAAAGAAATCAAGAAACTCCACAATATCAAAACAAACAACCCACTTAAGAGATGGGCCAAGGACTTCAATAGACATTTTTCAAAAGAGGAAATCCAAACGGCCAACAGACACATGAAAAAATGTTCAAGATCACTAGCAATCAGGGAAATGCAAATCAAAACCACAATGAGGTTTCACCTCACCCGGTTAGAATGGCTCACATTCAGAAATCTACCAACAATCGATGCTGGCGAGGATGTGGGGAAAAAGGGACACTAACCCACTGTTGGTGGGAATGCAAACTGGTCAAGCCACTATGGAAGTCAGTCTGGAGATTCCTCAGAAACCTGAATATAACCCTACCATTCATCCCAGCCACACCACTCCTTGGCATTTACCCAAAGGAAATTAAATTGGCAAACAAACAAGCTGTCTGCACATTAATGTTTATTGCAGCTCAATTCACAATAGCTAAGACCTGGAACCAACCCAAATGCCCATCAACAGTAGACTGGATAAAGAAATTATGGGACATATACTCTATAGAATACTATACAGCAGTCAAAAACAACGAAATCCGGTCATTTGCAACAAAATGGAGGAATCTGGAAAACATTATGCTGAGTGAATTAAGCCAGTCCGAAAGGGACAAATATCATATGTTCTCCCTGATCAGCGACAACTAACTGAGTACCAAAAAGGAAACCTGTTAAAGTGAAATGAACACTATGAGAAACAGTGACTTGATCAGCCCTTGCCCTGACTGTTGATGAACAACTTAATACATTATCCCTCCTAGTATTTGTTTGTTTGTTTGTTCTACTTAATACTTTTGGTTGAATACTGTAATCAATACACAGTTAATCTTAAGTGTTGAAACTTAACTGAAAAGTGATCACTGTTCAGTATAAGAGTGGGAATAAGAGAGTGAAGAAATGTGCAATTTGGGACATGCTCAAGCTGACTTGCCCCAAACGGTAGAGTTAGAAACATACCAGGGGATTCCAATTCAATCCCATCAAGGTGGCATGTACCAATGCCATCTCACTAGTCCTGGTGATCAATTTCTGTTCACAATTGATCAAAATGATAGGACTAAGAACCAAAGGGACCACATAAACAAGAATAGTGTCTGCAAATACTAACTGATAGAATCAAAAAGGGAGAGAACGATCCAACATGGGAAGCGAGATACACAGCAGACTCATAGAATGGCAGATGTCCTAAACAGCACTCTGGCCTCAGACTCAGCCCTTAAGGCATGTGGATACGGCTGTCCATTTCCCTTGATATCATTTTTCTTATAATATAGAATTCCTATACTTACCTCCTGGACCAATCTCTATCAATTCATTTCTCAAGATCAGGCTAAAATCTAATTATTTAATGAAGTGTTATATAATTAACCATATATTTATTTAATAATTGATTTATTATTTGCTCAGTATCTAAGATGAAAGTAATGTACACCAAGCATTCTTTTTCTTCATTTTAGTATATTGCGCCAAACTCATCTCTAGAATTTATGTCTCCCTGAGTATCTTAAACTATTATTAAGAATACCAATGTCATTCCTGTCTAAATGATACTTGTTTCCCTTCTTATCAATTTCCTTTAATGGCATCAGCAAATATTTGTTCCAAGTTTAAAAAATTATAAAAAGCTACTTTACCCAGTACTCTTATTCTCCATATCTAGTCAATTAACAAGTAGTGCATGTTTTATTCAATGACTTCACAGATTCAAGATATTTGACTATGGCCGGCGCCATTGCTCACTAGGCTAATCCTCTGCCTGCAGCACTGGCACCCTGGGTTCTAGTCCCGGTTGGGGCGCCCGATTCTGTCCCGGTTGCTCCTCTTCCAGTCCAGCTCTCTGCTGAGGCCCGGGAGTGCAAAGGAGGATGGCCCAGTTCCTTGGGCCCTGCACCCGCATGGGAGACCAGGAGGAAGCACCTGGCTCCTGTCTTCGGATTGGTGCAGCGCGCCGGCCGTAGCGGCCACTTGGGGGGTGAACCAACGGAAAAAGGAAGACCTTTCTCTCTGTGTCTCTCTCTCACTGTCTAACTCTGCCTGTCAAAAAAAAAAAAGATATTTGACTATCATCATTTTCCTGAAACAGTCACTCTTCTCTTGCCTCTGGGACACTGCTCTTATAGTTTTTCTTCTAATTTACTAGCTGCCTCTACCCAGTCTTGTTCATTGATATCTTCTTTTTTTTAAAAAAAAAAAATTTATTTATTTATTTTGAAATTCAGAGTTATACAGAGAGAGAAGGTAAGGCAGAGAGAGAGAGAGAAAGAGAAAGGTCTTCCTTCCACTAGTTTACTCCCCAAATGGCCGCAACGGCCAGAGGTGTGCCAATAAAAAGCCAGGAGCCAGGAGCTTCTCTGGTTCTCCCACATAGTTGCAGGGGCCCAAGGTCTCAGGCCATCTTCTACTGCTTTTGCAGACCACAGAAGAGAACTGGATCAGAAGTGGAGCAGGCGGGACTCAAACCAGCACTCATATGGGATGCCGGCACTGCAGGTGACAGCTTTACCTGCTACGCCACAGCGCCGGCCCCCATTGATATCTTCTAATCTTTTGAACCTCTATATACTGTACTGTCAGAGTCAGTTCTATTTTTTTAAGATTTATTTATTTATTTGAAAGGCTGAGTTACAGAGATGCATAGGCAAAGAGAGTGAGAGAGAGGTCTTCTATCCGCTGGTTCACTCCCCAGATGGCTGCAACAGCCAGAGCTGCGCCAATGCAAGGCCAGGAGCCAGGAGCTTTTTCTGGGTCTCCCACACAGGGGCAGGAGCCCAAGGACTTGGGTCATCTTCTACTGCTTCCCCAGGCCATAGCAGAGAGTTGGATTGGAAGTGGAACAGCCAGAACTCGAACAGACACCCATATGGGATGCTGGGACTGCAGGCCAGGGCTTTAACAGGCTGTGCCAGTACTAGCCCCTGAGTAAGTTCTTTTTACCTTCCCTTTTATAAACTTTTTACCTAGATCAAAGGCTTTAATATTTTTGTAGCCTGCACTAAAAATAAATATTGAAAAAATATATTTATTTATTTGTTTATGTATAAGTCAAAGTTACACGGAGAGAGAGAGAGAGAGAGAGAGAGATCTTCCATCTGCTGGTTCACTCCCCAAATTGCTGCAAATGCCAAGGCTGGGCCAGGACAGAGCCAGGAGCCAGGACGTTCTTCAAGGTCTCCCACACGGGTGCAGGGACACAAGCACTTGGGCTGTCTTCCGTTGCTTCCCCAGGCACATTAGCACAGAGCTGGATTGGAAGTAGACCAGCTGGGTCTTAAACCGGCGCCCATATAGGATGCTGGTATCGCAGGCGGTGATTTTACTCGCCATGCCACAATGCTGGCTCCTGAAAAATACATTTTATATCTGATCGAAGCACACACATACATGTTCTCCTCAAATATTATTTTTGTTAACCAATATTCATCTATAGCAATGATGTGATGCACTTTAATGTTTTCTATGTTGTTTTTATTCTGTTTCATTTTTAAAATACTTGTCACAATGCACTAAATTTGTTTCACAATGATACTGTCCACAATACACTGGGAGATAAAATCTATTTTCATGGTTTTAAATTTTCTGTTAATACTTCAATGAGTCTCAAATTTCTAAGTCCTAGCACAACCCTCACTAAACTCCAGATTCACTATCTGGTTCCATACATGATTTTCAACTTGAACTTACAATCGACATCTCAAAATTAAAATATCCAAAACAGAGTTACTGATTTTTCTCCTACCTCCACCTCTCCACTGACTCATTGATTCTTGCCAAATAGCTCACATTCTACTCAATAGCTCAAATCCCAAGATTAGGATATATCTTTGACTGTACTGTTTTCTTCACAACAACCACCTCCTCATGGTAGTTCTTTTGCTAAGTCCTTTCCATTCTTACTTCAAAGTATGTTACAAAACAATCTATTTCTTTTTTGTTTCATTGTTAAAACCACATGTCAAAGCATTGTAATATCTCACCTGGACTACTGCAATAAAATCTTTACTAGTCTCCTTCCTGACGCCAATGTGTCCCCACATCTGTAGCATCCAAAGAGATCTTTTAATAATGTATCTTGCATTATGTCACTTCTCTGATTTAAACACTTCCTTTGCCCTTAAATCAAATCCCATTTGCTTACCAAGTGTTTTTAGACTGACTTACCTAAAAAACAAAGCCTGAAGCAAAATCTTATCTGTTAGTTTTATTTGGGAGTGCAATATCAGAGAAATAGAAGTAGAGGAAAAGGGAGAGTAAAATGGAGAAGGAGGAAAAGAAGATATGATATGGTGCATTACTAAACCACCCAGTGATTTGTAGTAGGTGTAGCTGATTGCTCTGTTCCTCCAACACATAAAACATCTTCAGAAAGGCTGCATCAGGTAGTGACTCAGAAAAATTATTTTGGGGGAAGACGGAATGAGAATTTCTTTTCATTAGTTTAAATTTTGTCCACTGGGGCATTAATCAATTCCATTTCTAACTATCATCATATCAGCATTCTAGAAACCTATAGTAAATGCAAAAATCCATTCTAGCCAGTGAACAAGCAAATGCCCCTGCTTTGCTAGTTAATGCCATACCTGGTGATGTTTAAACTATAGCTGTGGACATGGTAGTAACCACAACTTGGCTCTTTAGGCGAATGGTACAAGCCATTGCTGATGTTGTACCAGTCAAAATCAGGACAAATTCCTAGATTTGGGATAATGCTTAAATTGAGCATCTAACCTGTGGCTTTTGAGGTTATCATTGATCTGATCTCTGCTTTCTCCTTGACTTTCATCATTACCACTATTCCCCTCACACACTATACTTTGGATGCGTCATTTCCAAAGTAGCAAAGTTTGTAACCACTTTAGGATATTTGCACTTCATTTTTCCTCTGCAGAGTGTTTGTCAAATATTTTCAAGGATAACTCCTTCTGATCTGTTACAGCTTAATTCAACTATCACGTCCTCAAAGACTATCCCTGATTCCACAATCTAACAAAGTAGCCCCCCTTTATCCACACTTTCCTTTTATGCTCTGTTAGTTGCATTCAACTATGATCCATACATTACAGGAAAAATTCCAGAAATAAACAATTCATATGTTTTAAAATGCATGCCATTCAGAATAGTGTGATGAAATCCAATGCCACCCTGCTCTGTCCCACCTAGGCCGTGAGTCATCCCTTTCTTCTTCATATCCACATTTCATACACTACCCGCCTATTACTCAGTAGCTGTCTCAGCTTCCACAGTCTGTCCCGGTTTCACAGTGCTTGTGTTCCAGTAATCTTTACAAAGTACTCTAATGGACCATCATGAAGCCTACATCACTCACCTCACTTCAGTTCATCACATGGGCATTTTATCATCTCACACCATCACAGGAAATGTAAGTAGAGTACTGTAAGATACTTCAAGAAGGAACGCATAGCTAAATCACTTAGGACAGTGTATGGTTATAATTGTTATTTTATATTATCATTTTGTTAATCTTTTGACACGCATAATTTATAAACCACACTTTATCATTATATGCATGTATAGGACAAAATGCAGTTGATATAGGGTTCAGTATTATCCATGCCTCCAGGAATCCACTGGGAAGTCTTTTAATGTATCCTTGACAATAAAGGGGATTACTGCAGTGCCGGAGACCAGCTCCAGCCAGTTCAGGGGCCCCAAGGTGTGAGAGGTGTCGGCGCTCAAAGAAATGAGAGACACTCACAGCAAGGCTGATGGCATGGCTCTGGCTTTTGAGCACCAGACTTTATTTTTATATTATTAGCCACATAATGAGTTTTTCTTCTTACAATGAAAAGCCTGTTGTCCATTTTTCCTAATTACATTTTTTTTATTTTCAAGGGCATATTTAGAGCATTGGTTACAATCACAGACAAGTGCAAGATAACGGGCTGCCCACACAAGCCAAGGCCTCAAGTGCTGCTGAACTATGCAGAAATTGGCTACATAAGCTAGAATAGTACCTTCCTAATCTAATCTTTACTAGAAGCCCCAAGTTCAAAGCAGACCCTTTTTAAAACGTATCCCCTCTTTGCAGTTCTTTCTGTAATTCTTTAATTTCTTTATTGCACTTATTTAAAGGTTTACTTAGATCTATTCTACCGTTTTGACATCCTAACCATTATAGCATTTGTAGCATATAGTGAATTAAAGCTTTATTAACATCTATCTTTATTCTAGTGGGAAGTATATACCAGAGAGCCTGTTGCCTTTTAACTCTTTTCCTCAAATAGCTCAGCCTTGCGTAAAGTATTAACCCTTTCTCCTATACTAACATTCTGCTTGATTAAAATTCTACAAAGCAATGGACATTTTGGAGGTAATGAGACTAAGTGCTCTTCCCTAAAATTAGGAATACAGCAATCACTAGCAGGACCACCAGGAAGCTCCGGCTTGCTTATGCAGAGTGTAGTTCCCATCAAACCTAAAACCACCAAGAGGACCGCAGCTGTCCTTCTCATGCCTTGCTGAGACTGACCTTCTGCTGTGACCTTGTCAGCCAGCTGAAGTTGCCTTGGCCTCGTCACTGCAGTGTATCAATAACTCGCCAGGACTTTGCTTTGGTTCATTTTTTCAAATCATTTATATTTATTTTATTTATCTGTTTACTTGTGGGTTTTTTTTGTTCTTTGCACTTATAGAACATAACTCCAATTGAATAGTGACATTACTTTTCCTGTTTACTGCCACACTCATAGTACCACTCACAGGACTGATACATCATAATTATTATCATAAAAAACTGGATTTTATAGCTGTATTAATGTTTTCTTTGTGGACACATGATGAGCCAGATAGATTTCCCTTCAAGACCAAGGAAGTGATTTTTTTCAGCTGTTAGGAATGTTGGCTGCTGATGGTTTACTCTGAGTGCTTCTTGGGGAACTGTACATTGCTAAAGTAAGATGTCTCACCAAAGTCATGGCCCCAGCCTAGAGGTAGCCTTATCCTATCATAGGAAAATGCAAGAGTAAAACAGCCCAGCCCCATGGCCTCATTGTAATCCATTTCTGAGGTGCCACACTAAGTTCAGAGCTCCTCCTGAGATTAATTGAGGCCTCTGTTGCAACTATATTTTAGTTGTACTACTGTCTCTACCGAGTCCTATTTCTCTCATCATCTCAGAAGTTGTTTCTGTTTCCGTGAGTTCTCCTAGAAAACCTCTGTTCCATTGTTCTTTATCGTACTTGATGTACTGCAGCTACTTCAGAAACGTTTTTGAAATCTGGCCTTTCCATCCCAGCTACCCCTAACCTATTATCAGCTTCCATACTTCCCATTTGGATCATTTCAAATGTTTTCAACAGTTTCTAAACTGTTCCTTTGCGATCTGTACCCCATCTCCACCAGTTTTATTATTCTTAGCCCTTACCTTAACCTCTAACACAGTGATCTTTAAAGATTAGTGAGTTATGTTTCACCTGCAAATCTGGTAAAGATTTTCTCTTCTACCACCTACCAAATCACTGTAGATTTTGTACTTATATATAAATTGTTGCATATACTTTTCATGGGACACAGCTTCCTAAAACTCATGTATAGAACTTAGCTTAAATTTCTCATTTGAGAGGCCAGTGTTTTGGTGCAGTAGGTTAAGCTGCTGCCTGAGACTCAGGCATCCCAAATCAGACCACTGGTTCAAATCCCAGTTGCTCAGCTTCAGATTTTGTTCCATGTGAATGCACCTGAGAAGGCAGTGGAAGATGGCTCAAAACAGATAGGACAATTCTTTTTTTTTTTTTTAACTTTTATTTAATGAATATAAATTTCCAAAGTACGACTTATGGATTACAATGGCTTCCCCCCCATAACGTCCCTCCAACCCACAACCCTCCCCTTTCCCACTCCCTCTCCCCTTCCATTCACATCAAGATTCATTTTCGATTATCTTAATATACAGAAGATCAGCTTAGTATACATTAAGTATGGATTTCAACAGTTTGCTCCCACACAGAAACAAAAAGTGAACAATAATAGATGATTTTTTTTAAATGATGATGAAATCAGAGCAGACCTATTGTCATGTTTAATCCCAGTGAGAGTCAAGTTGGGAATTGATAATTTCTTTTTTTTTTTTTTTTACAGAGGATCAGTTTAGTATGCATTAAGTAAGGATTTCAACAGTTTGCACCCCCATAGAAACACAAAGTGAAATATATTGTTTGAGTACTCGTTATAGCATTAAATCTCAATGTACAGCACATTAAGGACAGAGATCCTACATGAGGAGTAAGTGCACAGTGACTCCTGTTGTTGACTTTACCAATTGACACTCCTGTCTATGGCATCAGTAATCTCCCTATGCTCCAGTCATGAGTTTCCAAGGCTATGGAAGCCCTCTGAGTTCTCCGACTCTTATCTTGTTTAGACAAGGTCATAGTCAAAGTGGAGGTTCTCGTCTCCCTTCAGAGAAAGGTACCTCCTTCTTTGATGACCTGTTCTTTCCACTGGGATCTCACTCGCAGAGATCTTTTGCCAGAGTGTCTTGGCTTTCCATGCCTGAAATACTCTCATGGGCTTTTCAGCCAGATCCGAATGCCTTTAGGGCTGATTCTGAGGCCAGAGTGCTATTTAGGACATCTGCCATTCTATGAGTCTGCTGAGTATCTCACTTCCCATGTTGGATCACTCTCCCCTTTATTTACTCCATCGGTTAGTGTTAGCAGGTACTAGACTTGTCTATGTGCTCCCTTTGACTCCCAGTCCCTCCACCATGATCAACTGTGAACTGAAACTGATCACCTGGAACAGTGAGATGGCATTGGTACATGCCACCTCGATGGGATTGAATTGTAATCCCCTGGTATGCTTCCAACTCCACCACTTGGGGCAAGTCAGGGCAATTCTATCCACATGGAAGACCCTGACAGAGTTCTGGGCTCCTGGCTTTGATGTGGCCCAGCCTGGGGGTGAGCTAATGGAAGGAAGATAGCTCTCCCTCTCTTTCTGCCTCCCTTCCTCTCTCCCTATCTCTCTCTTTCTCTATCCATAACTGCCTTTCAAATAAATAATAATAAAATAATCTTTAAAGAATCTGTTTGAAAGGCTAACTAGAGAAACTGAGAAAGCAAAATATGTAATCATGTAAGCACTTATTTCTAATAATAAACAGAGCAGTAAGTCATTTTTATATTTATGCATTTGCTTCCATAAAACCTTCAGAGGCTCGCTCCCATGGAGGGAGATTAGTAGTACCATTGTAATCTTAATCTTTGCACATCAGTAAATACTTCCACCATCAATTATGTGTAAAGTAAAATCAAAAGAGTTTTTTGAATGCACACAAACAAATAACACACCATTATAAATGAATGATCAAATTATTTAAAATCTGAGATAGCCACAATAAACACAGCACACCAAATTCACTTAGCAGGAACTAATGGCAGAAAAATGTACCTATTAAAATAAAATTGAAGCAATTATATCTAAAATACTGGAGTGTATGTCTGATTGATTGATAGTCATTGACTGAATGTCAATGAAAATCTTAAAATTTTCTATAACAATATTGAGGCTCAATTTTTATTGTGAAAATAAACTCTTTGAATACCACATTCTTTGCAATAAGATGGACACATCTGGAAACCATTTACTTAGTAAAATAAGTCAGTCCCCAAAAGACAGATGTAATATGTTTTCCCTGATTAGGGGTAACTAATAGAGTACCTAAAATGTAATGTATTGAAGTATAAAAGACATTTTGAAATTCCATAATTGTTTACAGCCCCTGTCTCTTCCATTGAGGAACAGTATTTTTTTCTTCATACTATTTGTTTAGCCCTTTTACTTAGAGTAGGATTAACCTTATGATCATTAAATAAATTGAAAAATAGATCTTTGTAAAAATTAAGAGTGGGGATGGGAGAGGGAGGAGGAAGAAGGTTTGGCGCATGGGTGGGAGGAAGGGTAGGGTTAGAAGTATCACTATGTTCCTGAATCTGTATATCTGAAATACATGAAACTTGTATAAATTAAATAAAATTTAAAAAAACACCACATCCACTGAAAAAGTAGTCAAAGAAATATCTTTTTCTAACATTCTGAAAAATTTCATAGAGAATACAGCTCTTAATAGAAATTTTGTTCCTTTGTGCAGTTTATGGGGCTGCACAGGTGGCATGTGTAATCACTGTGGGCTCATCCTGTGCTGTTGGTGCACCTCTACAGAGAGGGAGTGAGGCTGTGATCATGCCAGCAGACCTGCACCCTGATGATGATAGAGATCTACCACCTCAAACTTGGGTGTCACTCTGGCTGCTTGACCCTCATTCAAGCACTAGCCAGAGCCTCTGGAATTACCCAGTACATGCCTCTGGATATCTGCTAAAGGAGTAGACACTCCATTAAGCCAAAGAGGCATATTTCAAAAATAAAAGCCCTCAGAGGAGAAAACCAACAGCTGTTTCCACAAATGCTAAAAAATTAGTGTAGAATACAAGAAACATGAACAAGGAAGGCATTATGACTCCCCAAAAGGTACACAATAGCACTTAAATATTAGAATATGAAGACAAAGAGATTAATGAAATGCCAGAAAAGGAATTCAAAACAATGATCATAGAATTGTTCAAAAATTCAGAGAAGCAAGCACATGATTCAAAGAAATCCATACATGACATGTATGAGAAATTCTGCTGGGAAATAGAGATGTGGAAGAGAAATCAAACTGAAATATTAGAAATGAAGAATTCAATATGTCAAAAATACAGTGCAAAGCCTTAACAAAAGATCATTGATGTAGAGGAAATAATATATATATGTTAGAAGACAAATCCATGGAAATATATCAGTCAGACTACAGATATTAGAAAAACCGAAAAATAGTGTTCAAGATTTGTAGGATACTATAAAACAACCAAACTTATGTGTCTGAGGAGATCCTGAAGGTGATTAAAGAAAGAATGGATTAGAATACCCATTCAGTGAAATGACAGCATAAACCTTCTCTAAGGAAGGGATAATCAAGTACAGGAAACACATAGAACTCCTAGCAGACATGATCAGAAAAAATCTCCACCGTGACACATTATAGTCAAACTTTCAAAAGTAAAACATAAAGAAAAGATTCTAGACTGTGTACAAGAGAAATGCCAGGTTACCTGCAGAGGATTCCCTATACTGACAGCTGATTTCTCATCTGAAACCTTACAGGCCGGGAGAGAATAGAGAGACATAGTCCAAGTCCTGAAAGAAAACATCTGTCAACCCAGAATTCTGCATCCAGCAAAGCTCCCATTTATAAATGAAGGTGAAATAAAGACCTTCCAAAACTAACAGAAATTAAAACAATTTATCACCAACCATCCAGGCTTAAAAATGATACTTAAGCATGTGCTACATGAGAACAATGGTCATCATCATGAAAGAATGGGAAGGCACAAAACCTACTAGTAAAAGAACAAAGAAACTGCAAAACAAACAATGAGAAAACTTATGAAAAATTTGCAGAACTAGATCATTACTTATTAATAATAACCTTGAATGTAAATTAACTAAATTCTCCAATTAAAAGATACAGACTGACTGAATGGATTAAAAAAACACACATTTATTTGTTGCCTACAAAAAAACACACCTCACCAACAAAAATACACACAGATTAAAAATGAAAGGATGGGAAAAGATATTCCATACTAAGTGAAATAAAAAACAAGCAGAAATATCTATTCTAATATCAGACATAATAGATATTAACACAAAAACTGTTAAAAGAGATGAAGAAAGCCATTATATAATGATTAAATGATCAATTCAACAGGAAGATGTGATTATAGTAAATGAATATGCACCCAACATCAGGGCACTAAATTATTTAAAACAAATGTTAATGGTTCTAAAGGGAGACATAGGTTCCAATACAATAGTATTGGAGGAGTTCAACATCCCACTTTCATCAAAGGACACATCAACTAGACCAAAAAAAAAATCAACAAACAGCAGAGCTAATCTACATTATGGACCAAATGGACCTAATTGATATATATATATATATATATATATATATAACATTTCATCCCCCAGATGTTAGAATACACATACTTTTCGTGAGTGCATGGAATTCTATCTAGGATACACAACATACAAGGCCTTAAAGCAAGTCTCCACAAATTTTAAAAAAACTGAAATAATACCCTGTGTCATTTCCAAAGAAATGAAGCTGGAAATTAACTCTATAAAATATGCAAACACATGACGACTGAACAACAATCTCCTGAATGAACAGTGGGTGATAGAAGAAATCTAAAGGTAAATCAAAAAATTGCTAGAAATGATTGAAGATGACAACACAACATATCAAAACGTATGAGATATAGCAAAAGCAGTGTTAAGAGGAAAGCTTATAGTAATCAGGAAAGTGCCTACATCAAGAAATTAGAAAGGCATCAAATACATAAAATAATAATGCATCTCAAGGACCTGAAAAACCAAGAATAAAACAAACCTAAAATTAGGAGGAAGAAAAAATTAATTAATATTAGAAAAGAAGTAAAATTGAAACAAAACATGAAACACCAAAGTGAAGAGCTTTATTTAAAAAATAAAATTGATACAGCAATGGCTCAACTAATCAAAAAGGGAAGAAGACTCAAAGTAATGAAATCAGAAATGTAAATGGATACCACAGAAATAAAAAGAATCATCAGGAATTATTACAAATAGCTGTATACCAACAAACTGGAAAATCTAGAAGAAATGGATACATTTCTGGATACAGATACATACAATTTACTAAAATTGGGGCACAAAGACATAGAAAACCTAAATAGACCAATAATCAAGAAGAGAACTGAATCATTAACAAAGACTCTCCAAAAAAGAAAAGCCCAGGACGAGATATCTTCAATGTTGCATTCTACCAAACTTTTAAAGAAGCAATAACTGCACTTTTCTCAAATTATTCAAAACAATTAAAAGGGAGGGAATCCTACCAAACACATTCTTTGAAGCCAGCATCACACTAATTCCAAAAACTGAAAGTGTTCCAACAAAGAAAACTATAGACTAATATTGCTGATGAACATAGATGCAAAAATCTTTAGCAAAAACTAGCTAATAGAATCTAACAACACAACAGAATGATCATTCACCTGGAACCAGTGGGATTTATCCCAGAGATGCAGGAATGGTTCAACATACAAAAGTCAACAAATATGATACATCACATTAACAAATTGAAGAATAAAGATCATATGATTATCTCAATAGATGCAGAGAAAGCATTGGATAAAATACAATATCCTTTCATAATAAAAACCTTGAAAAATTGGGTATAGAAGGAATATTCCTCAACACAATCAAGGCAATATAAGACAAACTGACAGCCAACATTATATTGAATGGGGGAAATTTGGAAGCATTCCCACTATGATACAGAACCCAACAAGGCTGTCCATTCTCACCATTACTATTCGATATAGTCCTGGAAATTATTACTGAGAGTCATGAGGCAAGAAAAAGAAATCAGAGAGATACAAATGAGAAATGAGGAACTCAAACTATCCCTGTTTGCAGATGATATGTTCCTATACATATGGGATCTAAAAGCCTCCACTGAGACACTATTGTAACTTAGAAAAAAGTTCTGTAAAACTGCAGGATATAAAATCAACACACAAAAATCAACAGCATTTATATACACAAACAATGTCATGGCTGAGCAAGAACTTACAACATCAGTCCCATTCACAATATGTGCAAAAATTTAAATACCTTGGAATAAATTTAACCATGTATGCAAAAGATCTCTACAATCAAAATTACAAAACATTAAAGAAAGAAATAGAAGAAGACATACAGAAATAAGAAAAATCATGTTCTTGGATTATTAATATTAATTAATTATTAATATCATAAAAGTGTCCATACTACCCAAAGCAATTTACAGGTGCAAAGTGATCCCAATCAAGATACCAAGGACATTTTTCACATATCTAGAAAAAAATAATGCTAAAATTCACTTGGTAACACAGGAGACACTGAATAACTAAAGCATTCTTAAACTACAAAAACAAAGCTGGAGGCATTATAATACCAGATTTCAAGACAGATTACAGTGCAGTTATTATTAAAACAGCCTGGTACTGGCACAAAATAGACATGTAGACCAACAGAATAGAATAGAAACCCCAGAAATGAATACACATAGGTCCAACCAAATAATTTTTGACAAAAGAGCTCCACAATGGTGCTGGGAACTTGGATCTATGTGCACAGAAATATGAAACAATAACCCCATATTATACCTTATATTAAAAAATCAAGTCACACTGGATCAAGGATCTAAATCTAAAGCCTGATACCATCAAATTATTTAGAGGAAAACATGGAATACACTCTGCAAGATATTGGCAATGGGCAAAGACTTCTTGGAAAAGACCCAAGAAGCACAGGCAATCAAAGCAAAAACAGACAAAGGGGATTACATCAAGCTAAGAAGCATCTGCACGACAAAGAAAACACTCATCCAAGTGAAGTGGCCACCCACATAACGGGAAAAAATATTTGCAAACAATGCAACTGATAAAGGATTTATTTACAGGATTTATAAAGAGCTCAAGAACAAAACAAATAATCCGGTTAAGAAATGGGCAAAGGGCATAAACAGGCATTTTTTAAAGATGAAATGCAAATGGACAACAGACACATGAAAAGATGCTCAGTATCATTAGCCATGAGGCAAATGCAAATCAAAACCACAATGAGTTTTCACATCACCCCAATTAGAATGATTATCATCCAAATATTAAAAAAAATAAATAACAAATGTTGGCAAGGATGTGGAGAAAAAGGTATTCTAAAACACTGTTGGGAGGAATATAAAACAGAACAACCATTATGGAAGACACTTCAGAGATGTCTCAGAAATCGGAAAATAGATCTATAATATGACCCAGCCATCCCACTCCTGAGAATGTACCCACCAAAAAATGATATCAACATTTGAAAGAGTTATCTGTACTTCCATATTTATTGCAGCTCAATTTACAATAGCTAAGATATTGAGTCAATTCAGATGTCCTTAACTGGATAAAAAAAAGTGTTTATATATATATATATATACACACACACACACACACACACTATGGAATACTACTCAGCCACAAAAGAGAATGAAATCTTGTCTTTTGCAACAAAATGGTTGAAACTAGAAACCATTATGCTTAGTGAAATAAGCCAGCCCCAAAAGGACAAATATCATGTTTTCTCTGATATATGGCAGTTGATATATAATAAAAAATATATATAGAGATGAAATAGACATTTGTGATTTGAGTATTATTTTTGGCCTGTGTTTATACTCCTGTGAAATTTGATATTTCTACTTTTTACTTGTTGATTATTATAGTTAGTGGTACATTGAACCTATAGTTATGGAACAGACTGAAATCATGTTTTGCAAAAACTAAAGAGAAAAAAGGCAGGAAAGAGGAGGCTTGAGAAAGGGAGCAAGGATAGGATGGTTATCTTAGAATTTTATCTATGCAACACATGAAATATGTTATTTCTAGATTAATAAAAAATAGGAATTCTACACATTTTTATTCAACATTTATAAGTAACAGGCAGCTTGCTACTCACTTTAAATAAATTAGTTCATTTAACCTTCCCAACTACTGTGAAAGACAACCTAAACTTTATATTGCAGATAAAAAAATAAATTAAGCAGTTAACCCAAGATTACATAGATGGTAAGTGGGGAGTCAAAATTCACATTCAAGACTAGAGCATCACTGTTGTTGAAAAAGACCTTTAAAATGATCTGTCTTTAAAGTCATGCTCAGTCATATAACAATATGCATTTTATGATCCTTATTATTGGGTAACTATTGTTATATAACCAATCATCTAAAAAGTGGTTTAAAATAACACTCATTTATTTGCTTATGATGCCGGAGGTCAACAATTCAGGCTAGGTTCAGCCAATATAGCTGATTTCTGGTCTCGGAAATGTTAACTGGGCCCATTATCTAATCTAGGGCCTTAGCTGGTAGAGATGTGATGGCTGCAATTATTAGTCCTCTCTGCCCACATAGTCTGTCACAGATTAGCATTCTCAAAGGGAACAAATGGAAGCTATAGAGTGTCCTGAGGCTTAAACTTAGAATGTGCATACCATCAGTTCTGTTTCAATCAATGGTCAAAGCAAGTCACAAAGCTAGCCCAAATCCACAAGCTTTAGAATTGTATTTCAACTTTTGATGAAAGCAGATGAAATTAATTTGTGATCATTTGAGATTCGCCACATTCCCCTTAATGGTAATATGAAGGATCTATAACTTAATGATTAATTAATTGCTATTTATTTAATGACTATTTCATATTTAATGTAGCTATCAAAATAGGAATTCTTGAAATTATCAAAACAAAAGTAAAAATGCTCAAAAAAAACAAACTAAGTTTTCAAGGAAACCTTATTTTAGTGCATGCATTATGAGCCTTCATATTCCCCTTCAAGACAAAGGTACTCATTCTTTCAGCTGCTGGCAATGTTGGCTGTTATTGAGTAAATTAATATGATAAAATCAGATGTGGTTGCTTTGTTCAGTAGAAAAAATATAGGATTGTTCAGAATACACTCTGGAGTTAAATTCCTTTTTTGGTTTAGTGTATTTTTTTAAACTTTCATTTAATGAATATAAATTTCCAAAGTACAGCTTATGGATTACAATGGCTTCCCCCCCATAACGTCCCTCCAACCAGCAACCCTCCCCTTTCCCACTCCCTCTCCCCTTCCATTCACATCAAGATTCATTTTCGATTCTCTTTATATACAGAAGATCAGTTTAGCATACATTAAGTAAAGATTTCAACAGTTTGCTCCCAGACAGAACATAAAGTGAAAAATACTGTTTGAGTACTAGTTATAGCATTAAATCTCAATGTACAGCACATTAAGGACAAAGATCCTACATGAGGAGTAAGTGCACAGTGACTCCTGTTGTTGACTTAACAAATTGACACTCTTGTTTATGGCATCAATAATCACCCTAGGCTCTTGTCATGAGCTGCCAAGGCTATGGAAGCCCCCTGAGTTCACTGACTCTGATAATTTTTAGACAAGGCCATGGTCAAAGTGGAAGTTCTTTCCTCCCTTCAGAGAAAGGTACCTCCTTCTTTGATGACCCATTCTTTCCACTGGGATCTCACTCGCGGAGATCTTTCATTTAGGTTAAATAAGCCAATCCCAAAGGGACAAATACCACTTGTTCTCCTTGATAGGTGACAACTAACTGAGCACCAAAAAGGAAACCTGTTAAAGTGAAATGAACACTATGAGAAACGGTGACTTGATCAACCCTCACCCTGACTGTTGATGAGCAACTTGATATGTTATCCCTCTTAGTATTTTTTTTGTTTTTTCTACTTAATACTTTTGGTTGAAAACTGTAATCAATACACAATTCTTCTTAAGTGCTGAAACTGAACTGAAAAGTGATCACTGTTAAATATAAGAGTGGGATTAAGAGAGGGAACAGATGTGCAATTCGGGACATGCTCAAGCTGACTTACCTCAAACGGTAGAGTTAGAAACATACCAGGGGATTCCAATTCAATCCCATCAAGGTGGCGTGTACCAATGCCATCTCACTAGTCCCAGTGATCAATTTCTGTTCACAATTGATCATAATGATAGGACTAAGAACCAAAGGGAACACGTAAACAAGAATAGTGTCTGCAAATACTAGCTGATAGAATAAAAAAGGGAGAGAATGATCCAACATGGGAAGTGAGATACACAGCAGACCCATAGAATGGCAGATGTCCTAAACAGCACTCTGGCCTCAGAATCAGCCCTTCAGGCATGATGATCCGGCTGAAAAGCCCATGAGAGTATTTCTGGCATGGAAAGCCAAGACACTCTGGAAAAAAAAAAAAAAACTAGTGTATTATTTTGTAAGCAAATTGAAAAGTACACCTTTTGACATATTTTATATAATCAGTTTCTAATTTCCAAGGAGAAAGAGACATAAGATTTCCAATTCATCACTTTTGATAGAATTATAAGTTATTTGAAAATTCTTCATCTTTGAAATGCCCAACTGAAGACATTGAAATATTCAAGGAACAGAAATAGATTCCAACAATTGATGCAATCATCTTGACAACAGGTTACAGAAAGTGCCTTTCTCTAAGAACTTTAAAACCTGGAAGTTCAGTTTACTTTTTGAATTTTCCTGTAAGTGAACAAATCACAATTGACAAAAATGGGTTAAAGGAAATATAGCTCTTTTTTTTCACAGAATGTATAAAATGTTTAAAATGTTAATATAGAAATATCATTAGTCTTTATATCCCTTTTACAATAACTTTCTCCTAAAATGAATGAAAACATTTAGTACTAAGTACTTTAACAACTGGCAAGCTAATATTTTTTGTGTATTCTCCAATAATTAAGACTACACATTCAAATAATTCTATTTGAATTTCACTTCTTGGGGTTTGAAATAACTTGATTTACAAAGTCAAATACTGAAATTTCTTTTCAACTTGAATATTGACTCAATCCTTTGTCTAATAGACAGCATTAACTTCTACATCCTAGGAAAAATACCAAACATGGGATAACCAAACTGACAAATTGCTGCATTTGTACTTCACTTATTGACTATCAGAGTCCAGTCAAGATCAAACTAAAGCCTCAAATAAAAGATGAAGAAAAATTAACCATATATAATAAAACACAAAACTCCCTGTGGGATCTAAGCCAAAAATTTGATTATAGTATATTGTCTTAACCATTTGTGTGGAATATATATAAGATATTTCCTCACCCTACATAATGAACATGAGTTACTTTGTAGAATAACATTATCTTAAATTGAATTAATGTTGGCTAATTATTAAATTTCCAACTATAATAACGCATGTCCACAATCCATTTCTCCACAAAGGCAGATGCTCTTTGGTAATTTACCTTGGCTTTTGCTATCCAGAATAACTGGCACCAAGGGCAGTGAAGACTGTATATAAATGTTTAATTTTTAATTTTGTTTCCGGAAAATAGCTTCCCAAAAAACCATTATCATTTTTCAAATTTGATCTGGATATTAATTACATAGTAAATGAAATTAACACCCATGGGTTACCTGTACTGGGAATATTTTATATCTATATACTTACATATATATAATATATATTTTACTACATGTATATAGAATATATACTTATAATCACATTTGTTGGACTATTTATAAAATCTACCATAGAAACTACTACTTTTATCCAGTGAAGAAAACTGAGATTTGGAGAATTCAGTGAGGTATAGAGCTACATTTTATCTAGAGTGTCTTTCAAGACTGAAGGTTTATGTGACCAGCAAATGAGATCAGAGGATTCAAATGAGTACATTATCCATGGAAAGAACCTTAAAGCAGTCTATAAACAGCCATGCTATCCTAAGTCTCAAAAGGAAGTTTAATCAAATCAAAGCTCTATGCTTCACTAAATCTCGAAAGTTATCAACATATTTTCTTTGAATGTATATATATATATAATATGTATATATATATATATTTGTGCAAGTGTTGTTCTCTCTTGATGGACAGAATTATTTCATGAACTATGTACAAAGTATGCACAAGGAAAAGGAAGTGATTGGGGTAAGAATCAAATTATATTTCAGAATTTTAATTCACTTAATTAAAGTTCCCATGTCTTTATATAAATGGAATTTAATTCATGTACTGAATTCAGTTCTTTAAGAAAAAATTTTCTGGAACTCAATGCTCAGCTCTTGGCTGAGCTGCAAGCCTGGTTGCCAGGTATATTCTTTCCATTTAACCATATAACCTTGCTTTTCCACCAGTCCGAGTGAATGGGCACTCCGTCTCAGATTCTGTTCCAGCCTTTCTGATGGATGCCCTATCCCCGGTAAACCTTGCTACTTTGCTTACCACTGCTCTCCATCTAATACCTGAATTCTTTCTTGCACGAAAACAAGAAGCCCACACCACAATCTCTGCTAACATTTTTGTTGACCACGAAGGGATTAAAGAGAAGATTTCACTAAAGTCTGTATTCTTTCCTCAAATGGGATTGGATCTGTGGGGATGACCGTTGATTGTCCGGCATCCCACAGCTCTCCGAGACTGGAGTTCCGCTAGCCACGGCTTAGCTATGGCCGAAACTACAGAGGGATTGTAGAGGGCAGAGGACAACTAGGAAGGGCAGTTGTCTGAAAGCCTGGAGACCCCTCTTCAAGCTTGCTTTGGCCTTCTGGCAGCCAGACTGTGACCTCAGGACCTTGCCTCTCTCTTGGACGGATACCTGGTCACGCTGCCTACTGCTATGCAAGTGGGGTTTAACCTTAGCCTAGGCTAATATTGTTAGGCTGAGGTGTGCCCACTCTTCCCTTTATACTAGCCACCTCGACCTTTCAATGTGCTCCCTTTCAGTCAAAATGCATTGTCGCACCCACACAGTCACCGCCAGAAATCTCTTGCAAGAGATGAGAGCTCTTGTGGGCTCTTTTTTTTCACTCTCTCTCTCTTCCTCCCTCTCCACCTCCAATTCATACCCTTCCTCACCAGGAGGAGGAAAGGGAGATACCTCCAGCTATAACTGGCCTTACAGGTTTCTGCACCTCACAGAGAGGGAGGCCTTAATCCATTAACCCTTTCCAACCTGATGGATGCTTTCTCCCTTCTCTGCAGTTTATAGTAACTTCTCCTTCAGCTCTTGACTACAGGAGTATATGATTCTCTGCCTCTTTGTTTCATAAGGTATTTCATTGTCCTAACTAATGGGATCATATGCTGATAATCAAAGATTTTTTTCTGTGCTATTGTAACTGACTTAGGTAATGAGAGTTCCATGTGTCTTGAAGGTTTCGTGTTTTTCTGTTACCATTATTGAGCCTTAATTGGGAGAACGGTGTCTCAAAGTAGTTAACATTAGCTGTCTATTATTAATGATTGAGTCATTACTTTAACTCTGATCAGATCTAGCCCACAGCTTTGGTTAAAATGCTCAGGTTAAATGTACTATTTTATTTTAGCTAAACAGTTTGACTCTCTGACAATTTAAGTTCTAAACTGAGTCTTCTGATTCTGAGGCTTCCAGTCAGATCCCAGGAACTCGCCAAGGATGAAACTCTCAACTTGGTGAGATAATGGTTGTTTGCGTCAATTCAGATTACATAAAGTACATTGTAAGATTATATTAAAAGGAATCTTTAAAAATTAGGGATGGGTTGAGCATCCCCTTGACTGACATCATAGAGGCTGCCTCTGTGGTCTGCTTTAATAGCACCAAGAGAAAGAGGATCCAGCTAGATAATAGGGGCAATGTGAGGATAGGTGGCAAGCCAATTAATGGCCAACAAGGTCAACCCACCCCAAATGGCACCTGTTTTCAATATGAGGGAACAGGACATTGGGCAAGCAGCTGTCGTGACAAACCCAGATTCTGTCAGCTCTGCGAAGAGCAAGGCCACTGGAAACAGAACTGCCCTGGGAGTCTAAGTGATAAGGGAACCAATCAGGGAGACAGAATTAGGCTCTGGAGCTGGAGGCCATACCCCCCCCCCCACTCCCCCTATGTGATCTCACCTGTATCCACCCATCTGTCAATCAGACTACATAACCACTCCCCTTCTGGAAATGGCTAAGAGGCTGGAGCACACTGAGCTGGCTGCTATTTTGCCTGCTCACCCAGACTTTGCTTGCCTGCTAGCTGTTCTCCCACCCATATGCCCTCTCTCACTTGCAGCCTCTGGCCTACTTCCTGGAAAAGGCTGGTATAGAAATTCCCATTTGCTTTTTCTGACCCACTGTTCCTTAATAAAGCTCTCACATTCCTGTGAGTTTCTTCAAAGAAATCCTGAACTTTACCATGGTGCCTGTCTCATTTGTGCCTGAACTTAGAATTCTTATCTAAGCTAAAGGCAAGGACCCAAAATATTAAATTTTGGCATAAGATAAACTGATAATAGAAGGGCTCCCAGGTCAGAAATGCAGACCCTGTTGGCCTCAAGCTAAAAAAAAAAAAAAAAAAAAAAAAAGTTAGCTCTGTCCAGCTTCCAACTCTAGCCATTGCTATGGAGAAGATGGCCTAGGGACAGTGAAAATGTAAACTTCCATTCAGAGACACTTTGTATTCTGTACTAGCCTCCTATTCAGACCAGCTCTCCTCCTGTCCAGCCACATAATGGGAGTCAACAGGGTGCCTTCCTTAAGGATGTTCATACCTCTCTTGTAATGTCTTTTCCAGTACCCCATAGATAGGTCTGGGCTCCACACATACCTGGCCAGGGCTTAAAGCTTATCTGAATATTATTAAGCCTAAAAAGCCCCTCCTGTCAGTTCTTATTTGCCATTAAATGAGCTTAAAAAAAGGCTTATAGAAACAGCTAACTTAGATAGTCCTGCTTCTATTTATACAGGCACTCACAGAGGACTTAAAGGAACTATTTCTTGAGTATGGTACAAAATAATCTAGAATGTGGATGGTTTATTAGTCTGTTTCCTTCTCCAACCTCAGACTCTGGTCTTGTGCATTAGCTAACACCCTAAACTTCTTAGCAGAATATAGCTACCAGGCATCCAGGGAAAAAAACATAGATAGTTCCAGAAAGTTAATTATTTAACCCTTATCCTCACCCCTGGGGAGAAAAGACTAGCCCCAGAGAGGATACAAGTCATGTAGCAAATTCTTACTTCTGTAACCTTAAGGCAGTCTCAGTATTTCCTTAACAGGTTACAAATTCCTAGATACAGGAAAATAGTAAAGTTCCTAAATCAGACTCTCAATAGCCAAAACAAAGCCCATTCCTTTGGGAAAAACAAACAAAGCACAACCTTCATCCAATGAAAGGCTGCCATGACTAGGTCTACCTCAATAGGATTGCTAAACTCAGTCCTTCATAAAGGCAGGCCCTAGACCAGCTAACTGCTGCCCAAGAAAATGGCCCCAAACTAGTGTTAAAGGAGATGGGTACAAAATCATCTTCATATTTTCTTGGATGAGGCCAGACAACTCCAGGACCAGATCAGACAAAGCTAAAATATTTGGCCTAGCATCGCACATGGAAATTCTGATCATTGCCTCGCCTTGACCCTATAACTTCTATACTTTAAGTGCTTCTCTGTAGACTATTGTGTTTTAATGCCTTTGTTTGTTTTGTCTCTAACAGAAAACAAGACATCCAGCTCTAGGTGCTTCTGAAACAGGGCTTCCAGCCTACCCCATTAAACCAGCCCTCTAGACCAAGTAGGACAATGTTTTCTGAGGCCACCCTCAAATACCATAAGACAGCAAGAGAAGAATACCCATATCCAGCTCTCCGCACATCTGTCAGCTCTGAAGAAACTATAGAAAACAGATCTTGGTCCATTTTATCCCCATAAGATTATGGATATTTTCTCTTGAGGGGGGAATGTCAGGCAGGAAATTAGAAATTAGCCTATGCGTATGAGAGGGGCCTGAGGAAAACAGCATCTGCAGAGGCTCACCTTGGAAGCAGCCCAGTGTTTACACTTCAAAGTCCTGCCCAGACCCTAATAAATTTCCAGGTGTTTCTTTCAACCCTTACCCCAAGGGAAGCTCCCCAGGACAATCCACTCTCCTCACCCCCAAGTGAGTTACCTCACCTGATAACATGGAGCAACAAAGCCTTTATAGCCTTCCTCCAAGGCAGGAACATTAAAAGAAGCTCCTCTGCCTGGCTCCAGGTGGGCAACCCAGTCTGATAGCATTGGGTAGTAAAACCTGGGTAGGAATTATCCCAGTTTACACTCAGCAAACCTTTTGTCCTAGAGGAGAATGGGAAGGGGAAGAGAGAAACTGTGGCAAGAATTTGACCCATTCCCATAAAAACCCCAGTCTGAACAAAGAATCCATGCTCAGCACTCAGCTCTCTACTGAGCCGCCCACTTGGCCTGCCAGCTATAGTCTCTCTATTTAATCATATCCTTACTTTCCCCCAGTCTGAGTGACCACAGTCTCTCTCTATCTATTCTATTCTGATGGATGCCCTATCCCCAATAAACATTGCTACTTTGCCAAAAAAAAAAAAAAAGAAAAAATGTTCCTGAAATATGCAATTAATAATAGCAAAGGTCTTTTATAATTATTTAATTTTCTGTTTTTTGATGTTTACATACATTAAAGTAGATAAATTTAAGCACACACATCAACTTATACATTATTACTTAATGATTTATCTTATAACTCATATGATTCTAAATGCCAGCTTTACATACAGAACCTACTTCAATACTAAGTTACGCATTGATATTTTAAATAGCAGCAGCCAGTCTTGATGAGCAGCTTAACAATTCTAAAACAGCATGCACATTATAAAAAAGGAAAAATCAGTATGCAAACTCATGTCAATATTTTATTCTAGTGCATGCAAAGTGGCTATTGTTAAAAATAGTGAGTTGAAAAATAGCTAGCCAGTGTCCTTTCCAAATTCATAATGTCTTAGTAAATTGAACTATAATATATTTAAGCTACTGAAGACTCACTTATGCCCAACTTGAAAAGAATATTAATGTAGCAATGGGAAGTTGAATATGAGCATCAGAATGATGTTCTTTTCTTGTAGACATTATATCATGTGAACAGATGGCCTGCATTTTTGAAAAAGAGATTTTCTATTGCCACAAAAAACACTCATGGTATAAATGAAAAGGCATTGGACAGAGAGTGACAAAAATTGGGTTTTAGTCTAAGCTCTTTCTTCAGTCTACTTGTGTGACCTAATGGAAGTCTGGATAATGGGTGACAGATCAGAGTTACCTCAAAAGAAGTTCCTAGTGTTATGCATAGCTGGATGGCTATAGTTCACAATAACCTATTATGTATTTTATGAGCAAATAAAAGAGCTCCAAGGCTCCAGTCATAAAGTAATGTCAAAGAAGGGGAAATGTTTATTACCCATATTTGATTAGTAAACATTGTACATATGTGTTGCAATGTCACACTGTAGCCCATTAATATGTAGAATTGCTTTTAATTAAAATGTTCAAAAAGAACCTGAAGAAATTTGGTGATGTGAATCACAACCCATTGGAGGACCATAAAATCAACTAAGCGAATCATAAGGAATGTTTTCAAAAGCATAAGAATACAATAGAGAAGGAACTAAGTGTCTCACAGATAGCAGGTACACATACTCTTTAAATGTTCTGTTTCGGTTATATAGATGTTCTGTGGTTTTCCAAAATATTGAGATACCAGGAGGGTGTGCAAAATGACTTATTACTCACATAATGAGACTTTCTGTGATGAGCAAGGCAGATATGAAATTTGGTTCAAAATGGCTTGAGTGAAGGGAAAAGCAAGTAGCTTTTCTTCTATTGTGATTAGGAATTGGGGATGGAGTGATATTTCCTAGAGGTTACATGACTTTTTGACATGCCCCCAGTACTGATGTCTTTTTTTTTAAGAACTTCTTTATTTTTTGGCATTAGACAATGTTTCAGGTTCACTTGATTCATATTCTATCCTAGGCCTACAGCTATCCCTTTTCCAAATATTACTGGATTTTTTGTTTTTGTTTTTGAGAGTGGAGTTTGAAACCACTACTTGAACACTGGATATGTTTATTGCTACTTTTGTGTCATTACTTCTAATTTCATTCAATAGCAACCTAGAATATATATGTTTGTATACTAACCTGTAAATACACACACACAGACACACACACAATTGTTTCTAAATATCTCTATTAAGTTAAATATGAGTTTATACTGATGTCTGCAACTGGAATTCAGTATTAAAATTTTCCTTCTAACCTTTTCTCCTTTTTTCTCTGTAACCTCTGAGTCCACAGTGAAAACTCCGGTCCTGACTATCTACCAATCATTACTTATCTATTCAATTCTAGTGTACATGCATAATGGTTTCATAATGGATCTCTCATACATACAAAATCCCTTTTCCAATCAGAATACATACAGCGCTTATGTGCGTTCTTTTGTCCTTATTCTTGCAAACTCCATCCATTTTCAAAGCAACTCAGGTCAGTATCTTTTCCTAAACTCTTTCACTGGGGTTATAAAATGTATTTGTAATATAGATAGATCCTGTTGTCATAGTCTGCATTTCACCCTGCAATACCCTGCACTCCTAGCTAATGTTTTAAAATTTGCTTATTTCAAAATTTATTCTTTGTACTGTGAAGTTCGATGGATATGACAAATATATAATGTCATGGATTCACCACTAGAGCCCCATTAAAGAAGTTTTACCACCCTAAAAAAAAATAATCCTTTGTGTTTCACCTAGCTTCCATGCTCCATATCTCAAACCCTTCACATATTGATCTGTTTACAATCCCTAAATGTTTTAATTTTCCAGAAGGTTGTACACATGAACTCACACAGTTTATAGCCTTCTCAGACTGACTTCTTTCAAGTACCAGTAGGCATTTACAATTCATTAGAGTTGTAGAATGCATTAATAGTTTTGTTCTTTTAATTGGAAAATAGTATTGTATAATATGGGTGTACCAATTTGTTTATCCACGCCTATATGGATGAATATCCTGGTTGCTCCCTATTCTGAAGGATCAAGAGTAAACACTATAAACATTTACATACTGGTTTTAATTGAACATAAATTTTCAGATCACTTGGGTTTGATTGGTGTATTGTATAATAAAACTATTTTAGTTTGAAGCAACTACCAAATTGTGTTTCAAAGCAAGTATACCATTTTACATTCCCACCAGTGATGAATTAGTGTTCCTGTTGCTATACATCCCTGCCAATAGTTAATACTGTCATATATTTTGACTTTTACTAATTTTAATATGTGTAATAGTATGTTGCTATTTTTATTTTATTAGCAATAATTGTACATATTTATGGGCCACAGTGTGAAATTTCAGTACCTGTATGCAATCTTATTAATTTTTTTCCCTTTTTGAGATTACTTTGTGATTGGAGGCTTGTGATGTCTTCTATTTGTTAATACAATATATACTACTTATTGTGAATTCTGTGTGTGTATTTATACAGTTACTGTGAACTATCATCTTTCCACTATGCAGGTTAAAACAAGGAACTCATTCCTTCAATCTAACTCTGATTTGGTAACTTACCCAAACTATCTATCACCTCAATGCTTCCCAGACTCTAGTAATCAACATTCTGTGTTAAAATTGAGTTTTTTACAGCTCCCACATATGAGAGAGAACATGAGACATTTGTCTTTGTGTGTCTGTTTTATTTCATTTAACATTCAGACCTCCAGTTCCATACATTTTTCTACAAATTAGAGTATTTCATTCATTTTTGTGGCTGAATAGCATTCTATTATGTATTTTCTTTATCCCTTTATCTGCTGATAGACCTCTTGGTTGATTCCATGTCTCAGCTATTGTGAACAGTGCTGCAATCAACCTGATGGAACAGGCATCTCTTTGTACAATGATTTCAGGTTTTTTGGTATATATCCAGTAATGGGATTGGTGGATCATATTCCAGTTATATTTTGAGATTTTATTTAGGTAGAGTCTGAGAGGGGGAGGGGCGCTTCCATATGCTGGTTCACTCCCCAAATGGCCACAAAGGCCAGAGCTGGGCTGATCTGCACACAGGAGCCAGTGGCCTGTTTCATGTCACTCATGTGGGTGCAGGTACCCAAGCACCTGGGCCATCCTCTGCTGCCTTCCTATGAGCATTATCAGGGTGCTGGAACTGGAAGTGGAGCAGCTGGGACTTGAACTGGTGCCCATATGGGACACTGGTGCTACAGGCAGCAGCTTTACTCACTATGTCACAGCACCAGTTCCTTGAGTTTTTTTAAAAGAAATATCCATGCTCACAGTTGCAGTTCCCAATATACTAACTTAACCAAGGTGTCCATCATTAGTCAAATGGATAAAGAAAATCCTCTCTCTCTCTCTCTCTCTCTCTCTCACACACACACACACAATTGAATATTACTCAGCTATAAAAAGGAATAAAATTCTATCTTTTGCATGATAATGGTTGAAACTGGAGGGCAAATGTTGAGTGAAATAAGTCAGACACTGAAAGACAAATATCACATATTCTCCCTTACATTTGGGTACTGATTCTTTTAAAAAAATCAAAATACCAAAGAAAAATAAATAAATAAATGCCTGTGTGCTAGAGTATTGTTGAAAATTTAGTTTTGTCAAACTTTGTTTTATATGTTTGTCAAACAAATTAAGAATTATACACTACTATAGCTTTAATGATCTGTTATTATTTTAAAATTTATTGTATCTGAGTGAAACTAACATCTTTTCATTCGATTATTGTTTATAGGCTCTGCTTGCATTCCTGCTTAACTATAGTCTTTTTACTTGTTGAACTCTTTATTTAGTGGAGTATTAAGTCTTTGGCTATAATTTAAGTTAAAAATATGTTATCTCAAAAGTAAAAAAAAAAAAAGAAAACAATCAGTTTTTCCTACAGTGGATGTACAATTTACATTCCCACTAACAATCTATAAGAGCGTCCCTTTCTCCATATCTCATTGCTTTAGTTTATAGTTCCCTAATGATACATGATACTGGATAAATTTTGTGTTTATTTGCTATCTATTTTTTTTGAGATGTCCAGATAATTTTACATTTTTAAATAAGTTATTTGTTACCACTCCTTGAGTCTTAAGAATTCTTTTTATTTTTGTATAATAGTCCATTTTCAGATGTGTGTCTCCTAAATACATTTCTCATCTTTATGTGGCTCATCTTTTTGTTCTCTTAACAGAGTCTTTCACAAGCAAAAGTTTTAATTTTTCATAAATTTCAGCATTGATTTGTTCTTTCATTTATCATGATTTTTGTGTTATATATAAATACTCATCACTAAAGCCAAGGCCATGTAGATTTTCTTTTGTATTTGCAACTACAAACTCTATAATTTTACATTTTCATTTATGAAAAAAGTATGCTGTGTGGGTATGGCCACATTGTAAATAGTCTCTGTGTGAACATTTTAAAAGGTTCATTTATAAAGTCTTTGATCTTATTATCATAAGGAATATTGTTTGCATACTTCACTCTACACGTCTCAATCTTGCATCATCTTCCTGGCTCCTCTCTTATGCTCTTATACTTATTTATTACACCCAACAGTTATAGAACACTTATCTTGTAACACTCACTGATATAAGCGCTTTCAGATATTAAAGGGGGACTTAGAAAACTTCATGGAGAAAATGGAATTAAAAATCATTTTTTTCTCAATATAAGCTGTACCCAGTTCAAGACACTTTTTTTTTTTGACAGGCAGAGTGGACAGTGAGAGAGAGAGGAGAGAGAGAGACAGAGAGAAAGGTCTTCCTTTTGCCGTTGGTTCACCCTCCAATGGCCGCCCCAGCTGGCGCACTGCGCTGATCCGATGGCAGGAGCCAGGTACTTCTCCTGGTCTCCCATAGGGTGCAGGGCCCAAGCACTTGGGCCATCCTCCACTGCACTCCCTGGCCACAGCAGAGAGCTGGCCTGGAAGAGGGGCAACCGGGACAGAATCCGGCGCCCTTACCGGGACTAGAACCCGGTGTGCCAGCGCCGCAAGGCGGAGGATTAGCCTAGTGAGCCGCGGCGCTGGCCAAGACACTTTCGTAAGCAATGATATGATATGAATCTATCCCTAAAGCTCTGAAAGTCTCAGAAATTTAACCATGTCAAAGCAGTACCTTTTACATTATTAACTGATAAAAGTTGCTGTCCTTTAAAGATTTTTTGAGGTTAGGAAAAATAATTCAGAGGGAGCATAACTGGGAATGTAAAGTGGATCCACAATGATGCCTGTTAAAAATGCTCCTTAAATTTACCTTCTATGATGGAAGGAAGCATTGCCATGATGAACTCTCTACTAAAGCCTTCCCAGGATTTTTTCTTCTAAAGCTTTGACTAACTTTCTCTAAACACTCTCCTAATAAGCAAATCATATCAGTTCTGAGACCTTCCAGAAAGCCAACAAGCAAAATGCCTTGAGCATCACAAAACACTGTTGACATGATCCTTGCTTGTCTTTTTGTTTCCACTGGAGCATTTCTGCTTCTTGGTAAGCATTGTTTTGATTGTCCTTGATCACCAAGATCCTACTAGTAAAGCTATGTTTCATACCCAGCTTCTTCAAGAAATTCTTCAGAATTTGGATCCCATTTGTTCAAAATTTCCATTGAAAACTGCTTTTGTCTGCAGCTTATCTGAGTACAACAATTTTCGTTCCCATGGAGCAAAATTTTTCAATCAGAATTGTGTAAGCTGAACCAATCGATATGCCTATAGTTTTAACTATTGCTCTTGCTGTTAATCATTTTTCCTCTTCAATTAGGACAGAGACAGGATTAAATTATCTCCCCACCACAAACTGATGTGAATGTTCTCCCACTGTGAGTTCCATTTTTATCATTATCATTGTCATGTCCCATCTTAAAATAAGTTATCTATTTGTAAACTGTTGATTTCAAAAGGACAGTGACTTCATAAACTTTTCACAAGCATCAATGATTTCACCATACTTCCACTCAATTTTCACCACAAATCTGATTTTTGTTCTTGCATCAATTTTAGCAGAATTCCTGTCACTCTGATAGTGGCCCTTTTCAAACTGATGTCTTATCCTTCTTAGCACCTCAAATGAGTTCTTGTGCAGACGTGTTAAAACTAGTCAGTATGAGTTTATGACACTTTGAAATCCATGCATAATTTTTCCATAATATCAATTTTCCATAAACTTTTGCATTCCCCTTCTCCAATTTTGATACTTGTAAACCTCTTTGAGCTAATTGTTACTCTTATTTTCATTTTACAGAAGTGGAAACTGAAGCAAAAAGTGTTTCAGCAATTTTGTTAAGACCATACATTTAGACACTGGAAAAGTTAGAATTTAAACTCAGTCCTTTTCTGAATGTCTCCATTTGAATAAAAATTTTACTCTGATCACAAAATAAAGCAATGCATTTTAATATAATATAATAATAAATACATAATTTTAAATATAACATATAAATATTCTGAGTGACTAAATGTGTCAGTTGTTAAGTATGGTTTTCAGATGGTATATACTATATAATAGGAATTGACCATACTCTGTGTCTTAATGTAACTTTCAACAATTCTTATGAGAGAATATTCTTTGGTCACAGTAAATCTAACATAGAAATTCATAACAAGTCAATAAAAGGAAATTTCCTTTATGATTGGAAAACAGTGTCCTGATAAATAAACCATGTATCAAAAAAGCAATTATAATATGAGTGGTAAAATATCTCAACTTGATTCCATACCTTGGCTATTGTGAATAGTGCTGAAATAAACATAGGACAGCTACAATCTCTTTGATACAATAAATTCAGTTCCTTTGGAAATATGATAGATTTATTTTTAGTTTTATAAGGAAACTTTATACTGTTCTCCATATAGGAGGTATTAATTTACATTCCTACCAACATTATATAACAATTCCCTTTTCCTCACACCCTTGTCAGGATTTGTTGTTTTTGCTTTTGAAAATAACCATTATAACTGAGTAAGGTGGCATCACATTGTGGTTTTTATTTGCATTTCCCTGGTATGTAACAATATAGAGTAATTTTCATGTTTACTGACTGTATTTCTTCTTTTGATAAATATCTATTCACATCATTTATCCATTTAATGGGAATATGGAACCAACCTATGTAACCAGAGAATGGATGGATAAAGAAAAATCATATATATATATATATGTGTGTGTGTGTGTGTGTGTGTACGTGTGTGTATACAATGAAATATTATCCAATTGTAAAGAATGAAATCCCATTACATACAGCAAAATGAAAAGAACTTGGATACATTACATTAGATTAATTAAGCAAGACACAGAAAGACAATCATTTATGTTCTCTCTCATTTGTGGGACTAGAAAACCTCAATCTGAATGCAGAATGCTGTTCTAGATATTAAGAAGAGTGAGAATGGTGAGAAGGCATAGAGGGAGGTTTGACAATGGTTATCAAAATGCAAGTAGACAGAAGAAGTAAGTTCTAGTGCTCCTCAGCACAATGGGAAAAATATGGTTCAAATAATCTATTATATGTTTATTAAGGAACTAAAGAAAGGTGTGAAATCTCCAAACATAAAGAAACGGTAAGGAAATGGAAATGCGAATTACTATAAGAACACTCTGTATGAATGCCTTGAAATATTATACTGTACCCCCAAAATATCTATAATTTATATATTAATCAAAATATATTAAATTAATTTGGAGCATAAATATTTTTTTAAAATGTGACATGTGATTATGTCATATTTATTAATACATAAAGGTTTTAGGAACAGAAGATTTTCTTCAGGTTTACCAGCACAGCTATCCAGCTGATGTAAATATATAGGAATGTAACAAATAACACAAAACCTGGTGTTTGTTTGCCTGAACAATCAATGAATAAACATAATGTACAGAGGAAAAATAAAATTCATAACATAAAATAAAAAACTAAATACAAAAGACACAAGGGGTCTACAAAAAGTTCATAGAATTAATATTATCAAAAAAGAATTTTTCCACCAAAATAAACTTGCCATTTAATCATATTTTGCTACCACTTCTCAATCTTTTGGCTAAGATCAGGTGTAATTTTATATTGCCTGAACTTTTTGAGGTACCTTTTTAACTTAATGTGTATGGTAATGGAAATAGAGCTCTGATATTTAACTTATGAGATAGAGCTAAATTACATATAGAGAGGCATTAAATACCTCAAATACATAGTTCAGGAATGGATAAAGCTGAAAATCAATTATCATTGTCTACCTCAAGAAACTATAAAAATGAAATTAAACCCATAGTTACTAAAAGGAATATTAAAGAACAGACATTTATACAACAGAAAGCATTGAAAAACAATGCTGAAATTTGAATCTTTGAAGAAATGTGTGAAAAATCCTGGTGACAAGTTGAGAGAACAAAAAGAGAGATACAGGTGATTAATATCTGAAAAATATGAAAAGTTTATCACCACAGAATAGAAACACATTGAATATAGTATTTGAAGAACTCTATACCATAAAAATTAGAAAATTAAACCAAAATAGGAAAAAACCTAAATAATGCATCCACATTGTATAGAAGAAGAAATGGAGAATAAAACAATCCCTGAAACGCAGGCACTGTGGTGTAGAGGGTAAAGTCTCTGCTTTCAGTGCCGGCATCCCAAATGGGCACCGGTTTGAGTCCCAACTGCTCCACTTTCAATTCAGCTCTCTGCTATCGTCTGGGGAAGCAGAGAGCTGGATCAGAAAATGGAGCAGCCAGGACTCAAACCGGTGCCCATATCGGATGCCGGCACTGCAGGTGGAGGCTTTACTTGCTATGCCACAGTGCTGGCCCCAAAAAACTTTGGGTTAAAAACCTAGGTAAGCATAATCTAGGCCTTTAATACATTTCCCTTTTGAGATCCAGTGCAATCTAGAAGGTACACATCTACTGCTTTACCTACCCAGGGCAGGACTGTAGTTTTCCATTAGTACTTTGTATTTTTCAAAAGGAAAATGGAGAACAATAAAGACATACAGAGAGGTGGGCAGAGAAAGCTCCAATCGATTTGTTCACTCCTCAAATGCCAACAACCTTCAGGCTTGAGCTAGGCCAAAGCTGGGAGCCTGAAGTTCAATCCATGTCGCTCCTGTAGACGGCAGGGACCCAACTATTGAGCCATCACTTGTCTTCCAGAGTATGCTTTAGCTGAATGCTGCAATTGGGAGCAGAGCCAGGACTTGAATGTAGGCACTTCAATATGGAATGTGCATTTTCCAGGTTCATCACCACTTGGCAGAATACTCAGCCCTGTAGTTTTTTATTATTTGACATTGAAAGTCTGAGGTTTAACATTAGGAAACTTAACCTGGTCTTTAGTCCAATTTTCTGCACCATCTTTACCAATAACAAATGTTACATTGTAATCCAAGCTTGGCTTTTAATTTTTCTTTTTAAAAATATTTTAAACATGTTATTTATTTAAGAGACAGTTACAGAGAGCTCTTATCTGCTGGTGTAATCCTCAAATGATTACTGAGAACTCAGTCTAGGTCTCCCACATCCAAAGCAGGAAACCAGTTTCTTGAACTATCACCAATGCCTCTCAGGGTCTGTATTAGCAGGAAGCTGGAGTCTGAAGCTGGAGATGAGTATCAAAAACAGATATGGGACACAGGTGTCATAACTGCTAGGCCAAATGCCTGCCCCGTCTATTTGTTTCTTACGGAAAGAATGAATTCCATTTATCAAGTCTTCTCCAAACCCCAAAAACAGTCATTAGAAAATATGTATTGCTTTCAAACCAACATACATTGGTAAAATAACTGAACTCTAATGAGAACACAAAGTACAGAATTGCTATGATACAAACTCCATTCTGTAACTACTATGGAAGTAACTTAGAAATCAATAAAAATTACTTTGCAAAACTCTCTCATAGACTTAGAAATGAGAAAACATAGATTTTATGTGCTCATAGGTCATAAAAGAAATCACAAATCAAAAAAATTATAGAAATAATAAGTAAATACTATATATCACTCCTGGTAGAGTGCAACTAAAGCAGTACACAGAAGAAAATGTATTGCTGTAGATGTTTTATATTAAAACAAAGAGCAAAGTTTGGAAACTGGTGATTTCATTATTATTGTTAAACTCAAGAATTGAAAACAAGACAATAAGGGGCCAGCACTGTGGTGTAGTAGGCAAAGCCTCCACCTGCGGTGCCAGCATCCCATATAGGTATCAGTTAGAGTCCCTGCTCCTCTCCTGATCCAGCTCTCTGCCATGGCCTGGGAAAGCAGCAGAAGATGGCCCAAGTGGGTGGGCCCCTGCACCTGTGTGGGGGACCAAGAGGAAACTCCTGGCTCCCAACTTCATATTAGCCCAGCTCTGCCCATTATGGCCCATAGGCGAGTGAACCAGAGGATGGAAGACCTTTCTCTCCGTCTCTCCCTCTCTCTCTGTAACTCTACTTCTCAAATAAATAAATAAATCTTAAAAAATAGGATAATTAGTGGCTGGCCTTGTGGCTTAGCAGGTAAACCCACTGCATGGAACACCAACATCCCATATGGGTTCCAGTTCAAGTCCCTGCTGCTCCACTTCCTATCTAGCTCCCTACTAGTGTGCCTGGGAAAGCAGTGGAAAATGGCCCAAGTGCTTGGGCCCCTGCACACGTGTGGGAGATATGTGGGAGATGCAGAAGAAGCTCCTGACTCCTAGCTTTGGGCTGGCCCAGCTCCACTCATTGTGGCCATCTGGGGATTTAAGCAGCAGACGGAAAATCTCTCTCTCTCTCTCTCTCTCTCTCTCTCTCTCCCCCCCTCCCCCCCATCTCCCTGTCTCTTCCTCTCTCTGTGTAACTCTTTCAAAAAATTAATTAAAGCTAAAAAGAAAAGAGTTAAGTCCAAGGAAACTGGATAAAAGAAAATACAGGAGGGAATAAATTAACGAATAAAACAAACATGTAACAAATTGAATTAATAAAGTTAAATGCTGGAGTTTTAAGAAAGGAAATGCATTTTATATATATTATATATATATATTATTGTTTTTATTTGTGAAAATAATCTAGGGGCTGGCACTGTGGAAGCCTCCTCCTGTGGTACAGGCATCCTACATGGGCACTGTGGGGAGCAATCCGGACTGGACTAAGTTACTGGAATTAAGACTTATTCTATGCATCTGCTCTCCCACAATATGGCGCTGGGAGAGAAGTAAACAGCTTCCGCACAGCTGCCTCCAGTTCAACCAATTAACTGTAGGACTTGCTCCTGATTGGAGAGCAGCGTACTCGGCGTGTGGGCAGCCGAGTTGGGATTGGCGGAGGAGGACTATAAAGGAGGAGAGAGACGGCATGCACCGGGAACATCTATGGGGAACATCTAAGGGAACCCGTGCAGCCCCCGAGAAGAGCCGGCCGGCGGTGTGCCGCTCCCCTGCGGAAGTGGGGAATGTGGCCAGGGGGAACTGCCCTTCCACGGAGGTGGAAGGGATAGTAGCCAACCCGGGAAGAACCAGCAGCAAACCCGGGGAGGGCCGAGCAGACGAAAGAACAGCGCAGGGTCCTGTGTCGTTCCTCCACGAAGAGGGGGAGCGACATAATGGTGCCGTGACTCGGATATGAAGCCTAGGCACGGTTTAGTGTCGTTCCCCCATGAAGACGGGGAGCGACATAATGGTGCCGTGACTCGGATAGGAAACCTAGCTCGGATAGGAAACCTAGGACGGATAGGAAACTTAAGAGGGAAGAAACGGGAAGAAGCAGGAAAATACCGGAGAGAGAGACTAGCAAAAAGCCTAGGTGCCGGAAGAAGCTATTGAAAGCCTAGGCATAGACTCGGATATGGACTGTGGGAAAGAAGTTAGGATTGAAAGCGAAAGTGAAAGCTTTCATAGACTCGGATGCGGACTATGGCGGGGAAGCTAGGAGATTGAAAGCGAAAGTGAAACCTGGAGGAGGCTTGGACTCGGATACGGACTGTGGGGAGAAGCCAGGAGAAATGAGAGGAATATTGTTGGAAGAAAACTTAAGGAAACATACCGGGTAGAGAAAAATGTTAGGGAGGATGAAGCCGTGAGTGCAGGCCAAGGCGGAGACATAAGCCACCTTGGAATTCTTCAAGTCACCCCGGGGAGCAAGAGGCGAAGATCTGGAACCAGAGGCAGAGACGTGGGCCGCCAGGTTGAAATTCGCCAGGTTAGTCCGGGGAACTTGGACTGAATGCCGGTGGTGGCGGAAACATTCGCGGAAGCCGCCGCGTGCAGAGAGAGCACGGGGCGTGAATAAATAGGGAACGCGGGGCTGGCGCGAGGCCGTGGTGCGGGCGCGAAGTGCGTGGAGACTGCGGAGCGTGCGCGCAGAGCCGGGAACCCGCCGGCGGGGCGAGGCGCCGGGAAGCCGCGCAGAGCCGTGAAGCTGCCGCGGGGCGAGCCGCCGAGAAGCAGCCTCGGGGCGGAGCCCGCCGGCGGGGCGAGGCGCCGGGAAGCCGCAGGGATAAGAGAAACAGAAGTTTAGAAGTAAGATGAGAGAAATAGGAATGCTGGAAGATAGAAGTAAAATGGGAGAAATAGGAATGCCCGGAGATAGAGAAATAGAGAAATAGAAAGGCCTCCCTACAACACTGCAATGTGAGAGCTTGGATTCGGTCTGCCTGATTAAGTGAGGCGATGAGCACCTGGGCGGCTAGCAGCTTATGCGCCGCAGGTCACCGAAGACAGGCACGAATTAACATCAGTAAGGCTTCCCCACAATGCAACAATTAGGAGGCTTGGATTCGGTCTGCCTGATTTAAGGCGGTAAGCACCAGCAAGCAGCTCGACCAAAGCATGAGCTGCAGGTCACCGAAGATAGGCACAAACCAACACTAATAAGTCTCCCCCACAATACGGCAATGAGAAGGCTTGGATTCGGTTTGCCTGATAGGTTTTGTAAGCACCTGCAGGCAGTTCTAGCAGAGCAGAGCATGCGCTGCAGGGCACCGAACATAGGCACGCATCAGCGCCTAAAAACCTCCTCACAACATGGCGAAGAGAGGACCCGGATTCGGTTTGCCTGATTGATAGGACTTGTAAGAGCCTGTGGCAACTCTAGCAAGTAGAGCAGAGTGTGTGCCGCGGGACACCGAAGACAGGCGCGTATCAACGCCAAAAAATAAAAAGAAAGGGGGATCTGTGGGGAGCAATCCGGACTGGACTAAGTTACTGAAATTAAGACTTATTCTATGCATCTGCTCTCCCACAATATGGCGCTGGGAGAGAAGTAAACAGCTTCCGCACAGCTGCCTCCAGTTCAGCTAATAAACTGTAGGACTTGCTCCTGATTGGAGAGCAGCGTACTCGGTGTGTGGGCAGCCGAGTTAGGATTGGCGGAGGAGGACTATAAAGGAGGAGAGAGACGGCATGCACCAGGAACATCTATGGGGAACATCTAAGGGAACCCGTGCAGCCCCCGAGAGAACCGGCCGGCGGTGTGCCGCTCCCCTGCGGAAGTGGGGAATGCGGCCAGGGGGAACTGCCCTTCCACGGAGGTGGAAGGGATAGTAGCCAACCCGGGAAGAACCAGCAGCAAACCCGGGGAGGGCCGAGCAGACGAAAGAACAGCGCAGGGTCCTGTGTCGTTCCTCCAAGAAGACGGGGAGCGACAGGCACTAGTTCGAGTCTCGGCTATTCCACTTCCAATACCACTCCCTGCTAATGGCCTGAGAAAACAGTGGAAGATGGTCCAAGTGCCTGGGCCCATGTACCCTTGTGGGAGACCCAGAGGAAGCTCCTGGCTCTTGGCTTCTAGTTGCCCCAGCTCTGGCTGTTGTGGCCATTTGGGGAGTGAACCAGCAGATGGAAGACCTCTCTCTCTCTCTCCCTCTCTGTCTGTAACTCTTCTTCTGAAATAAATAAATAAATCTTTTTAAAAATCACTGTGGACAGTAATTCCTGTACACAAGTCTTTAAAAAAAAAGAAAGAAAGAAATGACTGCAAGATGTCTGGCGCGTAACAAATCTTCCCAAGCAGACGAATCAATTATTTCACAAGCTTTTATTGGGATTCAGCTCCCGGGCAAGGTTCCCTGATCCCAACAGAGCGGGGGCCGGTGAAGTCGCGTGTCAGAGGTTGGGAGGGCTCCTTTTATAGATACAGGGTGTGGGGGTTAAAGGTCGAGGCAGGTCTGATCCTCATTGGTTGACCTTTAGGCACCCACGGGGACCCTGACAAGGACTTTTCTTCCCCAGGAAGTGCGGGTAAGGACTCTCCATTCCCAGAAGTATAGGCCTTCTCTCCTTGCGGATCCCAAAGCTATCAATAATCTAACAACATTCAATTCAATGGAATCCGTTGACACTGACAATATGAATAAAAAGCTTCAAAGAAAATACTGAACTATATATATATATATAAATATATATAAATATATAATATATAATATATATAAAGATATAATATAATATATATATAAATATATATAAAACTATAAATGATAATATCAGATTGCATTAAATATAAAAATGATAGTGAAGATATTTTTATCCATGGTTGTTTATCAACAGCACTTTATTTCCCACAGAAAATAATTCAAGTTTGAATTCTATACTGTATATTGTGATGTGAATTTTGAAATATCATTTTTAGTTTCAAATCCAATGAAAATTAATGAGTATTTCTATATTTAAATATACATATCTTTAAACTTTACATATTTACTCTTCAAGACCATACATTTTTTAAATTTTGACACATGCTTATGTTTTATATTAGTAAAGAATTTTCTGGGAGTTGATTTATAAAATAAAAAGAATTTGCCCCACTAGTTTGTTTTTTAGGCTTTCTTTTTTATTTTTTCACCTGCAGTTTGAAATCATGAAAAGCACTTGTAGATTGAATTAATCCCCAGCATTTCTAGGCAAGTGGAATTTAACCAATTACTTATTAAAATAAAAGAGATTTGACTTTCCATGTCCGCCTTATTTCACATAGCATACTGCCAACCAAGTTTATCTATGTTGTCTCAAATTTCAGGATTTTCATATTTTTTAAGTCTGGGCAAAACTTGCATTCCACTGTGTTTTTGTGTGTATGTGTATGTGTGTATTTATGTACAGAGACATAGATGTATACACTACAGTTTCATTACCTATTCATCAGTTGACACCCAGCTTGATTCCATATCTTCGCTATTATGATTGATATTGCAATAAACATGTGGGCACAGAAATCTATTTGAGACACTGATTTTATTTCCTTTAGATATACACACAGAAGTGGGATTGATGGATCTGAAGCCAAGACTCCTTCTTTGATAAAGATTTTATCAGGCCTCAGTATTTCTCCTTCAGCTTGCAGTTCCTCTGTAAAGAATAACTCATTAAATTAAGGGAGGGACACAAAGGTAAATTCAGAGCCAAGACCATGAATCACAGACTCAAATTGCCCCTTTAGTTGACAACTCAATGTTAGCCTCAATTCTCAAAACCTTTACAAGAACTCACAGGCCCTGATCAAATGAAATAATACCTGCCCTGTTCATGCACCTTAGATAAACCAGAGCCCATAAAAAAAAATAAAATAAAAAAATAAAAAAATAAAAAACCTTGGCCCCTATCACTGATCAATCAAAGGAAGGGTATGCACTGTGGACCAACCAGAAGCTCACACACAAGATGATCATGCATTGCTCAACTTCACTTTAAACTGATTGCTTTAATCCCTCAGAGAGTCCAGGAATTCAGTGTTAGCTACCTGTATTCTTTCTCTGTGCACTGTAGATAAACTCCTGCTTTCTTCCACTACCCCATTGTCAGTTATTGGCTTGCTGCATGCCAGGTGAGTGGACCAATTTTGGGGGTTCTGTAGCACTTCCTCCAAGCAGTTTTGGGAGTGCCTTAATTGTTTAGGAACCCCATACTGTTTTCCATAATAGATGCACCAATTTTTATTTCCAATAACAGTGTACAAGGGTTCCCTTTTCTCCATACTCTCAACAATACTTATTTCTGACAATAGTCATCATAATAGGTATGAGATAATTTCTCATTGTATTTTTTATTTGCATTTCCCTGAAGACTAGAATGCTTTGAACTTTTTCATATATATGATGGCCATTTATATGTCTTCTCTGGAAAATTTTTTTTTCAGGCCTTTCATTCACTTTTAATTGGATTGTTATTTTCTTGCTATTGAGCTGTCAGTCTCTTACATATTTTCAATACTAACTCCTTGTCAGATATACGCTTTGCAATTTAGTCTCCCTATTTTCATCATATTCCATGATACTTTTTCATTTTGTTGATTATTTATTTTGCTGCACAGAAGTTTTTCTTAGTTTCATGTATTCTTGCTTCTTTAATTTTGCAGTTGTTGCTTGTACTGTTGCCGTCAAATCCAAAAAGATCATGTGAAGACTAACGTCAAATAGTGTTTCTCCAATATTTTCTTCTAGGAGTTTTATGTTTTTGTATCTTGCATTTATTTCTTTAATGGAATAAATTAGGTGCAAACAAATACTGTATGATCTCGCATATCTATGCAATCAAAAAATGTTGAACTCATTGAGGAAGAGAGTACAACAGTTGTTGCCAGGACTCTGGGGAGATGGAGAAAATTAGACAATGTTTGTTAAATGATATAAACTTCCAAGGTATAAAATTAATGAAGTTTGGTGACAAAAGGTACAGTGCAGTGAGTGCAGTAATAAATTATATTGTTTTCTTGAAATGTGGTAAGACAGCAGATTTTAATTGTCATTACCACATACACACATTCACATACACATACACAAATAATAACCATGGGTTGTGATTAAATGTATTACTAATTTGTATCAATTAATATATAACGTATACAAATATAAAATCATATTGCACATATTGAATATACATAAGTTTTATTTCTCAATGAATTATTTTTAAAAGAAGAACATCCATTTATTTGAAAGGCAGAATTAAAGAGAGGGAGAGAGAGACAGACAGAGATCTTTCATCCAAATAGCACCAACAAGTCAGGAGCCTGGAACTCCTTCCTGGTATCACATGTGGGTTCAGGGGCCCACACACTTGGGCCATCTTCTGTTGCTTTGTCAGGTATGTTAGAAGGGAGCTGGATGGAAATTGAGGCAGCCCAGAGTCAAACTGGTGCTCACATGTGATGTTGGTGTCTCAAGTGGCAGCTTAACCCACTGCACCACAACGCCAGCCTCTCAATGAACTATTTTAAGATTTAAAAAGCAATAAAATAAAAATAGTTGGAGACTAGGCAATGTGGCTCTGGGGATGTATATTTTACAGAACAGGAAAGGTCTTAAAAAAAAGGATTTTTTTGTTTTAATATCAGAATAGAAAAAGAAAAAACAAAACAAAACAAAAACTTCTCAAAAAAAGGAATTGCTTTATAGATCATTAGTTTTTTTCTTTTACTACTAGAAGGAAAAAGATGCTAATTTATCAACAAGGTTACCTTCAAATAAAGGCCAAAAGATGAAAAAAAAGATATCATTAGAGCATTGGCTTAAAATGAAAACATCCCAGCTTGAGGGGCAAGTAAGAGGCAGAAATGTGCTGTGTGTGCTCAAAATATTAGTCTGCCTGGAGACCATGAGCAAGCCGAAGAGAGAAGGCGAATTCTGAAGGAAACACAGAATCAGATATACAGGACAGGAAGCCTTGGAATTATGACAAGATTTGAATTACATTTTCAGAGATGACTGTATCAATAAATTCAATGTTGTAATTTAGTAACAAAAAGTCACTTAGTCTCAGGGGCCTGAACTCATCTTATACATTCACAAGTTAGCTAAAGATTCTGCTTTACATTCTCCTCACTTTGGAACCTAGACTTGCAGAGCAGTTCTGGCTGTCACTGACAATAAGACAAAGATTGTTGAAACATGCACCAGCAATTAGAGTTCCTGTTCATCTGATAGAAGTGAACATTTATCTACTCACATTTAGTTAGCCATCATAAATGACATGGCCATCTAGGTTTCAAGGGGCTGGGGAAGTATAACCCTACCCACAGCTAGACAGATAACTGGAAGTCTCTGATGGACAGCACTGATATCTACAATTTCTCAGATTGCTGTGTAGAAAACAGAGTAGGCAGGCAGAGGCAGAAGCAGGGAAGTCTATGGGAAGACACATGCTTACTAAATGAAGAATGTAGCGGAATATGTGCTAAGAATTGGTTGGCTTCTGGACAAAGTTTGAAAGTAGAGACAACAGTGTTGATGGATTTGATGTGAAGTGTGAGAGAAAGAGAGGAAGCAAGAATGATTGAGGATTTTGGTCTGAGCAGCTGAGTAATTAGATGTCATCTACTGTGACAGTCAATTCTTCAGGACAACAAAGTTTTCGTTGTTATTTCATTTTTGTTGTTGTGGTGGTGGGGCTATCACAAGTACAGAATTGGACTCTTCTAGCTCTTCTAAAATCTTAAGAAACCCTCTATGTAAAATTTCCACTCTTTTAATGGAAACCAAATACCAAAACAAAGACACAAAGGGATTTGATTCTAGTTGTACTCCAAGAGTGTGAAGAGACTCTAAATGATCTGTTTTGCTCCGGACATGCTGTATGAAAGCAGAACTCTCTATTTACCATTTTCTGGAGTTGACAGTAAAATAAACCAAAAACAGAAAATATACTGAGGTCACAATATACATTTCCTAAAATCAGACACTGAAATGGGAAATTCTTTTTTCATGGAGGGTCTATAGAAGATACCTGTGGGGTAGGGAGGGAAGCAGGTTAGGGAAGGAAAAGAGGCTAGGCAAAGATTTTATTTTATCCATTATTATGTTTGTTTATGTGTTTATTTGAATGGCATAGAGAGAGAGAGGAGAGAGAGATCTTCCATGTGCTGGTATCACCACATTTGTTAGGGATCCACTTGCGAAGAAACGAAAGTCATCATTTATCAGGGAAAGAAACTGCACTGTAGCAAAGCTTGCAAGACGAAATGGCCTAACCGCAAACTGTTATAACTGCTGCTGCCATGACTACGGGACTCGAAGGGAGGGAACATAGGTGGGGCTAACCCTAACCAAGGGTATATAAGAAGACCCACAGACTCTTGTAATTCGGAGTGCTACTCAGCCTCCCTCCCTGGTCAGTAGAGCCTAGTGCGGGCGGGGAGAAGCTCCTGATCTGTGGAGCCTAGTGCCTGCAGGAGCCAGCTGAGTGGCCTTCCCTCCTAGTGCCAATGTTATAATAAAGAGCATTTAACCTGATTCTTCTCAGTCTCCTCTGTGAACCCTCCGTCAGCGTCCTGGCCAGTCGTTGGTGGCGGGAAAGCCGACAATATTCACCTGTTACATTAGCATATATTTTAAAATGACAGTTGACAATATTGGAATGTGGCAACGCAGGTATATTCATACATTGTTGAAATCAACATAAATTATTGGAAATACTTTGGAACTATATGTATTAGGAATCTTAGAATGATTAAAACTTTCAATCCAATTATATCATTTCTGGCATTATTGAACTTAATAACAAAATATAGAAAAGATCATGTGCATTAAATTGTTCTTTTTTTATATTTATTTATTTACTTGAAAGTAAGAGTTACACTGAGAGACAAGGAGAGGCAGAGAGAGAGAGAGACGTCTTCCATTCACTGGTTCTCTCCCAGTTGGCCACAACAGCCAGAGCTGTGCCGATCTGAAGCCAGGAGCCAGGAGCCTCCTCCAGGTCTCCCACATGGGTGCAGGGGCCCAACGACTTGGGCCATCTTCTACTACTTTCCCAGGCCATAGCAAAGAGCTGGATCAGAAGTGGAGCAGCTGGGACTTGAACCGGCGCCCATATGGGATGCTGGCACTGCAGGCGGTGGCTTTACCTTCTACACCACAGCACAGGCCCCATGAAATTGTTCTTGACAACACTACTTATAATAATACAAATGGAAAATAATTTAAATCTTTAACAACAACAAGGAAATCACTACATAATTTTTTGGTACATTTACTAGGAAAACCATTATTACTTACTAAATATGCAGTTTTGTAGATTTTGTACATGAAAAATGGAAAGGTGCTCCTTGTACAAAATGAAATTTTTTTTATAACCCTGAACTTCATTAGGTGCAGCTCACTTTTTTTTTATTTGAGTTAGACAGTGAGAGAGACAGAGAGAAAGGTCTTCCCTCCATTGCTTCACCCCCCAAATGGCCGCTACAGCTGGAGCTTCACTGATCTGAAGCCAGGAACCAGGTGCTTCCTCCTGGTCTCCCATGCAGGTACAGGAGCCCAAGTACTTGTGCCATCGTCCACTGCACTCCCGGATCACAGCAGAGAGCTGGACTGGAAGATGAGCAACCGGGACTAGAACCTGGTGCCCATATGGGATGCCGGAGCCGCAGGCGGAGGATTAACCTAGTGAGCTACGACGCCGGCCCCCAAAATGAAATTTTTAAAAAAGCAGTATATAAACTGTAAATATACTCTGATTTCCAAAATATCAGTGGCTATGTTTGAGTTATTTTATTATGAATAATCTATTTTGTTTCCCAGTTATCTGTTAAGTAATTCTGTTTCTATAATTAAAATGAATTTATTTTAAAATGAAGTGGAGAATTCTTTCTTTAAAATTGATATAGGCAGAGCAGGCAGTTAGCCTCATAGTTAAAATGCCAGTTAATCCACTCACATCCCATAACAGAGTACCCTGGGAGGCATCAATAATTCCTCAAGTAATAAGGCTCCTTTCACCCGTGTGGGAGACCTGGATTGAGTTCCCTGTTTAGGTCTGCCCCATCCTCTGCCATTGTGTTATCCCCAACCCTCTGTCTCTTTCTATCTATTTCTCTAATATTTGAAGTTTTAAAAAAATGAAATAGGATTTTTAGATATTCAATGACATGTATCTTTCAATAAAAGATGAAAGATTTGTTTATAAAACCTTCAAAAATGAGGTTGTTCAAAAGAGTTCTTTTGTAAGTGTTGTGCTGAGTGAGAATAAGAGAATAGGGTGCCTTCTAGATCCAATCTAGTACCTAGGGAGTTCTCAGTCTTCTGAATGTTCACATTACTCTCTTAGAGCATTTTCATTCATTAAACCTTCAAAAACACTTGTACAGGTCTACTATGCACAATATGTTATGTTCACTGTTAGAAACATAAAGCAAGATAAAAGAGACTTTATGCTCATAGATCAGTCGAGGAGAAAGAACTAAAGTGGGTTAAGTGCTAGATGGGGAATAGGACTAAGTATTACTGGAAAAAAGGGGGAAAATAATGATAGCTCATCTCTGAATCTCTGCGATTCTATCATAGTGTTTCTCTCATTGCATGTGCTTCTTGCATTGCAAATGTCTAGTACTGCAGTTCTTTTGGGTAAGTCTCACTGGCAGCTCTTTAGGTACATGACTCAATAAAATAGGTTTTATAAACCTAACAGAATCTCATTCTTCACTTCATAATTTTCAGATTTAACTAAGCAAAATTTTCCAATATTCTGTAATTGCAATCAAATACTGCTCTTTGGATTTCTTTAAAAATGCTGTTGTCTTTCTATTAACACTTCCCCCAACAAACATGAAATAGCATAAACATACTCTGAGATTAACACCATCCAAGAATACTGATATATGAAGAGCACACCTATTTATTAGGTAGAGTCTTCGGATTACCAGTAGTATGAAATGCAATGTAAAATGATTTAAAAAGTTAAATCCATATGTATATATGGTTAGATATAGGGTGGGCTGCAGGGTTGTTTAAATCCTATATTTGTGATGCCACCAGGATTGCAGCTAAATGATCCTGTAATTCTCTTGTCTTTGTTCTTCTGTTGGTCTTATTAGTGGGCCAGCTACTCTCATGCAGAGTGGTAGCTGAGAACTGCTCCCAGGGCCATATTTCTTCTTAGTCACAGTTAAGGGTGAGGAGACGGGGTTTTCCCCCAAGTATTGAATGAAGGTCATTCATTTTCCTCTGCTTAGAATTTTGCAGTCATGTGCCCACAATAAATAAAAGCATTAGCAAAACAATTGCTTAAAAAAATGGCCATCATTGTGACTGGATATAGGCTTAATCCCACCTAAATTAAATAGCTCTGACAAAATGGAAATGCATGAAGTAGATATTAGTGCAGAGATGAATCTGCCCCATACAAATTGACATTATATAATACATACTAGGTGTTAAACAAGTATAGTTCATAAATATATTATAAATAGTAAATAACTTTATTTAGTTCCTCTTATATATCTAAAGCTTGTAACACTAAAGGGAAGAAAAGCATCCACACACGGTTTTAATATCAGAAAAAAAAAACAACTTAAAGGCAATATAATCTTTTATAATTTATATAAAGCTGCAAAATCATAAAGTATTGGCTAAAATTCTGATTTATTTATAAACTGGGTATTCTTGTATTCTAAAGGCAATGGATTTCATGTGCAGGAGAAAGAGAGTTTGGAGCAGTGGGGAAAAGAGTGGGTGGCATAGTCTCAGCTATCCATCAGTGTGGAGCACATACTTCTGAGTGGATTTTCCAATTTGCTTTTCAGTTTGTGCATTTAACTAATATGCTTGCTGCCTTATTGCATTTAACAAAAACTTGAGATATTGAGTATCCTCTGTTAAATTTTTAATATTATATCATGGTCAATAAAGTTTTGAACTCTCTGATGCACCATAGAAATGCCTGGCAAACCTATGTGTGTGTATGAACGCCTATAATACCGTATCTTTACTCAGCATCCATTTCCCTGGAGTTTCCTGCCGCTTTAACTTTCAAATCATTAAGACAAGAGTAGTCATTAGTTAGATTGTACTTTTATTTTCTCAATATAATTGCCTAAATTGTGTCACTTATGATTTGCTTAAGGGTAAGATCCAATGAAGTATTTTTTCCCCTTTTTCCTGATGACCCAAGCCTGAAAACTTCGTCTATGCAAATGTAGTATGTATAACAAATTATTTTAGGCAAGCACCTTCTGAGAAAGATGCAATGAATTTCAGCCTTTAGGAATTTTGAGCTATTAGGAAGTCTGGCATAGCACTAATAAAATACAAACACTTATAGTCAAATCTTATTTCTGATGTTGCTAAATGGGAACTTACAGCTTAACATAATAGGCAATTTAGCATATAAATGTGTCCCATAAAAGCAAGATGTTGGCAGTTCAAAACAATAAATGTTAACCTTCGGGCAAGCTGTTACTGAGGTGTTAAAGGCCCCTGAAATTTTAATGAACTTGTTTATACTAAGAATTTCCTATACTAAGAATCTTGACTGATTTTATGCACTCTGGTTCTCATGCTCAACTACAGAAAGACACATTCAAAAAGTTAGACTTGAATAACTGACCTTTTCAGAGGACCCTTTTGGCAGAAGTTTTAATTCAACCTTTTTCCTTAACTTTTATTTTTGCTTCTGTCATCTATTCTGATAACTCTCTAAGTACATTCTAGTGGCAGTCTTTTCCCCAGGACCAAAAGAAGCAATGAAATATCTTTCTGAACTTGGAGAGCCATTTTCGGTCCAAGTACATCACAGCATTTTTTATAATCCAAATAATACAAGGATGGCTTTATTTCTGTCTCAGTTTTCTAAGCAGATATAGATCATGGTCACATCTATCCAAGAGACCTCTTCCAGTTACTCTCACCCTCAGAGAAGATAAAACTACATTGACAGTAGACTTCATTGAAAGAGGAACCCAGTTTAAAACAGGTTAAATCAGGCCTCCAGAGGAGAGTTACCCATGTGGATAGAAACTCTGAAACCTCAAGGGCTTCCACAATATCAAACAAAAAATGCCCAGGTTCTGCAGCTCTTGATACTGTTGACCAAACCTTTCTTGTCAAACTTTTGCATTGTTTTTCTGGGTCTTCACCATCCTATTAGTTCTCCTACGAATCTCACTCATCCTATTCTGTTCCTTCAGCAGGCTCCTTTACAGTGGTCCTTTACAGACATTCTCCCAATTTCATCCTTGTTCCTTTTGACCTGCCTTTGCTTTTTCTCTCTTTTCCTGTGGCAATTCCATTCAGTCCCAGAGTGCTTCGGCTCCCTCTCTCTGTAAAATTGATCCCCAAATCTGTGTATCAAGCTTTTCTTACCATTTGAGCTCTGAAATTATTTTCAACAGCCTGTTGATTCTCACTAACTGAATGGTTTGTTAATAATATTTTTAAAACTTAGATCATCTTTTCCTTTCCCTTTTTTAATAGACTCTGTTTTAGACAAGTTGCTAAGTCCACAGCAAAACAGAGCTGAGGGTGTAGATATTTCCTATATACATACTGCCCCTGCACTTGCATAGCTTTCCTCATCATCTCGGTGGTACTCATCTTTGTTAACTAGAGTATTTTATTAGGGATCACTCTTTTTATTTCTTTTTTTGTTTTTTTTTATTTTTTTTTATTTTTTATTTTTTGACAGGCAGAGTGGACAGTGAGAGAGAGAGAGACAGAGAGAAAGGTCTTCCTTTGCCGTTGGTTCACCCTCCAATGGCCGCCGTGGCCGGCGCGCTGCGGCCAGCGCACCGCGCTGATCCGATGGCAGGAGCCAGGTGCTTCTCCTGGTCTCCCATGGGGTGCAGGGCCCAAGCACTTGGGCCATCCTCCACTGCACTCCCTGGCCACAGCAGAGAGCTGGCCTGGAAGAGGGGCAACCGGGACAGAATCCGGCGCCCCGACCGGGACTAGAACCCGGTGTGCCGGCGCCACTAGGCAGAGGATTAGCCTAGTGAGCCGCGGCGCCGGCCCATCACTCTTGGTATTGTACATTCTATAGATTTGGATTAATTTATAATGCTATTTATCTGCCAATATACTATTATATAGAATAATTTCACTGCCCTGAAAGTCTTCATGTCTCCCTTCCCCTTAACTCCTAGCACTCATTAACCTTTTTACTGTGTCCGTAGTTCTCCCCTTTTTGGAAAGTCATGTAGTCGGAATCATACAATATTTAGCCTTTCCAGATTCATGTCTTTCACGTAGTACTGTGCATTCCCCATGTCTTTTCAAAGCTAGATAGTTCATTTCTTATCAGTCCTGGGTAACATTCTAACATCCAGATACACCATAGCTTATCTACTCACCTACAGAAGAACATGTTTGTTGCTTCCAGTTTTGGCAATTGTGAATAAGCTGCTATAAACTTTCATGTGCAGGTTTTTGTGTGGACATATATTTTCAATTCCACTGGGCAAATAACAAGGAATATGATTGCTAGATTGTACAGTAAGGTTACACTTACTTTTATAAGAAAATGGTTTTCCAAGTGGATTGCATCATTTTCTATCCTAACCAGCAATGAAGGAGCATTCCTGTTGCTATACTTCCTTATCAGTCTTTGGTGTTCTCACTGTTCTGCACCTAACTGATATGTAGTAGTATTTCATTGTTATTTAATTTACATGTTCCAGATGACATATGATGTAGGACATCTTGTTATTTGCCATTTTTCCATCTGTATATCTTTAGTGAGGTGACTGTTAAGGTCTTTGTCCATTTTTAATCAGATTATTTTGCTTTTAAACTGGTAAACAATAATAAAGTGTCAAACACTATTCTTGATTCTTTTTGCAAAATAAGGCATTATGTTCTTACAAAAACTAGTAGGTACTATTTGTTAACAGCATCCTTGTTTTTGAGAACTGAGACACACAAAGTCTCAGTGCTTGCTCACAATCACCCAGCTCATAAATAGTAAAGCCAGGATTTGAACTTGAGCAATCTAGCAGTTCTTAATTTTAGCTACTTTTCTTTGTTATATCTGTTTGTTTTCCTTCCAAAAATATATTGATACCTCTATTCTCCTCACGTCAACCTTTGTAATAATTTTTTTACTTTTTCTTTTCACTCCTCACAACAAATTAGTTGTTACCAAATCTTGTACTTGCACTACTTAAGGTTTGGCTTTATATTTTGTGAATGAGAGGACTCAACCTGTTTTTTTTTACTCTAGTCACTGTCTACCCTAATTCAGGATTGAAGAAATTGATTTCCCTACAGCATAGCTCCCAATTGGCTTTCCCTTTTTCACTTACCAAAAATAAACATAGATAAAACAAAATAAACAAAAAAAGATTATTTGCTCTGAAATTCATATCTCTACACAACATGGTTCCACCTGCTTTCCTGGGCTTATTTATTATATTTCTAATACATGAGATCCATTATCCAGCCATATTGGGCAACACATTTTTATATGGCAACTTCTCATCTGAGAGTATCCCTAATATTATAGCTCCCCTTGTGCAATAAATACAATTTCTCTGCTATGACCTGCCTTTCCCAATTACAACATAACCACTAACACTAGCACACGTTCCATTCTTCTCATTTTATCAGTCAGAAATAACCAAGCCTACAGATATTTTATGTGTTGTTTTATGTTAAAAATGAGTAGATAATTAATAAAAGGAATAACAAATTAAACATTTAATGTTTCTTATAATAAAATTGAGATTTTAACAGTAGACAAGTGCATAGCAGATGATTAGACTGGTAAACTTATGATGATATCTAAATTGGCATAAACTTTTGGAAATCAATTGATCTATATGAAAAAAATTTTAATTGCAAAGAAATAGAAAAAGCTTTAATATTCATTACTATTTCAATCACTAAATTAAATGTGGTGTATTTGTTGTATTCAATTTTGTACAATCTTCAAGAATAATATGTTATATGTATATGTACTGAGATGGAAAGGTCTCTTAGATATATTACCAAGCAACAAAACAAGGTTGCAGTTGATATATATCATGTCTATACTAATATGCACAGGTAAAATATTCAGCATTCTGTATTTCTTATTATATTTACTGGTATACAAATACACAAATGCTGTTTTCCAAAACGACTGCACTGCTTTACATTACTACCAACAATATATGAGGATTTCATGTTTTTCACATGCTTGTCAATACTTTTTTATCATAGTCATTGTATTGATTGTGAAACAATATCTCACTGTGGTTTTCATTTGCACTACCCTAATGACTACGAACATTGAGCATTTTTTCATGTGTTTGTTGTCCATTTGCATATCTTCTTTTGAGGAATATATGTTCAAATCTTTTACCTATATATTAATTTTGTTATTTGTCTTTTATTATTAACTTCTAGGAGGCACCATTTGCAAATATATCCTCCCATATATTTCCTGTTCTGCAGGTTATATCTTTTCATTTCTGATGGTATTATTTCTACCACAAAAGTTTGATTTTGATGAAGTCTAATTTATCTATGTTTTCCTGGGCTTGTTTGCAGTGTGTACAATAAGAGTTTCCTTTAGTAAAAGAGTATATTCCAACATGTGAATACCTTTCAAGTTCTTGTTGATATCATATTTAATAATATTCCATTAGCTAAAGCATTTCACATTACCAAGGTAATAGTCAGAGTAGAAAGATATATTTAACTTTTCAAAAACTGTATTTTATTGAACAACAGAGAAATAGAGTTCTCCCATCCACTGGTTGGTTCACTACCCAAATGCCAACAACAGATGGGCCTGGATCAGGTTGAAGCTAGGATCCCAAAACTCAATGGAGGCCTTCCATCTGGATTGTAGGGACCCAAGTACTTGAGTTGCTGCCTCCAGGGCACACTAACAGGAAGCTGGACTTGGCAACAGAACCAAAACTTGAGCCCAGGCACTCCAATATGGAATGCAACTCTCCTAGGTAACATTTTAAAAGCCACACAAAATACCAGCTCAGATTTATTGTCTTAATGAGAGGAGCCATAAAATACTACAGTTTGTTTTGGTAATATATCAGATCCTTAAAGAAGTGAAATTTTGTAAGGTGATACTTCTGTAATTTTTCATTCCATAAACTGACAACCAGGACAGAAATATTTGTATAAACTAAGTTCACAATGCCTTTCTGGACACCAGAAACTATACTTTTGACTTTTTGTTTTTAAGAGTCAAATGTAGGCTGGTGCCACAGCTCATAAGACTAATCCTCTGCCTATGGCGCCGTACTCCGGGTTCTAGTCCCGGTTGGGGCGCCGGTTCTGTCCGGGTTGCTCCTCTTCCAGTCCAGCTCTCTGCTGTGGCCCGGGAAGGCAGTGGAGGATGGCCCAAGTCTTTGGGCACTGCACCTGCATGGGAGACCAGGAGAAGCACCTGGCTCCTGGCTTCGGATCGGCACAGCGTGGTGGCCGTAGCGGCTATTTGGGGGGTGAACCAATGGAAGGAGGACCTTTTTCTCTGTCTCTCTCTCACTAACTCTGCCTGTCAAAAAAAAAAAAAAAAAAAAAAAGAGTCAAATGTAGAGTCCAGGATTAAGATGGCAGGGTAGGGAGGGAGCTTACAGTTCTAGTATAGGAGAAGATAGTTTTTAAAAAGTGGAAAGAATGCAGTCTCAGGGAAGAGTTAGAAAGAAAAAGGCAGAAGAAACTCTATGCAAATTGTATGGATACAGTAGGCCTACATGGAGGGCATGGACATATACAATTCAGGGCCCCAACAGCCAAAATCCTCTACACCAGAATTGGAGTGTAGTGAGACCAGACTGCAGCAGCCCAAGCCATTGGCAATAAAGCTGCAGGAAAAGCCTGGAGGGAATGCAGCTTGGAGCCCTATAGGGGACAGTGTACCTGCCAAACTAGAAGAGAAAAAAAGAGGGGGGTATGTTTCTTTCTCCCCAATCACCCTGCAACAGTCTCCTGTAGCAAGCTGAAAGAGAGTGAGTGCCATTTTGGGCATACATAACAGCTGTGCTAGCTCATGTCCACACCCAGCAAACAGCCAAGTGGAGACTCCTGAGTCTGGTGGGGAGATCTGATGGGGTACTGGATGCTTGTGACTGTGGGAGGCTTGTGTGCCAAGACTGTGAATAAACTGAGACTACAAGGCTTTGAAAATACTAAGGCTGCATGGAAAGGGTCAGGGTGTGGCTTGGACTTTGGTCAGTCACTGTGGGAGGCTCCACACGCTCAGAGCTCCCTGATTCCCTGGTGAGAGACATTGCTGGGGAATCTGAGCTTACACCAAGGACTGCACAAATACTTTGTGTGGTCTTTGTGGAAGTGTGGACAGATATTATACCCACTGGAGCTAGTGCCCAGCCACTGGTGTCCTTGAAGGAGAGGAAATGAGCTGAGTCTATGCCAACAGAACAGAAAGACCTCCTCTCTGATTAAAAAAAAGAGATTTTCAACACCCAACCTGGGTGTCACCTTAACACTCCCTTCACCTTGGAGCACTGAACTGAGCTCATTGGCCACACTCACCATGTGCCTCTAGGTATTCACTGAAAGCAGACACTCCACTAATACATGCAGACATAAGCCCAAATAAAAGCTGCCACAGAAAAAAAAAAAAAAGCCAACAAATATCTCCACAATTGCTGAATAATAAATGCACCAATTCAAGAAACAAGAATAAGGAACACAAAATGACACCCCCCAAAAAAAAATACAACGCTTCAGTACTAGATTGTGAAGATGAAGAGATTGAAGAAATGCCAGAAATGGAATTCAAGAAATTGATCATAGAATCACCTAGAAGTAGTCAGAACCAAATGCATGAAAGAGAAAGAGAACTACAGACCAATCTCTCTGATATAGATGCAAAAAACCTCAACAAAATTCTAGCCAAAGGAATCCAGAAACACATCAGAAAGATCATTCACTGTGACCAAGGTGGGATTTATCCCCAGTATGCACGGATGTTTTAATATTTGCAAATCAATCAATGTGATACATCACATTAATGAACTAAAGAGCAAAAACTATATGATTATCCAAGTAAATACAGAGAAAGCATTTTATAAATTACAACACCCTTTCATGATGTAAACTCTAAGCAAATCGGGTATAGGGGGAACATTCCTTAACACAATCAAAACAATCTATGACAAACTATGGCCAGCATCCTATTGAATGGGGCAAAGTTGGAAGCATTCCCACTGAGATCTGGAACCAGGCAAGGATTCCCACTCTCACCACTGCTATTCAGTATAGTCCTGGAACTTTTAGCCAGAGCCATTAGGCAAGAAAACAAAAATCAAGGATACAAATCGGGAAAGAGAAACTCAAACTATCTTATTTGCTGATGACATGATTCTATAAATAGGAGATACAAAAGACTCCACTAAGAGACTGTTGGAACTCATAGAAAAGTTTGGTAAAGTTGTAGGATATAAAGTCAATACACAAAAATCAACAGCCTTTGTATACACAGACAATGCAACAGTTGAGAAAGAACTTATAAGATCAATGTCATTCACAATAGCTACAAAAAATCAAATACCTTGGAATAAATTTAACCAAGCATGTCAGAGATCTTTACAATGATAATTATGAAGCAGTAAAGAAAGAAATAGAAGCAGATAAAAAAAGATGGAAAAATCTTCCATGTTCACGGAATGGAAGAATCAATATTATCAATATGTCCATTCTTCCAAAAGCAATTTACAGATTCAATGCAATAGCAATCAAAATACCAAAGACATTCTTCTGAGATCTAGAAAAAATGATGTTGAAATTCATATGGAAACACAGGAGACCCCAAATAGCTAAAGCAATCTTATACAACAAAAACAAAGCTGGAGGCATCACAATATCAGATTTCATGAAATACTACAGGAAAGTTATAATCAAAACAGCCTGGTACTGGCACAAAGACAGATGGAGAGACCAATGGAACAGAATAGAAATGCTAGAAATCAGTCCAAGCATCTACAACCAACTTATATTTGACCAAAGAATTAAAACCAATCCTGGAGCAAGGTCAGTGTCTTCAACAAATGGTGCTGGGAAAACAGGATTTCCACATGCAGAAGTATAGAGCAAGATGCCTACTTTACACCTTACACAACAATCCACTCAAAATGAATTAAAGACCTAAATCTATGACCCAATACCATCAAATTATTAAAGAACATTGGGGAAACCCTGCAAGACATTGGCAAAGGCTAAAACTTCTTGGAAAAAACCCACAGGAACAAGCAGTCAAATACAAAATTCACAAATGGGGTTACATCAAGTTGAGACGCTTCTGTATTGCGAAAGAAACACTCAGCAAAGTTATGAGGCAACTGACAGAATGGGAGAAATTATTTGCAAACTATGCAACTGATAAAGAATTAATAACCAGAGTATATAAGGAGATCAAGATATTCAACAACAACAAAACAAACAAATGAGCAAAGCACTTAAACAGATATTTTTTAAAATAGGAAATCTAAATGGCCAATAGACACATGAAAAAATGCTCAAGATCACTAGCCATCAGGGAAACGCAAATCAAAACCACAATGAGGTTTCACCTAATCCCAGTGAGAATGGTTTTCATAAAGAAATCAACAAACAACAAATGCTGGCAAGGATGTGGGGAAAAAGGTACCCTAATCCACTGTTGGTGGGAATGTGAACTGATAAAGCCACTATGGAAGACAGTATGGAGCTACCTCCAAAATCTGAAAATTGACCTACTATATGACTCAGCCATTCCACTCCTGGGAATTTACCCAAGGGAAATGTAATCAGCCTATTAAAGACTTATCCACACCCCCATGTTCATTGCAGCTCGACTCACAATAGCTAAGACATGGAATCAACCCAAATGCCTGAAGATTGGATGAAGAAATTACAGGATGTATACACTATGGAATACTACACAGTGGTAAAAAAAAAAAATCCGGTCATTTACGACAAAATGGATGAATCTGGAAAAAATACCGTACTTAGTGAAATAAGCCAGTCCCAAAGGAAGAAATATCACATGTTCTCCCTGATCTGTGATAACTAATAGAGCACTTAAAAGGCAATCCATAGAAGTGAAATTGATGCTTTGAGAATCAATGATTTCAAACAGCCCTTGTCTTGACTGTTGAGGAAAAGTTTTTCTTTTTATAATATTTGTTAAACTCTTAACATATAGTTAATCATATGTGTATAAAGTCAATTAAAAATAGATCTCAGTAAAAAATAAGAGTGGGAGGAAGAAGAGATGTTGGGAGTATGGGTGGGGGGATTGGCACAGTAGAAACAATCACCATGTTCCTAAAGTCATAATTGTGAAGTGTATGAAGTTTGTAACTATAAAGTTCTGCATAGTTCTGTATATATTCCTAAGGACTTACTTCTAAGGGTACAGTTTAAAAACTTGCCATGGGACCCCAAATCCCTTTAAGCTGGGTGGTAAAAAATACCATCTTAAGTGTTAAAGTAATCATATGGATAGGATTAATGGTCTGCTAATAATAATAGGTAGAAATTAAAAAGGAGAGAATGTGCCAACATGGGAAGCAGTCCACACAGCAGACTCATAGAATGACAATCACTTTAAACAGTGGTCTGACCTCAGAATCAGCCCTTAAGGCATTCTGGTCTGGCTGAAAAGCCCACAAGAGCATTTCAGGCATGGAAAGCCAAGACACTGTGGAAAAAAATGTCCTACATGAAGGACCTCAGTGGGTGAAATCCCAGTGGGAAGAAGTGGTAGTCTAAGAAGGAGGTACTTTTCTCTGAAGGGAGGAGAGAATTTCCACTCCTGATGGAATTTTTGAATTCAAAGACTTCCATAGCCTTGGCAGTTCATGTCAAGGTGAATCACTGATGTTGTACATAAGAGTGTTAATTGTTAAATTAACAACAGGAGTCACTGCACGCTAACTTCCCTTGCAGGACCCCTGTCCTCAAAGAGTTATATATAATTATGTCTAAGTTCTTGCAAAAGATGTATCATTATTGGGTGTTTCTTTAAATTTAATTAAATTTATTTTAAAAAGTGAGATTAACTTCAAGATGCAATGACTTTGAACAGCCTTTGTCTTGACTGTTGAGGAACAGTTTTTTGTTTTGTTTTGTTTTGTTTTGTTTTTCATGCAAATTGTTGAACTCTTTACTTAATGAGGAGAGGTGAGAGAGTAGATAGGAGCGTAGGTATGGTGGGGAGAATCACTATATTCCTAAAGTTGTAATTATGAAATGCATGAAGTCTGTATTCCTTAAATAAAAGTTTTCTTTGGAGGGAAAAATAAAGTAATTAATTTTCAAAAAGGGTCAAATGTACAGTTCTATGTCTTTTGGCTCATTTATCCTTAGCTTGTCCAGTTAGCTGCCACTAAAAATCCAACAGAATCTCATACTGAGCTACCCCAGATATAATGTTTTCTTATAATTTTACTTTTTTAGGATGTCTATCTGACTCTACCTTGTATTATAGTTATTTATATACTTGTCTTTGCTATTAGATCATAAATAACCTCGAGACTCAGGGTCATATATTATTTCCTGAACTCTGACAGTCTTTCACAAGACTCTGCCTCATATTTTTTCAGTATTTGTAGAAACCACTGACCCAAGGCCCTGGTTCTCATGGTATTTTTGTTTGTTTGTTTTGCCCAGTTATAGATTTTGACTCTTTAAGTTGTTTGATAAATATTTGTCCACTATATTTATAGTTTAATTTAGGCCCTTGTTTGATGCTATAGATTTCTAATACCTATGGAGACTCCATTAACCACTACCTCCATTAACCATTCAACAAACTGGTCCAGTAAGAACATACAATCTCTGATCATTAACAGAATGTACAACTCTTCTCTATGTTTATTTGAAGTAATCAGCTCATTGTAGCTATATTCAGATGAAAGACATATGGGAAAAAAACTTTAATGGACCAGTCTCTAATTCCACTTCCCTAAAGGGAATTTATTTATTATTTGTTGCTGGTTATTCTAAGTAGATAGGTAGGTAGGTAGAGAGAGAGAGAGAGAGAGAGAGAGAGATAAGATTATACTGGCCGGTGCCACGGCTCACAAGGCTAATCCTCCGCCTGTGGCGCCAGCACCCCGGGTTCTAGTCCCGGTTGGGGCACTGGATTCTGTCCCGGTTGCTCCTCTTCCAGTCCAGCTCTCTGCAGTGGCCCGGGAGTGCAGTGGAGGATGGCCCAGGTCCTTGGGCCCTGGGGGGGTCCAGGAGGAAGCACCTAGCTCCTGGCTTCGGATCGGGGGTGAACCAACGGAAAAAGGAAGACCTTTCTCTATCTCTCTCTCTCACTGTCTAACTCTGCCTGTCCAAAAAAAAAAAAAAAATTATACCAAGCTTATTTTTGTGCTCCATTCTTCCATATCCTTATTAATTCTAATTGTTTGTAATTTGACATATTAAGTTGAAAAGAAAAAAAGAAGAAGAAGTAGTCTTTCCACATCCAAGGAAAATTATATGAGGAGTTTCACATACTGATATGGTATGAAGACCTCTTCAATATCAGAGAAGAAGTTCTGTGGGCATTTAACCTAGCAGTAATGATGCACATGTCCCACATTGGGGTACCTGGGTTCAACATCTGGCTCTGGCTCTTAACTTCTGCTTCTTGCAGACCTTGGGAGGCAGAAATGATGGCTAAAGGAATTCGGTTCCTGCCACCCTCATGGGAGGCTTTCTTGTCTTCTAGATTTTTACTAGGACAGCATCTGTCATTGCTTGCATTTGGGGAGTGAACCAGGAGATGGCAACATTGTTTCTCTCTGTGTTTCTCTCTTTGTCTGTCTCTCTCTCTCTCTGTGTCTCTGTCTCTCTCTCACTATCTATCTCTTACTCTGAAATAAATAAAAATTCAGGTAAGAAGTAGGCTTCTGATGAATGAGATATTGCATATTTTAATTATTATTAACATTTGATGCAGTATATAATGATACATAGTAGTTATCCATACTTTTGCTTAAAGCTTATGCTAAAAAATAATTACAATATCATTATCATTGTCAAATAATCTTTCATGTGATTATCATCATAATCATTGATACTGTCTATTTTTATAGTGTGAAAAACATTGCACTGAGTACTTTCTGTGTGCTGCTTTGTTCATTTGCTAAGAAAGTCCTTTGAAAAAGGTACTATCACAGCAGTAATTTTTAGACTAGGAAACTAAAGCTAATAGGTTGTGTGACATGTTGTAATTCACATAGCTTAATATAACAGAGCTGGGATTGGAAACAAGTGGGTCTGATATTATTTTTTAGTTTTGATTTATTCAATTTATTTGAAAGGTAGAGAGACAGAGATAATACATACAGAGATTTCCCATCTGCTGGTTTGCTCTCCATGTCTGCAGCACTCAGGGCTGAGCCAGGCAGAAGTAAGGAGCCAGGAACTAAACAAAGGACTCCCACCTGAATGACAGCAAACCAACTATTTGTCACAGTACACATTAGCAAGAAGCTGAAATGGAGAGTGGGGACAGGACTCAAACCCAGGCATTCTGATATGGAATGTGTGTATCTTAAGCAGCATCTCAACCACTGCGCCAAGTACTCCCTACAGTGTGCCTTATTTTAAAGCCTGAGTTATCAAAGATTATCCTCCCATTTATACCTGTAATGTGTGTGTGTGTGTGTGTGTGCACGCGTGCGCGTGTATGCATGGGTGTCTGCACTGGCCATCTTTTTTAGTCAAAGGCATCTTTTGCTCTTTGATCCTCATACCTGAGGCTGGTTCACACAGTGCAAGCTGATCTGTTCTACCTGTGCTTTTCTCTGGACAAAGTTAAAAGGACAGAGAATGCAAAGTTTTTCAAGTCTCTGTCTTCTCTCCTTTTCTCCCCCCCCCCCATCTGGAAGATTCCTTCAGTCTATAGCCATCTAAATGTGGTTCAAAACAAGCAAGTGATGGTGACCTGAATTTACAACATGAGAAGAAAACAGGGAATAAATAAAGATTTTATTTCAAAATTGTTCCTCCACACTTCTATAAACAAATAATCCAATAAGCGGATTTTCTCCTTAAGGCAAAAAGATCCTTCCTACACAACCTAGCTAAAAGTAAAACTTAGCTAAAAGTAAAAATCCTTACTATATCAGGGTAGATGATGCTAATCTAAGATTATGATTCTTCATAGAAAGGGATGGGGTCAGCATTGCAGTACTGCACATTAAGCAGTTGCTTGGGATGCCAACATCTCATATCCAAGCACCAGGTCAAGCTTTGCAGCTCTGCTTCTAATCCAGCTTCCTGATAATGCACCTGAAAAGTCAGTAGAACATAGTCCATGTACTTGAATGCCTGCCACCTGTGTTGGAAGCTCAAATGCAGCTCCTGGCTCTTGGTCTCAGCCTGGCAGTTTTTCAGCCTGGGAAGCGAACAGAAGTTGGAAGATCTCCCTCTTTCTCTCACCCTTGCTCTCGCTCTTGCTCTTGCTCTGACTTCCAAATAAATAAATAAATCCTTTTAATAAAATAGATCAAAAAATCCAACCTTAGTATGACCGGAACACTTGAGTCTTGCATGAGACTTCTATATGCTGCAACTGATGTCTGTATTTTCTTGAGTTTAATAATTTGTTTTCCTCTAATTTTACTCATTCCTTAATGCCATTATTACTGAAATTCACGTTTGATCTATTATTTCTCTCTAACAAATAAGTCCTCAATTCCTTATCTCACACTAAGATAAATTTCTCCACAACTACTTGAAGTGTTACCAACCCAAGGTTGTCTGCCTGCTAATATAAAGTGAAGTCCCATGCTTTGAGGAAAATTACAGAATTTCCAGCATTATGCCCCCTGTGAGCATTAGTCCTTGGAATCAAGTCATTCACATGTGCCACTTACCAGGTTTACTGACAAAACAAATCAAATCAAATTCAAATCAAATAATGTCTTCAGGTATCCTTAATTTATTTTCTTTCTGAACCTTGCAATATTATTTCCACTTCATCACCAGAGACTAATTGTATTACTTTTCTTCCATCATATGTTTTATACACATCTCTATCTCTATGGAGTAAACAGCTTTGCTACAGGGTTTGTGGACAAATAAGTATTGTAGATATTCATAATTTTAAGTCATTTATTTATTTAAGAGATAGAGACAGACAGACAGTCAGAGCTCCCATTCACTGGTTCATTCCCTAAATGCCTGCAAGGCTTGGGACTGGACCAGGTGCTGGTCCAGGGGAAGGAACTGAAGCCTGGAGCCAGAAATGAAATCCAAGTCTCTCACATGGCTGACATGAACCCAATTGCTAGAGCCATCATCACTGCCTCTCAGCATCTGCTTTGGCAGGAAGCTGGAGTCACAGAACTTGGAAACAAAACCAGGTACCCCAATATATGATGCAGGCGTCTAAACTGCTAGGCTGGATGCCTGTTCCAGATATTCATTATTGATGAGCTTCTATTTTCACTGTTTGCTCATGGAAGATGCAAAAGACCTGCTGAGGCCTGGGATGGAGATGCAGCCTTGTTTGATAGACACATGCATGGGCATTGAAGTCAAATGGATTGAGATTGAAATTCTATCACTTGCCTTTATTAGAAGCCTGACAGTGAACAAAACATTTTGGCTGTCTTATTCTCATAGAATAATTGAATACAATAATATCCATAAAGTCCCATGGTAAAAACTCAGTAACTATTAATAAAATCAAAGCAAAACTTTCAGATGGTGATGACCAAGTCTGTGAACACCATGCCAGGAGCAGGAGCTGTGATTCCCCTCTCTCTTCCATTTTGAGTGGTAACCAATAAAGGTCGTTCATACCACAACCACCACCACCACAACAAAACACAATGAAAACTTTAGAGTGCACTTGGATTTCATAACCATGTTGAGAATTACATTGTGTCATCAATCAAACTTTACTTTCCACAACTCAAATTATATTTGTAAACTATATAAAGTGAAGAATCAAGGTAATTAACCAGAACAATTCAGACCCTAATGTCAAGCTCCTTTGATTTTATGTGTTTCAATTTTTCATATAAACTCTGTCAGAACTCTTCCAGTGTGTGTGGAAGTCACATGCTGCTCTTTGGTTTCTGCATTCTTTACTCATTCATTAAATATTATCTAATGTCTATTACGTATCAAGACTGCATTAGCTGTACTTAGTCCCCGCCTTCAAGGAATGTACAGGTTTAAATATGCTACATACATGTAAACAGTTAATAATAATAAAAAGGTATGTTTCTCCAAATAACTTAGTATAGAAAGTACCAGTGATGAGTGCCATAAAGCAGGTTGATCTGAGGCATGATACTGGTTGGTGCTGAATAGAAAGATTCATAAAATTTATCTCATGTACAATATTAGGATCATAAAACAAGACTTAAAGAGCAAGGTGCCAATTTTCCCTCTTACTTGCAGTGGGTGACAACAGTGTTTGGCATTCTTCTGCCACTTTCTAGTTGTGTTATTATGTGCCACCACATTCCCTTCTGTAAATTTGGATTATAAAGCTCACATGTCAATATCTGCTTTTAGGACTTGTTCTTTCATCCTTAAATAAGTTTATAAAATCCTATGCTCCCAGACAGTATGATAGGTACTGGGTTAAATAGGATCATGTAAATAAAGCATGTGCTACATGGCAGGTCTTCAATCAATGACAATTAGAAAACTGGGCCTTGAGTAATACTAATAAATAATTTGTTGAATATTGTCTATGTGATACATGTTATACTACATTTGAATATTTTCAACAACCAAAGGAGATGTTTAGTATATATATTCAAGGTGCTAGGTTAGCACTTACTTTTTAAAAATTTTTTATTAATATGAAAAGGACAGATTTCATGTAATTCATAGATATAATTCTAAGCATATATGATACTTCCCTCTCTCTCTCTCCTTCCTATTTCCAGTCTTTGTTTTTTTTTAAATTTTTTTGATAAGATATTTTTAATACTTTATAGTCACAGGCTTAATGCTCCACTAAGTAAAGAGTTCAACAAGTAAAATGTAGAAAGTCCACTGTTCAGTGGGGAAGAATATAGACAAGGAGCATAAACAATAATCAAACCCTGAGTTGTCAATTTATTATTTGGATATGTTTCCTATAAGTCTCAATAAAGGGACAGATTCAAGTAGTTTTGTTTGTATGAGGTAACTCTGTTTCCTTGTCATTGCTGAATAGACAAGTAATGGATTCTTGACTCAAAGGAAGGCAATAGGATGATCTCTTTCAGGAACTGAAATAATAGGCAAACTATAATAAATTTTGGTAAATACTGGAGATAAAAGCTCATGAAGACTCAGAGCTGTGAATCATTTTAGCTATATAAGCACAGAGAAAGCAAGTCAATAGAGTAGCAGGAAAATGCAGGAGCTACAGAGAAGGAATCAATGAGGACTGAACTGTGTGTGTGTGTGTGTGAGACAGAGAGAGAGAGATCTGTATTTAAAAACATTGGGTAATAAGAAATCTTTAGGTTTCTAAGAAAATTTAAAGAAAACCACCTAGTGTTACAAGACTAACATGACAAATATGTCACTCAAACAATAGTTGACTGACAAAAAGTCCTTTTCTTCTGACTGTACTGTCAGATAACTTAAAGGCACAGATTGAAGTCTACAGTTTACTTTCATGTTTTGAATCATAAAACTTGGGATAATCATTAGTTGTTATAAATTCCTTCCAATTTCCCCTTGAATTTGTCATATAAATGAATAATCTGGAGGTAAAATAACGAGAAAATGTCATTATCCTACCTAACATTTCTTTGATTTTAGTGATTACTATCTTTATTGTTTTTATTTGAAAACATTCACAAATAGCAATTGAATATACTCAGTGTTTGCAATGCACATTGCGTTGTGGTCACCACATTAAAATGAACACATACAGCACTAACATGCTGTACCTTAGATCCCAAGAACTTGCTCATCTTTCAAGAAAAAGTTTGTAATATTTGACCAAAATCACCCCATATCCCCTAAAGTACAATCCTAGCAGTCACCATTCTATTCTGTTTCTAGGAGGTTTTTTTGTTTTTTTTTTTTTTTTTTTTAGATTCCAAATATAAGTGAGATCACACATTATTTGTCTTTCCATGTATGGCTTATTTCACTTAGCAAAACATCCCAGGTTTCACCCGTGTTGTCCCAAATGGTAGAATTTTATTCTTTTATGACTGAATAATAGTCTGCCGTATCAATATGCATACTTTATTTTTCCATTCATCTGTTGATGAACACTTAGATTGTTTCAGTATCTTGGCTATTTTGAATGTTGCAGTGAAAACAGCAGTTTAGAAATATTTTGGAGATATTCACTGGATTTCCTGTGAATATATCCCAAAGTGGGATTACTGGATTGGAGAGTGGTTCTATTGTTAAAATTTTGAGGATCCTCCCTACTTTTTTCTATAGTAGTTGCACTAATTTAGACTATCATCAACAGTTTGCAAGGGTTCCCTTTTATGCACGCCTGCTATCTCTTGATTATTTAAAATTTTGTTTCTGTATTTATTTGTTTGAAAGATAGACACATGGAATGACTAACAGAGGGAGATCTCCCATCTACTGGTTCACTCTCCAAATGCCTGCAAAAGCCAAGAGCCCAAAACTCCCACGTGGTGACAAGAACCCAACTACCTGATCCAACATCTGCTACTTCCCAAGGTATACATTAGCAGAAAGCTGAAATGAAATGTAGAGCCAGGAGTTAAATCAATGGTATGCAGGCATCCTTAGCAGTGGCTTAACCACTACTCCAACCTCTTGACTTTTTGAGGAAGGCTCTGTAATAGCTATGAGCTGATATATCAATATCAATATATATATATATCAATATAGCTATGAGCTGATATATCAATATCAATATCAATATATATATCAATATAGCTTTGATTCTTATCTCCTTGATGGCTAGTGATGCCTTGTACCTTTTTGTATATCTGATGACTACTTGTATGTCTTCTTTGGGAAAATGTCTCTTCAGTTCCTTTACCCATTTTTTAACCAAGCAGTTATTTTCCTGTTAAATTGTGTTAGTAGCTTATATATGGTGGATATTAAACCATTATCAGACATAAAGATTGTAAATATTTGCTATAAGTCCGTAGGCTATATTTTCATGTTGTTGATGGTTTCCTTAGTTATACAGAAGCTTTTTGGTTTGATATGGTCCCAAATTTTATTTTTGCATTTGTTTCATATACTTTCAGTGTCATATTAAAGGGATGATTTTCAAGAACAATTTCAAGGAGGTTTTCCGTATGTTTCCTTCTAGTTTTATAGTTTTAGACCTTGAATTCAAGTCTTTAATCAATTTTTAGTTATTTTATCAGATTTATTTATCTGAAAGAGAGGTACACAGAGAGAGGGATATACACACACACACATACACACACACACAGAGAGAGAGAGAGAGAGAGAGAGAGAGAGAGAGATCTTGCATCTGCTGATTCACTCCCCAAATCGCCACAATAGCCAGGAATGGGCTAGACCTATGCCAAGAGCCTAGAATTTGATCCAGGTCTCCCACATGAGTGGTAGTGGCCTAAGCAGTTGGGCCATCTTCTGGTGCTTTCCCAGGCACATTGGCAGGGAACTGGATCTGAAGTGGAGCAGCCAAACTGGAAAAAGGGCTGCAATATGGGATTCTGGGATTACAGTGAGCAGCTTAATCCACCGCACCTCAACACTAGCATCTGAGTTAATTTTTGTGTAGAGTGAAAGAAAAAACTTAACACATTCAAATTGGAAAGGAAGAAGTTAAATTGTCTCTATTTGCAGGTTATATGATCTTTTATGTAGCAAATCCTAAAGATTCTATCAAAAAAAATAAAATAAAGCAAAACCCTTGTTGGAACTAATAAATTCAACAAAGTTGTTAGACACAAAATCAACTCACAGATATTGGCTGTTTTTCTTAACACCAATGATGTATTAACTGAAAAAGAAATAAAAAACTGATCCCATGTATAATAGCATTAAAAATAAATATTTAGAAATAAATTTAACCAGGGAAGTAAAAGATCTATGTAAGACATATCAAGAAAACTATAAGAAATTGATGGAAAAATAGGAGAAGATACAAATAGCTTGACAGATATTCATTGTTCACAGATTGGAAGAATTAATATTGTTAAGATATCCACACTACCCAAAGCTATTCACACATTCGATGCAATATCTATAAAACTTATGATTTCATGTTTCACATAAATAGAAAAATGTTTAATTGATATGAAAGCAAAAAGACCCCAAATAGCGGAACCAATTTTTAGAAAGAGTAAAGCTGGCAGTACCGTACATTCTGATTCCAAACTATATTACAAAGCTGTAGTAATAAAAGCAAGATGGTGAGTAGAACAGCATAAAGAGCCCAGAATTAAACTTACACACATATGGTCAATTATTCATTGACAATGGTGTTATGAATACTCTTACAGAATGCAGAAAGTAAAACATATTTAATAAACAGTGCGTATGTGTTGGGGGCAGGGCAGGCTAGCATTATGACACAGCGGGTTAAGCTGATGCCTGTGCACCAACATTCTATGTGGGTTCCAGTTTGAGTCCAGGTTGTTCTACTTCCCATCCAGCTTCCTCCTAATGTGCCTGGGAAAGCTGCAGAGGATACCCCAAGTGCTTGATCCCCTGCCACCCACATGAGAGACCCAGATTGGAGTTTCTGGCAACTGTTTGGGACATGAACCAGCAGATGAAAAATCCATCTCTGCCTCTCTCTCTGTTATTCTGCTTTTCAAACAAGTAAAAATTAAATATTTTAAAAGAAATATTGTGGGAACACTGGCTATGTAAAAGGATGTTGTTTTTCTAAATATTGCTAAAGTAAAAAATTGTAAAGAAATTTCAGAACAGAATAGAGCCTATTTAATATTAGAATGAGTCATTTGTTTTTACAATTCTTAGCTTCAAATATATTAGTCTAACATTTTTGCAAGAACAGAAATCTTTACACAGTATATTTTAATTTTTAAAAATACAAAATGCTATTTTTCCAAGATACATTGTGCAGTATAAGATCATTTTAATCACATTATGATTTCAAGATAAATGAAAAAAATGTGAATTTCAAATACTGGCACAAGCAAAATTAAAGATTTCCATGTTCTCTGAGGATTTTCCCTTATTGAAACACTCTGCTAGAAACATATCATTATCAAAAATTTTCCAGCTTTATTGTGCTTCCTTAAAAATCCATCACCACTGGGCCAACACTGTGGCTCAGTGGATTAAGCCGCCATCTGCAGTGCTGGTATTCCATATGGGCACTGGTTTTGTTAAATAAAAAGTCGGAAATTGAGCCTATGTGTATTTGTGAGACAGGCCTGAAGACCAGCACCTACTGCTGAAGCTCCAGAAGCCCAGCATCTTGCACTTCAAAGTCCTCTGCATCAGGTCCTGATGTCCTCCCAGGGGGTCCCAGCCCTCCCCCAGGGAAAGCTCCCAGGAGAATTCTCACCAAATAGGTTACCTGACCTGATAACATGGGGCAATAAAACCTTCTCAGACACCCTAAGGGAAGCCCCTCTACTCTGCCCCAGCAAATCTGAGGAGGTAATTGGCATCTGAGTAAACAGGCACCCTTAAAACCCTAGAGAGTCCAAACAGACTGCCTGCTCAGCCCTCTGCCTCCTGCTGAGCCACCAGTCTGGCTTGCCCAGGAGTATTCTCTCCATTCAACCAGGTAACCTCACTCTCTCCCCAGCGATTGGGCTCTCTCTCTGTCCCCTGTCGCTTCCTTTATGATGGATGCCCTGTGCCCAATAAAGCCTTATCACTCTGCTCTCTGTCTCACGCCTGAATTCTTTCTTAGATGAAGACAAGAACCCCATGGCTTCCACGGCCTTCCCTCCCGTGACAGTTTGTGTCCCAGATGCTTCATTTCTGATCCAGCTCCCTGTTAATGTGCCTGGGAAGGCAGTGGAAGATGGCCCAAGTGCTTAGGCACCTGCTCCTACATGGGAGACCAGGAAGAAGCTCCTGGCTCTTAGTTTCAGCCTGGCTCAGACCTGTCAATTGCAGCCATTTGGGGAGTAAACCAGTGGATGGTAGATTTCTCTGTCTCTCCTCTTTCTCTTTCTCTCTCTCCGTACCTCTGCCTTTCAAATCGATTTTTTAAAAAGCCATCGCTGCTGACAAAAAAGCCATCGCTGCTTAACAAAATTAAGTGGTGATAGGTTAATATGAAATGCCAATTGTTACAAAAAATGGTATTGCAATCAACTTATAGCATCAACAATAAAATATTATCAAAATTATTTGATTATGAACAATCAAAACATTAATCATTTAAACCAATAATTGGCAAACCTTTCTGTAAAGTGCATGACAGTAATTATGTAAGGTTTTACAGACTACCTGGTATTTGTGGCAGGCTCCTACCTCACTTCTACCACTGTAATGTGAAAGTAACCAAGTAAAATATGTTAACAAATAAGCATGATGCATGTGTTCTAACAAAAGTTTTTTATTGACATAGAAATTTGAATTCTATATAATTTTCATGAGTCACAAATTTTTTTAGCTCTTTTCAACCACTTAACAATGTAAAAAACATTCTTAGGTTGAGGGCTTTATTTTTCAAAAATGTAAGGCCATATTTCACCTGCAGGTTTTAGTTTTCTGACCCTTTATTTAGGTAATTTTCATTCCCCATAACAGGGTATCCTCCTCTACGGAGTAGAATAGAAGCTAATGATAATAAATAAAAGATCATATAACTAAGCATAAAAGATTATATCTAAAGATGCCAAGTCTCATGTCATCTTTTGATTTTCTATGGAATGGTGAGTGTGATTTAAAATTCCTAAGCCCTTTATATTTTTACCACAGTCAAGGATTAAAATTTTCTTTCAAGTCATCTTAAAGAAGCAGTCAAAACATAGGGAAATGAACTCCCGGATTTTGTAGAAACGGTAATAAGTGATATAACCAATAGGATGGTATAGAAAACAGAATTTAAAAAATATCTAACAGTAGGTCACTCAGCTGACCGAAAATAGATTAAATATGAACATGACTGCAACAAAACATTGACAAATGAGAAACAGTTCTGCAATATAAAATTAGAAGGTCCTCTTATGTTTTGTGCTGGTCTAGAAGGATCAGTTTTTATTATAGTATCAAATAACATAAACATCTAATTGACTTGGGCAGGTGCCACACACCGTGAGCTTCGCTGCTACCTGTAATGCTGGCATCGCATATGAGTGCTGGTTTGAGTCCCAGGTGCTCCACTTCTGTTACAGCTCCTTGCTAATGTGTCTGGGAAAGTACTTGGGCTCCTGGCACTCACATGGGAGACTTGGATGGAGCTCCAGGCTGCTGGATTTAGCCTGGCATAGTCCTGGCAATTGCGGCACTTGGGGAGTGACCTGCTAGATGGAAGATGTCTTTCTCTGTCTCTATCTTTCAAATAAATAAAGCAAATCTTTAGAAAAAAATCTAATTAGCTTAAAGAAAGAAAATTGTATTTCTTTTTTTTCAACTTTTATTCAATAAATATAAATTTCCAAAGTACAGCTTTTGGATTACAGTGGCCTTTATCTCCTCATAACCTCCCTCCCATCTCCCACTCTCTCTCCCATCCCATTCACATCAAGATTCATTTCCAATTATCTTTATATACAGAAGATCAACTTAGTATATACTAAATAAATATTCAAACAGTTTGCACCCACACAGAAACACAAAGTATAAAGTACTATTTGAATAGTAGTTATACTGTTAATTCACATAGTAAAACACATTAAGGACAGAGATCCTACATGGGGAGTAAGTGCACAGTGACTCCTGTTGTTGACTTTACAAATTGACACTCTTGTTTATGTAATCAGTAATCACCCTAGGCTCTTGTCATGAGTTGCCAAGGCTACGGAAGCCTCTTGAGTTCACCAACTCTGATGATATTTAGACAAGGCCATAGTCAAAGTGGAAGTTCTCTCCTCCCTTCAGAGAAAGGTATTGCCTTCTTTGATGGCCCGTACTTTCCGCTGGGATCTCACTCATGGAGATCTTTCATTTAGGCCTTTTTTTTTTTTTTCTGCAATGTCTTGGCTTTCCATGCCTGAAATACTCTCACTGGCTTTTTAGCCGGATCAAAATGTCTTAAGGGCTGATTCTGAGGCCAGAGTGCTGTTTAGGACATCTACCATTCTATGAGTCTGCTGTGTATCCCGCTTCCCATGTTGGATCAGTCCCTCCTTTTTAATTCTATCAGTTAGTATTAGCAGACACTAGTCTTGTTTATGTGATCCCTTTGACTCTTAATCCTATCATTATGATCAATTATGAACTGAAATTGATCACTTGGACTAGTGAAATGGCATTGGTACATGCCACCTTGATGGGATTGAATTGGAATCCCCTGACACGTTTCTAACTCTGTTTGGGGCAAGTCCGATTGAGCATGTCCCAAACTGTACATCTCCTCCCTCTCTTATGTCCACTCTTACATTTAACAGGGATCACTTTTCAGTTAAATTTAAATAACTAAGAATAATTGTGTGTTAATTAAAGAGTTCAACCAATGGTATTAAGTAGAACAAAAAAATACTAAAAGGAATAAAATAGTAAGTTGTCCCTCGACAGTCAGGACAAGGGCTGATCAAGACATTGTTTCTCATAGTTTCTATTTCACTTCTGCAGGTTTCCTTTTCCTTTCAAACAAATAAAGCAAATCTTTAGAAAAAAATCTACTTAGCTTAAAGAAAGAAAATTTTAGTTCATTTTATATGAATTGTATTTCATTTTATATGCTCAGTTATTTGTCACATATGATATTTGTCCCTTTGGGACTGGCTTATTTCACTCAACATGATGTTTTCCAGATTCCTCCATTTTGTTGCAAATGACCAGATTTCATTTTTTAGTGCTGTATAGTATTCTATAGAGTACATATCCCATAATTTCTTTTTCCAATCTACTGTTGATGGGCATTCAGGTTGATTCCAGGTCTTAGCTATTGTGAATTCAGCTGCAATAAACATTAAGGTGAAGACAGCTCTTTTATTTGCCAATTTAATTTCCTTTGGGAAAATTCCAAGGTGTGGGATGGCTGCGTTGTATGTTAGGGTTATATTCAGGTTCCTGAGGAATCTCCAAACGAAGGACACTAACCCATTGTTGGTGGGAATGCAAACTGGTAAAGAAAATTGTATTTATTCCTCTTGCTGCATATCTAACAGAGGTAAGAAGGATCTGTGTTCGATTTTGTCTTCACTGTTATATCCAGGCTGAAAGAGAAGCTGCTATCCACGATGCTGCTAACCATTTTGGATAAAGCAAAGAGAATGTAGGAACATGCAACTGATTTCCAAAGCTTCAATTCAGAAATGAAAGGCAACATACATCCTTACATTCTATTGCTTTAAGCTAGTCTAGTATCCCAACAAACCTTGTGGAGACAGGGAAGTCCAACCTTATTGTGTGACTCAAATAAATGAGAGCCAGAAGTAAATGGTGAGTAATAATAATGACTACCAGAATCTTCCCTTCTGTTAACAAAAGATTTAGTTCACTCCCTTTCTTTACACAGAATACTATCACTCCTACCCTCAGGGTGGGAGGCTAGCAAAACAAAAATCTCATTTAGTGACTATGTGGAACTAAAAATCCAAGACCTCTGAGTCAGGTCCAGTAATCCCCACATCAGATTCAGATATCTGAAGACCTGGGGAAGACAAAGAAAGCTTATTTGCTTCCCATGCATATTTAATATACACAGATAGTCAAAGAGAATGAGATAATCCAAAGAAACATTTTCATTAGGAATGCAGAAGCCTAGGAATCATACACATACTGACTGTTAAAGCTTCTACTTGGAAGTGATATACATCAGTTCTGTTCAGACATCATTTGCCAAGGCAAGTCATATGGCTAAACATAACTCAAGGGATTGAGGAAAATGCAATTCTAATGTGGCTCTGGAAGGAAGAGTTTGAAAGTGTAGAACTCTCATGATTATGGTAAGTGCATATATAAGGATGTCGGAACCCATAATCTCGAAGTAAAAAGAAATCAGATTAGATGACTGTTTTCTTCTATGCCCTGAAAAACAGTCCTTGCTTCGCATAATGTGAGCACACTCAGTCTTTCTCTCAGGCCACAGGAAGGTATGATCATTATTTAAGGCCAGTCACAGGTGAGTTTTAAACAGCACTTTTTAAACTTTCATTAGAAGTAATATAGACAAAAGACAAGGTGTTGCCATAATTACAGCAAGGAAAACTTCAAATCAGTTCAGGTTGAATCATATATTTATTCTTACTTACCAAACATCATAATTTCCTCTTCACTGCTTTAATAGATCTTGTTTCTAACGTAGAGTTTTAAGAACAAAATACCTTGAATCCTTGTAATATAGGCAGTTACTCAGCCCTACTGCTTATTAGGTCTGTGGTAGATCTGAGGAATCTACACATCTAATAAACATTACCAAGTACTCTGAAGTAGCTGGTCTCAGAAAACACCATTTAAAAATGTATGAATTGGAGTAACAAGAGTCAAAGTAATCTAGGGATTGGTGAATTACTTTGAAAATTTATATTTATAAAATTCATATCCTGTATACATAAATAATTTACATGGTATAGTTCATGCTAAAATTGATAAATTGGCTGTGAATAAAATTAATTACTTACAGGAAAAATAGATCACATTTTGAATCTGATATATTAGCTGTTGAATTAAATATATCACTTTCTATATCCAATATATCATGCATTGAGTAAGGTATATCATCTGCTGAATTAGATGTCCTGCATGCATCTGATACATCACCTCTTGAACCAGAAACACAACTTTCTAAATTAGATACATAACTTGCTGAATCAAATATATAATATAGTAAATCAAAGTTACCACCCACTAATTCATAAGCATTGAAATGACTATATTCTCAGCTTGCATATATCTTTGAAAAAACTAGTACATGCCCTGCATCATTCTTATTTCAGATTTTACTTGAGCAAGTCCCTAGAGACTTTTCCTGTTTTATAGCTTAAAGACTTTGATCAATTTTCTTCCACTTGGTATATCCAAGGCCACTAGTTATTAGAAGAAAGAGGAGCTACATCTCTGCATGAATTATGGAAATAAGTCTATATATATATATATATATATATATATATATATACACACACACACCAAAGAAACCCAGATAAATACAGCGCTTACTGAGTTGTATTTACCTTCACTACTCCTGTGCTATGCAAAGGTCATTCTTGAATTGCAGAAAAAGAGTTGAATGAGAACTGTTTAAGCTAATGATATTCTGATGATCTTTACACATCCTCTACATAGATTTGTGAAATGGTTTCAAACTTAGATTGAGTGAAAGTACTGCTATTATCTCATAAATTTATTTACACATTATATATTTTCATGTGGTGCAAACATAGTATTTTAAATAAATACAATTGTAAATTCAGACCTACTGAATAGGGCCAGAGCAAAATCTTTATGAATATACACTTTAGACTATGAATATCACATTTAATGGTCTTCCAGTTGTGTAGATTCCTTATGCATAGCATAACATTCTCTTATTCTTGTATTACATTTGGTAATACTTAAGGATTAATTGGTGTGTTAAAATAGTTATAAATATTTTTCAAAAATATCACCTGCTATATAATAATCTGTCACAGCCAATGTTTTCATTATTTGAGTGTTTTGTTTGTGAACTATTTCAAAACAGCATTTAAAATAAGAAACATGATCAATTTTATGATAAAAATAGTTTCAACTGAAGTGAAAAAATTTCATCTTTATGTATTCAATTTTCATTTTTATTATAAAATCACTTTTAGAAAATTAAAAATACAAGTTATTTTAAAATTAAAATCACTAAAATCTAATGACTCACAGATTACCATTACCGTTAGCATTGTTATTATTTCTTATACAAATATGTGTGTTGAACTTAATAGTCTTGGTGTAATTTTAACACACATAGCAATCTTAGGCTGATGTGAAGCATTAAAACTTTGCATGCTTACCTTTAGTTAATTACTTCTTGTGGTAATCTTGTGAGTTAAGAGAGGAAGGTCTGGTATTGATTTTTCCATTTTATAGATGAATAAAAAATAGAGGCATATTTTTGTGTTGGCATATTGACAATATTTTATGGAGATTATTTGGTTTCTTAAAATCTCTTATACATGATGAAGGTATTAAAGGTTAACATGAATCATTCTACTTATTTTTATCAGAGCAAATACTCATCTCTCTTCATCATGTTTTCTGCCTTTTAAAAATGTTCTATTTAGTTTATTTCTCTATAATTATAATTACTTTCTACTCATATTTACTAAATTAATTCCATAGATCAGCTTTAATGTTACCATAGCTCTATCTTACCTTCCAGCAATTCCTTTCAACACTATGGAGTCTTTGGAGCCCTCTGATGTAATTTGACAAGTGTAGTACTGAGTACATATGATGATCAGGGGAAGCCAGAGGCATGAGCAATTAGGATCCAAAACACTAGTGGAAATATCTATCCACACTTCTGAATTTTCCCCCAGGAATGGAAAGAGAGTAGGTAGTACACAATCTAGATAGGAAATCAAGTACAAAAAAGGGCTCATATAGAAAAACATGAATCAACCTACTGAATCAGTCAAACTGAAAACAATAGTGTGAGAAGTAAACATTTGGCTCATTTGCAAAGTAAGATGTTTAGCTGTGATGAAGACAACTAGTTAGCATAACAGTTAGCTTACATGCACCTGAAAGTTTTTAGGCAAACAGGATGTTAGTGGCCAAAACAGCTAAAGCTGAAACAATTGCCAAGAAGATTGTAACCCCATAGTTCCTCAGCCAATGAGGAACCAGGAGAGGGACCTGCATGCCAGGAAATAAACAGCTTGAGGTTAACTACCCCAGGTGCTGGTCTACCAGGTATCCAGTCTTGCAAGATCATTAAAGTCTCACTTGGCTGCACTTCCTGAGTCTGAGTCCGTCCTCTGAGTGGGTAGGTGAGGCTGTTTCTTACACTGTTGAGGCTTGTCCAGGATCTCTGTGCCTGCATCAAGTGGAACTCTGGCAGAGAAGGAGACATGTCTCACCCGATTTTTGGTGGCCTGTTCTTTTCAGGTGTCCCATCTCACCATAGAAGCCACAGAAAAGCCCAAGAGTGTTATTCAGAAGACAGCAAAGGCAACACAGAAAAGAAAAATCAGGTACCACAGCAAACAGGCAACCTTGTGAGTGAGCCAAGGTAGGAAAAATTAGACTATAAGTACTGCCTTGGTGGTTGGGTACTTTTAGAAGTCAAGTGTGTGTGACTGAGATATATACTAGATATGAAGCAAGTGTGGAGTTCCAGCACGCAGTTTTGTTCTCCTGCAAGGGAAATGGCCAGAGACAGATGAAGTGAGTCCAGGGAGTGCAAGAAACAGCCACTATGCGGGGAGGGGTGTCTTTGAGCTCATTGGAAAACTCAGAGTTGTGAGCAAGAAATATCTATTATGGGAGATTGAGTGCACAGGGTAACTTAGACACAGAGACATGTTGAAATTGGGAAATAAGTCTAGGTCTAAGGAAGGGAGTTTGAAGAAAGCCCCTCTGACACTCCACAGATAGCCCAATGGGGAGAATGTTTGGGTCCTGGGGAGACACCTTTCGTACCATGAATAAAGAAAAGAAAAAAAATTGCCGTTTTTTTTTTTTGTTTGTTTGTTTTCCTAAAGACCCAGTTCATGAACCCTTGGTCTTTTGGCCCAAGTTTGGCTCTGATTAAGATTGGATGTGCCAGGCTCTAATTTTTTATGTGAAAAACAAAATGCCATCCTTACAAAAAATAGATTGTGCTCTCTGCTGTATGAAGTTGACCCCTATGCTCCCCCTTGAAAGGCTGGAAGAGGGTCCCAATGTAAATCCTTGGGACCCCTTATCATGTCTTCCCTCTATGTCTCTTAAGATGGACGACAAGAAAATAAAGGGGTTAAAGGATACAGAATTCTTCAGGGAAAAATTGACAGTGTCAGGGGTAAAGGGGGAGGGGTTCTGGTTCCAATACTTAAAAAAATGCTAATAGACTGGGATCAGAATAACTTGAGGGGTAATTCTTCCATGCACCTGAGGCAGGAATTAATCTCCTGGGCTGAGATCTGATTGTGAGATTGGGTTTAGGATTAGGGATGGACAAAGAGCAAATAAAAGTACCAATGGGTATCCTAACTGAGGAGGAGGAGGGAAAGATTGATCCCCTAGCATGGGTAAGAGAGGATAATAGGGGGGGCATTAAAAATTGCATCATTATGAGTTAAATTCAAACAACCTGGAGAGATAGTTTGTAGAAAAACAATACCCTATTCTTATTGAAATGAAAAAGGATTTACAACCAGTAATAGAGCAGTTAATCAGAGATGAATTACTAGAACTTTGCATGTCATTGTACAATACCATAATTCTCCAAGTGAAGAAACTTGATGGGTCCTATAGACCAGTAGTTAAAAGCTATAAATCAAATCATCTAGGCCTATCACCCCATAGTGTCAAATCCTTACACCCTCCTTAGTAAGATCTCATATGAACACAAATGGTTTGGTGTGGTGGATTTAAAAGATGCATTTGGGGCTTGTTCCTTAGACCAAGGAAGCAGAGATCTTTTTGCTTTTGAGTGGGAAAATACTGAAAATCGACGGAAACCTCAATGCCACTTGACTGTGTTACCACAAGGCTTTAGAGAAGCCCCAAATATATTTGACCAAGTGTTAGAAAAAGTCTTGGAAGAGTTCCAACTTTCCACAGAAACTCAATTACTATAATACGTAGATGATCACCTAATCTCAGGAAAGAAGAGGTATAAAGTGTCAGAGACCACTATAAGCTAGCTTAACTTTTTTGGAAAGAAAGGATTATGGTCCCCAAAAGTAAACTACAGTTTGTAGAAAAACAGGTAAAATACTTGGGACACTCAGTGAAGGAAAGCAAAAAATCAGCCGTGAGAGGATATGAGCTCTAGTGAGTCTGCCTTTGTCAAAAACAAAAAGGGAACTCAGAAAGCTTTTTGAATTGGTCAGTTATTGCAGACTGTAGGCTGACTCTTATGCTCAAAAGACAAAGGCTCCATATGACAAATTGTTAGAAGAACCTGAATCCTTTCCATGATCTCCAGAAGAAACTGAGGCAGTAGAAGAATTGAAAGAGGCCCTGTTACAACTCCAATCCTGGCCCTCCCTTCCTTAGAGAAACCATTCCATCTGTTTGTGACAGTAGACCAGGCTGTGTCTCTTGGGGTACTCATCCAGACATGGCATGAAAAAGACAAGCTTTGCTTTTATTTCCAAACTCTTCTATCTAATTCTCTAGAGGATGGCCTGAAATGTACAAGTGGTAGTAGCCACCACCCTATTAGGCAGAGAGTGCAGAAAAATTACCTTTGGTGAGACCCTGGTAGTGAGCATACCACATCAGGTCAGAAACACTTTTTAAAAGATTTTATGTGTTTATGTATTTATTTGAGAGGTATAGTTATAGACAGAGAGAGGAAGGGAGTCTTTGGGGTCCACAAGCTATGTTTGATGGAATGCTTAGAGACTATGGGGATTGGGAATCTATATCATCACTAAGCAGGTGTTTGGAGGTTGTGCAAATGCCTAAGGTGGGAAGACGGATCACCCCTCAGGTTAAAAGGACTCTTTGCTGAGACTCCACTCCTTAAGTTCACAGTTAATCACTTTCACCTTGGCAACTTAGCTGATTATGACCTGGAAGGAAGACGACTTCCAACCACACTGGGAGGGCCCATATCAAGTGCTCTGATTACTGAGACCACTGTAAAAGTGACTCTGAGCAAAGTTTAACTGTGGATTGGCTAGGTTAAATAATGAACTGAGGGAGGAAGGAGATCAGCAGGGACACCTTTATTACAGGGTGCAGATATGGGAATACCTGGGTAGAATGGGTCAAATTTTCAGTACAGCCCTTACCTCAGGCACAGGTGGTTCCATTTCCCTTAGGGTGGGAGACTGATCCTGATGCATGATAGCTCTGTACCAGGACAAGGAGACATGGATAAACAAGACTTGCAAAAGCCTGTCATTGGTTTTTCCGACAGTGCACAGGTCAGACTCCAGAGCAATGCCCTTTTTGGCCACAGGGAACATGAATTATTCCTCTTGTCTTTCCAGGTAGGGGGAGAAGTTCAATATATCCTTAAAGGAACTGTCAACCTGCACATGCATGTTGAATGTTACTGGTGAGCCTGGCGGTGGTTATTACTCCGCTCACCTTATACCCTGGGCTGATGTCTGGTGATATTGTGGAAAGAGGAGCCTCCATGTCCTGTTACTGGGAATTGTTTTAGTTCAATTAGCAATGCTGTTCACCCTGGCATTCCTCAAAATACCTGAAGGTAAAGAGAGAAAGTCGTCAAATAAAAATGAAACTGAGTCCAAATTAGTAAAAAGGAAAACAGAAGGGATTGTGAGAAGTAAACATTTGGTTTGTTTTCAAAGTAAGATGTTTAGCTGGGAGTAAACAATTCGCTAGCGTAACAGCTAGGTTATATGCACCTGAAAGTTAGGTGAACAGGATTTTAGTGGCCAAAAGAGCTGAAGCAAATGCTGTGAAGATCGTAACCCTGTAGTTACTCAGCCAATGAGGAACCAGGGGAGGGACTTGCATGCTAGGAAATAAGTAGCTTACTGTAAACCACCCCAGTGTGCTGGCCCACCAGGCACCTGGTCTTGCAAAATCATTAATAAAGTTTCACTTTCGTTGCACTTCCTGAGTCTGAGTCCCTGCTTTGAGTGGACAGGTGAGGCTATCTCTTCACAATTAGTATACTCAGATCTACACTAACACTGATCTCCCCCTGTTAACTTTCCTCCTGAAACACAGTCACCTGGCCTAGTTGAATCATATATTTTATTGTCCAGTTATTTTTGAAATAGTAACTATTTACACTTATCCTAGTTAAAGTTCACTCTACTTGACTTAGGAAATGTCTTAAATTGTATTTTAATTATAATTTCTATTATATAATTAAGATGAATTTTTTTCCTGTAAAGAAATAATGTTAAATTCAACCAAGTTCCACATTTCTACCCTCACAAAAAAAAGACAGTATAAATGATTAGGTACTAGAGTACTTTATTTACTAAATTATAAATAATATATATGAATGCACTCTCTTATTAAATTGTCATATGTGAATAAAACCTGTTAAATAGGAAAAGCAAGTGCAAGTTAAGACAGAATACACTCAAAAGAGCCAATTTTATACCTTTTAATGGAAATTCCTGTACAACTTCACTGATGGCCATGATTATGAGTTTCCCTTTGTCCCATTTTTTTTTTTATTTGACAGGTAGAGTTATAGATAGTGAGAGACAGAGACAGAGAGAAAGGTCTTCCTTGCATTGGTTCACTCCCCAAATGGCCACCATGGCCGGCACTGCACCGATCTGAATCCAGGAGCCAGGTGCTTCCCCCTGGTCTTCCATGCAGGTTCAGGGCTCAAGCACTTGGGCCATCCTCCACTGCCCTCCCAGGCCCAGCAGAGAGTTTGACTGAAAGAGGAGCAACCGGGACTAGAACCCGGTGCCCATATGCGATGCTGGTGGAGGATCAACCAAGTGAGCCACGGCGCCAGCCCCCTGTCCCATTCTTTAACCTTCAAGGTTAACATTGATATTGCACATGATAGGGAAGGAAATTGGCATAGTGGGCATTTGAGTCAGTGGTTATGACAATACCTAGGTCACTAGCTTCCTGTATCATAGTGCTTGGGTTTAAGTCTTGGCTCCCCTCCTGATTCCAGCTTCCTGATAATGAACTCCACATGATTCAGTAAATGCTGTGTCAAGTTCTTGGTTCCCTGCCACCCAATGTGACAGACCCACATTGAGTTCCTCAATTCTTCCTGGCCCAGCCCTGGCTCTTATCATTTTTGCTGTGATACTGTGAATGGGAGATCTCTCTCTCTCTCTCTCTCTGCCTTTCAGATAAAAAAAAAATTAAAAGAAATTACTCATCAACTGGGTGTTTGAAATGTCTTTGAATTCCCAGAAGATTAAATGCTACAGAATACTTAAATGTAATGATGTGTCAGCTGGGAAAGAGTAAGAGTCAGAAAACTTACTTCCCACTGGGTACCCATAATTATATTAGCATCAAGGAAGTCACTTCATCTTCCCTGATCTCATCTATTAAATAGGATTACACATATCTTCATCAAAAACATAGAGGGTTGTGAAGATTAACTAGTTTCCATTAAGTAAGAGTTTTGGAGTAGTTAGAATAGAAACAAGGAAGTATGAAAGAACAAGGACTACTTTATAAAAACATGTTTATTTAAAAGGCAGATACACACATGATGGAAGAGAGAGAGAGACAGAGAGAGAGAGACAGAGAGTGAAATGAGAAGCTCCCAGCCACTGTCCACAACAGTATGGGTTGAAACAGGCTGAAGCCAAGAGTTAGGAAACCATTCAGGCTTCCTATGTCGGTAGCAGGGACCCAATTACTTGAGTCATCATCTACAGCCTCCCAGGGTGCACACTACCAGGAAGCTGGAAGATTGGAATAATAACAAAAATAAACTGAGTCTGTATCTCCAACAGAATGTAACCACCATTCTGGTCTATTTAGACTGTTAATGAAGATAAAATAAAACCTTTATCTTGTTAATCCACCACATTTCTGTTCTGTTTTTTTTTTTCTTTTTTTCTAAAGCCAATCCTGTATCAAATGACGAGTCCAACAGACTTCCAAATTATTTTCAATCTGTTCCCATTGCCAGCTGGTGGAAAAGTGATCCAGAACCAAAATCCCATTTTAGAGTTTGCTACCTAGGCTCGCACCTGCCACCAACTATGTTAATTAGGTTCCCTGGGCAGACTCTGAGATGGGAATTAGCATGCAGAAAGTTTATTGAGCAGTGCTTTGCCTGTATTAAAGTGAAAAATTCACAATTGGTTAGGAGGTGAAACAATACAGTGACCTTAAGCAACTGATTCCTCAATTGATATTTAGGTGGTTCACAACAGGTGAACTCTCTGGAACTAGGACGGCCCATCAGGGTTGCTCAAAGTGAAACAGGCCTGAGATTTTGCATAGCAGTCATTGGCTGCAGGCTGCTTCTCTTATAGGGAGCATAAGTTTGAGTGAAGCAGTTTCCTATGGACAACTGTAATTTTCCATGAGAAATATAGCTTTGGCATGTCAATAAGCAATTCATAAACAGCTAGGGGATGGATGCAACAACCCTAAAGAGGGGATCTGTGTAGAGCTCCATAGTATTCACTACAATACTCTATCAGGCTCGCATTTAATTATTTTTCCAGCTACAAAATATCTTATTTTGCTGGTACAGAATTCAAAATGACTTGCCAAATTTTAATGGGGTCTTTTGCTTTAAAACATATGAAAAGAGGGTCCAGCGCAGTTCCATAGTGGGTAAAGCCACCGTCTGCATTGTTGGCATCCCATATGGGCACCGGTTCTATAACCAGCTGCTCCTCTTCCGATTCAGCTCTCTGCTATGGCCTGGAAAAGCAGTAGAAGATGGTCCAAGTCCTTGGACCCCTGCACCGGCGTGGGAGACCTGGAAGAAGCTCCTGGCTCCTGGCTTCGGATTGTCCCAGCTCTGCCTGTTGAAGCCATGTGGGGAGTGAACCATCGGACGGAAGACCTCTCTCTGTCTCTCTCTCTTTCTCTCTCTCTCTCTCTGCCTCTCCTTCTCTCTCTGTGTAACTCTGACATTCAAATAAATAAATAAAATCTTTTTAAAAAGCATATGAAAAGATAATCAAATTCACTGAAAATAAGTAGACTGCAGATAAATTACAATGAGATGTTTTCAGAATTTCAGGTAACACATTGCATTGGATAGTAGGTAGAGATAATTTTACTCTAATATTCTTTCACTGGGAGTGTAAAATTTGACAACCCCAAGGCAAGATATTTGCATTTCTTTGACTCAGTAATTTCTTGAAAAATATATCCTGTAACTATAGCTCTGTATACGTGCAATGTAAAGCACATGCATTGCAGTATTTTTTTTTTTTTTGACAGGCAGAGTGGACAGTGAGAGAGAGAGAGAGACAGAGAGAAAGGTCTTCCTTTGCCGTTGGTTCACCCTCCAATGGCCACTGCGGCCGGCGCGCTGCGGCCTGAGCACCACACTGATCTGAAGCCAGGAGCCAGGTACTTATCCTGGTCTCCCATGGGGTGCAGGGCCCAAGCACTTGGGCCATCCTCCACTGCACTCCTGGGCCACAGCAGAGAGCTGGCCTGGAAGAGGGGCAACCGGGACAGAATCCGGCACCCCGACTGGGACTAGAACCTGGTGTGCCGGCGCCGCAAGGCAGAGGATTAGCCTAGTGAGCCACGGCGCCGGCTTCATTGCAGTATTTTAATAATGACATAAGATTGGAAATAATTCAAAAGCTCATTTACAGAGTTTTTGGTTAAATAAACTACAGTATAGTCTGTAACAACACAGTGGAATAAGGAAGTTCTTTAGTGAGATATAAAAATAACCAAGGTAAAGTGTTAAATATGAAAGTAAGGTGTTGCAGGACTTTTATAGCATGGTACCATTTATGGAAGGAAATACATGTTTTATAAATATACAGACTATACCTGGGAGACTATATACGAAGATGATATTTACAGAAGAATAATCTCACTGGATCTTGGCTTAGAACTGGCAAACAGATTTGCAATTTTAGTGTATAAAAGATCTATTTATGGCCGGCACCGCGGCTCAATAGGCTAATCCTCTGCCTGCGGCTCCAGCACACCAGGTTCTAGTCCCAGTCGGGGCGCCGGATTCTGTCCTGGTTGCCCCTCTTCCAGGCCAGCTCTCTGCTGTGGCCCAGGAGTGCAGTGGAGGATGGCCCAAGTGCTTGGGCCCTGCACCCCATGGGAGACCAGGAGAAGCACCTGGCTCCTGGCTTCAGATCAGCACGGTGCACCGGCCGCAGAGCGCCAGCTGCGGCGGCAATTGGAGGGTGAACCAACAACAAAAGGAAGACCTTTCTCTCTGTCTCTCTCTCTCACTGTCCACTCTTCCTGTCAAAAAATAAATAAATAAATAAATTTTAAAAAGATCTATTTATTATCTATTGTGCATAAATATATAAATAATTTGAAATATATAATGTGTTTCTTTAAAAGCTTAGTTGTGGAATGTTAATAAATTTAGCACCAAATTAGTAGCCACGGTTCTCCAGAGATACAGGATATATATATATATATATATATATATCCACATATGTATTCAATTATATATATACATATATATCTTCCTTGTTTATATACATATATGTACATATATATGAGGAGACTTATTATAGGAATTGGCTGACATGATTATGGATGCCGAGAAGTCCCACAATCTGCCACCTGCAAGCTTTAGAATTAGGAAAACCAGTGCTATAATTCAGTTCCAAGGCCAGGCAACCATGAGTACCCATGTTAATTGACACTAAATAGAAGTGCCAAATCACAAAGAGAGATCAAACTCATATTTCTTCTAACTTTTTACTGTATTTTGGTCCTCAATGGATTTGATGATGCCCATCTACATTAATCACTTCAAATGCTATTATCCTCTGGAACCACTCTTACAAGCATATGCAAAATAATGTTTACCAGCTATCTGGGCATTCCTTAGCGCAGACAAGTTGATACATAAAATGAATTGCCATAAGCTCACCATTTACCAGTTTAACATCCATGGACATTTTCTCAAACCACATATTATCACCAAATGAAGACAATAACAAGGTCATAATTCCAATTAGTATCATATAACTATGTTATATATGCAGTTGAAAACACACCAATCCCTTGCCCTGAAGAATTTCTTTTCTTGATATCACTTCACTTATATAATATGATGTAAAGTTAATAATAAATATTGACAGAAAATCAGCACATCTTGTTACATGATAAGAGTCAAAGCAAAACATATTTGCTTAATATATGTATATATACATATAAACATATTCATAACAAAATAAAGAGGAAGTACAAGTTACAATATTCATTTCTTTTTTTGTTTTTTAAACTTTTATTTAATAAATATAAATTTCCAAAGGACAACTTTTAAATTATAGTGGATTTTCCCCCCATAACCTCCCTCCCACCTGCAACCATCCCATCTCCCACTCCCTCTCCCATTCCATTCTTCATCATGATTCATTTTCAATTATCTTTATATACAGAAGATCAACTTAGTAAATACTAAGTAGAGATTTCAACAGACTACACTCACAAAAACAGACAAAGTATAGAGTATTGTTTGGGTAGTAGTTTTACCATTAATTCACATAGTACAACACATTAAAGACAGAGGTCCTACATGGGGAGCAGGTGCACAGTGACTCCCATTGTTGATTTAACAATTGACATTTATTTATGACGTCAGTAATCACCGGAGGCTCTTGTCATGAGCTGCCAAGGCTATGGAAGCCTCTTGAGTTCACAAACTCCGATCTTGTTTAGATAGGGCCATATTCAAAGTGGAAGTTTTCTCCTCCCTTCAGAGGAAGGTATTGCCTTCTTTGATGGCCCGTTCTTTCCACTAGGATCTCACTCATGGAGATCTTTCATTTAGGTCATTTTTTTTTTTTTTTTGCCACAGTGTCTTGGCTTTCCATGCCTGCGAAACTCTCATGGGCTTTTTAGCCAGATCCGAATGCCTTAAGGGCTGATTCTGAGGCCAGAGTGCTGTTTAAGGCATTTGCCATTCTATGAGTCTGCTGTGTATCCTGCTTCCCATGTAGGCTCATTCTCTCCTTTTTAATTCTATCAATTATTATTTGTAGACACTGGTCTTACTTATGTAATCCCTTGGACACTTAATCCTATCTTTTTGATAAATTATGAACTTAAACTGATCACTTTAACAAGTAAGATGGCATTGGTACATGCCACCTTGATGGGATTGAATTGGAATCCCCTGGCATGTTTCTAACTCTACCATTAGGGGTAAGTCTGATTGAGCATGTGCCAAACTGTACATTTCCTCCCTCTCGTATTCCCACTCTTATATTTAACAGAGATCACTTTTCAGTTAAATTTAAACACCTAAGAATAATTGTGTGTGTTTTTTTTTACTTTTTTATTTTTATTTTTTTTTATTTTTTTTTATCTTTTATTTAGTGAATATAAATTTCCAAAGTACGACTCATGGGTTACAATGGCTTCCCCTCCCATACCGTCCCTCCCACCCACAACCCTCCCCTTTCCCACTCCCTCTCCCCTTCCATTCACATCAAGATTCATTTTCGATTATCTTAATATACAGAAGATCAGCTTAGTATACCTTAAGTAAGGATTTCAACAGTTTGCTCCCACACAGAAACATAAAGTGAAAAATAATAGATGATTTTTTTTAAATGATGATGAAATCAGATCAGACCTATTGTCATGTTTAATCCCAGTGAGAGTCAAGTTGGGAATTGATATAATTGTGTGTTAATTAAAGAGTTCAACCAATGGTATTAAGTAGAACAAAAAAAATACTAAAAGGAATAAAATAGTAAGTTGTTCCTCGACAGTCAGGACAAGGGCTGATCAAGACATTGTTTCTCATAGTGTCCATTTCACCTCAACAGGTTTCATTTTATATGCTCAGTTATTTGTCACCGATCAGGGAGAACATGTGATATTTGTCTCTTTGGGACTGGCTTATTTCACTCAACAAGATGTTTTCCATATTCCTTCATTTTGTTGTAAATGACTGGATTTCGTTGTTTTTTTACTGCTGTGTAGTATTCTATAGAGTACATACCCCATAATTTCTTTATCCAGTCTTCTGTTGATGGGCATTTAGGTTTATTCCATGTCTTAGCTATTGTGAATTGAGCTGCAATAAACATTGAGATGCAGACAGCTCTTTTATTTGCCAATTTAATTTCCTTTGGGTAAATTCCAAGGAGTCGTCTAGTGGTCATAGTTGGTATTACAACTATTTTCTTCTGCTAAACACTCTGTACTCCCTTTGCGTTTCACAAGAACCTCAACTGATCATGAACCTTTACTTCTGAAGGATCTGTGCCACTGGTAAACCTGTCTGAATTAGGTTTTTGATTTCTTACACTGAATTTAATCACAGCATACAATACTACTAAGAGGCATACTAAGGGACCTTTTGTATACCAGATGCTCTCTTCTCTGTCTATATTGTGATATGATCAATATAATTCCTTTTTGTTACAAAAGCTGAGTTCGTGGAGTTGAATAATATTGCAATTTTGCCTTGGTAGTCTGGATCAATCTATGTAACCAGCAGAGAAACTACTTTCTTTGCCTATTGAGTTAGATGCATGAGGAGTCTCACTTGGCTAGGTGGCAGCCTTAACTTCCAGTTCAATAACACTCACTGCTGCATCTGCTAGTGGAAACATTCATCCCTCTGGATTGAATACCTCTAATCCAAAAGAGCAAAAAACAAATAAATAAATAAACAAAAATTTCATAGAAATGGGAAGCAGAAAATTTTCTAATGGACCATTAGGGGTAAACAGCAAGAGGTACCACTGCCATTCCTGCACCTTGATTCTGGAACCTGTGATTCCTGACTATTGGAGAAGCAGCAATATACACCAGATGTTAAGTCAGAGCATATACAATCTTCTAGATAAACTGTCCCCAGATCTACAAGGTATTGTCACCTAGCATGCACTGTAGATGAATTTTCAAAAGATCATTCCACCTTCCTATAAATAAAGCCATTTGATTAACCATGTTGAGGACAAGAGTAAGATCAATGAATTTAATGAGCATAGGCCCATCGGAGCAATACAATGTAGAATATCATGATGGTGAGTAAGGCCTTCTCTAAGTCCACAGATGGTAGATTTGGTAGATGTATCATGTGCAGGGTAGGTAAATCCACATCCAGAAGTATCTATTTAAGTAAAGGTAAAACACTGTCCCTTCCACAGTGTAGGGACAGAGTATAATCAATTTACCACCAAGTAAATGGCTGATCACCTTGGGTGGGACCAATATAATCTGTTTTGACACATTGACCATTCAGTGATGGCCATATCCAGGTCATCCTTGGTGAGCAGAAGTACATGTTCCTGATCCCGTGTGTAACCTCTATTTCTGCCACTATGGTCACTTTTTTTATGGGCCCACTGAATGATGTCAAGGGTCATGGAGGTAAGTGGGTCAAATTTTTTTTTTAAAAAATGAATATACATTCTGAAGGGCAACAAGTTAAGTTCTAAAATAAACATTGTCTTAAGACAAATTGTAAAAATGTTCATTTATTTTCAACTACTTGAATGGCAGAAAGAGAGAGAGAGATTCCATCCACTGATTCACTCCACAAATGTCCACAACCTCCAGGACTAGGCCAGGCAGAAGCCAGGAGTGTGGAAATCCATCTGGGTCACCTATGTAGCTAGCTGGGATCCAAACACTCAAGCCATTCCAAGATGCATTACCAAGATAGATTGTTTTTCTTGACTGTACTATATTTCAGAGGACTGCAATATACTAGATCAGGGTCAACAAACTGTAGCCCAATGGCCCAATCCAGCCCACCATTTGTTTTTGTAATTAGAATGGGTTGGAATGCAGCCATAGTCATTCCTTTATGTAGTATCTATAATTGCTGTATTTTAAAATTTATGCATTTATTTGAGAAAGAAAGTTACAGATAGAGGGAGAGGCAGAGATAAAGGTCTTCCTCCACTGGTTCACTCCCCAAATGGCAGCAATGGCCAGAGTTGGGCCAATCTGAAACCAGGAGCCAGGAGCTTCTTCCGGGTCTCCCACGTGGGTGCAGGGGCCCAAGGATGGGCCATCTTCCACTGCTTTCCCAGGCCAAAGCAGAGAGCTGGATCAGAAGAGGAGCAGCTGGGACTCCAATCAGCACCCACATGGGATGCTGGTAGCAAAGGAGGAGGCTTAACCCACTAGGCCACAGTGCTGGCCCCTATAATTGCTTTTTGTTACAGAAGCAGAGTTGACAGAGTTGAGAAGTACCTAAAGGAAACATTGTTTGTTCTGCCAAGTCAAATATGTGTTACCTGGCCCTTTACAGTAAATGTTTCTACCCCCTGTACTAGATCATCAAGATCCCTAAGGAAGAAATCCTATTCTTGATGGGAAATATGGCAAAATCCCTATAGTAATAGTTGTTTGATCTCTTTCTAGTCATAGGCAGAAAAATAATTTATTCAGACATATATTGGAGTAAATAATTAAAAATACATTTTATAAGTTTCTCATGTGTATTATGTCTGTATGTAATGATTAAGCTAAATGGGAAATTTTATGATACATTAAAAGATATTTTTGCATCTATGTATTTTTTGAAAAAATAACTATCCTGTGTGAGTTGATTACCAGAAAATAACTGTAGAGGTTATTACAGGTAGATCTAAGCAGTCTTCAATGTGGTCTAGTATCCTTATTAATATCAAGTTAAGAATCCGCATAAAAATTCAGTGGTCTATCAATTTGCATAGCCTTCTCAAGGAACTCCCAAGGAAACTTCTCAGCATTTGGTTGGAAAAACTGTGGTTCCATAACAGAGCTTTATGAAATAGCAATTCTTCTATTGCTCTTTTTTTCATTTGGGATTTACTTTGATTGCTTATTTTTAATTACCTCTTCTAAGGCAAACATAACAATTTACATCTTTGTTTTGACTTTGGATGCATAGTTTGATATCTTCCATGCTTGTCTGAAACTTATCATGAGGAACCATGATTTTCATTTACATACAAATTTACTAAAAATTGTATGCACTGAATTTTCTATTCGAATACTACTAATTTTTCTTTGGGGAATCTAAATCTCCTTATTAAAGAATGTAAGGCCTAAGTCTTAGAGTGTCTGCTAACATGTTCAACCTTATTTTCCACCACTCCTATACAAAAGTTATATTCTAGGTATTCAAAAATATTTGTAGTTTATGCTCTCACATCTGCCCTTTCACATGGTTTCATTTTTCTCTTCCAGAAATGCATTTTCTTTTCCACTAGCATTCCCACTTACAAAATTTCTATTCATCCTTCAAACTCCAAGTTAAATCTTCCTTCTTTCTTCTCTATAAAGCTGCTTTTTACCCAGGGCCCCACTACCCATGTTAGAGTTGAGTGGTATTTTTATGTGATGTTCCCATACTTCATAGTTTGAGTTAATTTATATTTTAAATGTGAATGGTGTTTAATACCTAGTACTAATGTATCAGGCAAATCTCCTTTTTTTCTTTTTGTACAATTTGTTGAACTCTTTACGTAATATAGAGTTAATTGTATGTGTATAAAGTTAATTGAAAATAGATCTTAGTAAAAAATAAGAATGGGAATAGGAGAGGGAGGAGGAAGAGGGGTGGGAGTGTGGATGGGAGGGTGGGTAGGGTGGAAGAATCACGATGTTCCTAAAGTTGTACTTATGAAATGCATGAAGTTTGTATTCCTTAAATAAAAGGTTTCTGAGGGGAAAAATGTATCAGGCACTACTCTAAATTATTTACACAGAGTAATTCATTTATCTTCACAGATCAACAGTGAGCTAGATACTCTTTATTATCATTGTTTTTAAAGATTTATTTTTTTACTTGAGAGAGTTACACAGAGAGAGGAGAGGTAGAGAGAGAGAGGTCTTCCATCCGCTGCTTCACTCCACAGTTGGCCGCAATGGCCAGAACTGCACCGATCGGAAGCCAGGAGCCAGAGCCTCTTGTGGGTCTCCCAGGCAAGTGTGGGGGCCCAAGGACTTGGGCCATCTTCTATGGTTTCCCAGGCCATAGCAGAGAGCTGGATCAGAAGAGGAGCAGCCAGGACTAGAACCAGCGCCCATATAGGATTCCAGCGCTTCAGGCCAGGGTATTAACCCGCTGTGCCACAGCGCTGACCCCATTTTATTATCATTTTTTAAACATTTGTTCATGTGAAAGACAGTTACAGGAGCTGTGGCATAGCTGGTAAAGCCACCACTTGCAGTGCCAGCATCCCATATGGAAGTCAGTTTGATTTCCAGGTGCTCCACTTCTAATGCAGCTCTCTGCTAAGGCCTGGAAAAGCAGTGGAAGATGGCCTAACTCCTTGGGCCCTTGCACCTGTGTAGGAGACCCAGAAGAAGCTCCTGGCTCCTGGCTCCTGGCTTCTCTCTCTCTCTTTCCCTGCCACTCCTTCTCTCTCTGTGTAACCCTGACTTTCAAATAAGTAAATAAATTACTTAAAAAATAAATAAATACATGTATACAGTATATACTGATCAAACTCTTTCTTTGACGTTATTTTTTGGATCCCTGAAACTCTTGCTCTCTACTTTTTCATAAAAGACAGAAAAGTCTATTGTGAACTATAATGACTTACCTCTGCCATGTAATGCCAAGAACAAGTACAGCAGCTTAGAAAGTAATTACAAACTTTACTCTGATTGCAGGCTTCTTGGGTTCCAATTCAAGCTCTACTACTAACTACCTTTCTCATCTTGGAAAATTGCTTAAATTCTCTGTGCTGCAATTTTCTCATCTGAAAAAAATGAGGCTAGGGGCCAATATTGTGGCAGAGCAGTTTAAGGCACTGCCTACAACTACGCCTTATGACTATCCCATTTGACTGCCCATTTGAGTCCTGGCTGCTCTGCTTCTGATACACGACCCTACTTATGCATCTGGGAAAGTAGCGGAAGATGACCCAAGTCCTTGGGCCCTTATACCCATGTGGGAGACCCGGAAGAAGTTCCTGGTTCCTGGCTTTGGTCTGGGCCAGTCCTGGCCATTGTGGCCATTTGAATGGTAACCCAGCTGGTGGAAAGCTTTCTCTCTCTGGCTCTTCCTTTCTCTCTGTAACTCTGTTTTCTTTTCTTTTTTTAAAGATTTATTTATTTACTTGAAAGGCTGAGTTAGAAAGACAAAGGCAGAGAGATAGAGAGAGAAGAGGGAGAGAGAGATATATTCCATTTGCTGGTTCACTCTCCAAATGGCCACAATGGCCAGAGCTGGGCTGATCTGAAACCAGGAGCCAGAAACTTCCTCCAGCCGCGTATACATGTATTTAAATATTGCACTGTGGGGCCAGCCTGTGGTATAGTGGGTAAAGCTGCCATCTGCAGGTCCAGCATCCCATATAGGCACCGGTTCGAGTCCCAGATGCTGCACTTCCAATCCAGCTCTCTGCTATGGCCTGGGAAAGCAGTGTAAGATGGCCCAGGTCCTTGGGACCCTGTACCTGTGTGGGAGACTCAGAAGAAGCGCCTGGCTCCTGGCTTTGGATCATCCCACCTCTTGCTGTTGTAGCCATTTGGGGAGTGAACCACCAAATGGAAGACCTCTCTCTCTCTCTCTCCCCCTCTCCCTCTCCTTCTCCCTCTCTCCCTCTGCCTCTCTGTAACTCTGACTTTTAAACACATAAATATTTTTAAAAATATTATTTAAAAAGTTGCACTGTGACCCACAAATATGTACAATTACTGTTAATAAAAAAAAACTCTCAGAGGTATCTTTTCCTCTGAACTTTGAGGATAAAGATTTTTCAGTTTTTTAAGATCTATTTTACGTAAAGCACAGTGACAGAGGGAGAGGTAAAGAAAGTTCTTCCATCCGCTGGTTCACTCCTCAGATGGCCACAATTGCTAGGGCTGGTCCGGGCCGAAGCTGGGAGCCTGGAACTCCAGCCAGGTCTCCCACATGGGTGGCAGGGACCTAAGCATTTGACTCATCTTCTACTGCTTTCCCAGGCACATTAGCAGGGAGTTGAATCTGAAGTGGAGTACCTGGGACTTGAACCAGTGCTCTATGATATGGGATACTGGTGTCACAGGCAGCAACTTAACCCACTGCAACACAATGCCAATCCCCAGATTTTTCACATTTTTCCCCAGCATACTGTAAAAACTGACACATAACAGACTGTCAATAAATACGTTTTGAATTTGTCAGTGATTGTATGGATAATTGTTCAATTAAAGAAATACCTGTGGCATTATGATAAGAAACTCTCACATACTAGAAAAGAAAATGAAATTTGGTTTTGTCTGGTAGAGTCATAGATGGTCCTCAATTGTTTCCTGAGTTTAACATCAGGAAAATGAAAAGAGCTTTTAAGGAGATGTTTGTCAATTTCACAGGATAATAACTCTGAATCCAAAATAAACAATAAATCTGAAATCCAAAATATCAACACAGTAAACTCAGGGACATTTTAAATATATGTGGAATTCTAAGTCATGACATTCGATTAAGCAATGATTTCTTGGACATTTCACCAAAAGCACAGGCAACAAAAATTAAAACTAAATTATACTTCATAAAATATATAAAATATGTACATTAAAAGATGCTATAAACAAAGGGGAGAAAAAATGCACAGAGACTAGAAAATCCATTTACAAATCATGTCTTTAGTGAGGGACTAATATCCAGAATATGTAAAGACTTCTACAACTCAGTAACCAAAAAACAACTCAACCGAAATATGGGCAAAGGACTGAGACAGATATTTCTCCAAACAATATATACATATGGTTATATACATATATACATATATACATATGGTTATATACAGATTACCATCAAACATGTGAAAAGATGTTCAATATCACAAATTATTAGAGAAACAAAAATCAAAAATACAGTGAGATTCCAGTTCATACCCATTATGTTAATATGTTGCCAAGGAAGACCTTTCTCTCTGTCTCTCTCTCTCTCTCACTGTCCACTCTGCCTGTCAAAAAAAAAAAAAAAAAAAAAAAAAAAAAAGAATGTAGAGACATTAGAAACCCTGTGCATTTCTGGTGGGAATGTAAAATAGTATAGCTGTTGTGGAACTCAGTATGGAGTTCCTCAAAACACTGTTCAAGCAATTGCACCTCTAGGTATACACCCATAAAATTTGAAAGCAGGGACTAGCATAGATATTTGTATACTTTGCATATCATTGCAATTCACAATACAAATTAATGTTAAAGGATCTTTAATCTATCTCATTCCTTCATCAAATAAGTATTGTTCTTTTATTAAGTGCACTGGAGTTCTTCGGTCAACATTCTCTTTCAACTGTCTTTTTTCTGAATTCAACTTCCCTCTACCTAGAGTATATTTTTCAATAAGTCTTTAACTGAGTATGAAGAGTAAACTCAGTTTTTGTTTAGCTGGAGTTTGAATTCTAAGTTAAACTTATTTCTTTGCAGTTTTTTTTTTAGTTTCCTTTTTTTTGCAGTTAAAAAACTTATTATAATTACTCCTGTGTAATCTATTTATTCTTAAAATTTTTCCTAATTTTGATATTCTACAGTTTCACTGTGGAATCATATGATAAGAATTTTAAAATTTCTCTTGCTTGAAGTTTTTTATGCTTTTTTAACCAGAAGATTTGTGTCCTTCAAATCTTGAAAATTCTGTCATTATATGTCTTAAAAACATTCTCTTTTTCAAATAACTACTATAAAAATAGATATACTCATTTGACCTCTGTTTTATTAATGGGTCTTTTTTTCTTCTGTATTATGGCCATTTTCCTCAAAGCCATCTTTTTTTTTTTTTTTTGACTGCCATTAAACTGTGGCTAATATGCTATTTAAGTCACCATTAATTTTTCCATTTCAACCACTTCATTTTGTAAAAGTAGTTCAGCTTTAGTATTTATTGTTGTTTTGCTTATATTTTAGTCTACATATAGAGAAATTTAACCTTTTTTGGCCTATAGTTCATGAGTTCTAGCAATTACATAGGATCATGCAATCACCACCACAATCAAGATACAGACCATTCCCATCACTCAAACAAAATTATTTAGCAACTCCTTTACAATATAATACCACCCTCTCCCACCCTTAACCCCCAGTAACTGCTAACGTGTTCTGCATCCATCTAGTGTTGCCTTATCCAGAGTATCCTTTATGGATAAAGCTCTTGATATTTATCAATATTGTTGTGTCAATCATTAGTTTGCAAGTACAGAACACTGAGTTGACTCCAGTTTTGATGATTATGGAAAAAGTTGCTATAAAAATTATTTCACTTTCTTTCTGGTAAACATGTTTTCATTTTCTCACGTAAATAACTCTAAGTGGAGTTCTTGGGTCTTAAGATGAATGCATGCTTGCCTTTACAGGAAACATTCAAATTATCTTCCCGAGTGGCTGCTACCACATTGTTTGGATTGCTCTAGCTTTCAGTAAGTTTTGAAATCAGAAAATGTGAGTCCTGTCTTTCTTTGTAAACACTGCTTTTGGCTCTTCAGAGTCTCTTGAGATTCTCTATGAATTTTAAGATGTGTTTTTTCACTTATTCAAAAAATTGTAATTTTGATGGAGATCGCATTCACTGTCAACTTCAAAATCAGGATGACTTCCTATTTACATGTATTTAACTATTTTTCAGATGCAGTCTTTGTGGTATAGCAGATTAAGCTGCTGCCTCTGACCCTGGCATCTTGTATTAGCACCAGCTTGAGCCCCACTGCCCTGCTTCTGATATAGCTCCCTGCGAATGTGCCTGGTGAAGCCTGGGAAAGATGGCCCAAGTAGGTGGGACCCCGTTGCGGATGTGGGAGATCAAGAAGAAGTTCCTGGCTCCTGGCTTTGGCTTGGCTTAGCCCCAGCCACTGTGTCCATTTTGGAGAATGGACCAGCAGATGGAAGATGTCTCTCTTTGTAGCTCCCTCTCGGTCACTGTAAATCTGATTTTCAAATAAATATGTAAGTCATTTTAAAAAAAGAAATATATAAATATATATCATCTACTAGTTCAGCTTCTCTGAACTTGTCAAGTTGAAACTTGAGTGATAAAAGAAATGAGGCAATAGATAGCCCATACTAATTTTGATATCTTTAGTGGGGTGCTCTTATGCCAAGTATCTAAAACTATGGGGGAAACTTTCACAAGTGCAATGTGTAGTAGCTGACATTTTTAAAAGTATTTACTTATTTATTTGAAAGGCAGAGTTACAGAGAAAGAGGGAAACACACACACACACAAATACACACACATCTCTTCCATCTGTTTCCCAAAAGGCTGCAACAGTTAGGGTTGAGCCAAGACAAAGCCAGGAACCTCAAACTCCATCCAGGTCTCCCATGGGAGTGGCAGGGGCACTTGGGCCATCTTATGCTGCTCTCCCAGGTGAATCAGCAGGAAGCTGGATCACCAGTGGAGAAACCAGGACCAGCACCCATTTGGGATCACAAGTTGTAGCTTAACCCATTGCACCATGATGCTGTCCTGTGATAGCTGATATTTTTGTGGGCATGACTGAGGAAGCTTAAATCACATTAACAATTAGATTTGTACTTAGCACAAAATATAGGGAGGAATGTACTAGAAACTGAAAAAAAGAGGATTGTAATTTTATACAAGCAGAGAACTTATCAGAAATGTGACTTTATGTGAAGAGAATTTTTAAGTGATAAACTTACTTACGTGAGAAGATTCCCACATAAAGTTTGAATATATGGCATGGTTCTTCTTGTTGCTTGTAGTAAACCTGAGAGAAAACAGATAAATTGAGGGAAGAAATGTTGTCTAGAAAGGAAGCAACACTTGACAATTTTGGAAATTCTCAGTCTGTTGACACAGCAAATACTCTAAATGAGGAGATTCACTGTTAAGAAAGTTTGCGCCAGAAAAAAGGATGAGGCTGACTCTATAACTCTGTCCTGAAAGATCAAAACATCAGAGTATTCAGTCACATAAAGGGCTCTTTGAAAAGATTAAGGATACACCTTATAGAGTCTCTTCATCAAATCAGAGGACCACTTGGAAATTTAAGGGTACCGTAACTCATTCACTGAGCAGGAGCCAAAATTAGAGGAGTGAGCGTCTTGATCAGTGAGATTGTCCTTTGTCTACTGGAGTGAATCCCTTTGAAATATGTGGAAGGCTCACAAGGTTCTTGAGAAGTTTATTTTAGCAGAAACATTGCAAACTTGAACTAAAAAGGAGACAGAGGATTGAAAATAAAAAGTGTCTCTTGGATCCACAAAATTATACTGGCAGGAAGCAGACTGAGCTGCAAATACATGCTACTTTTATGAGAGGAATGATGATTCAGACGGCTGAGCCAAAAGACACAAAGGATTATTCCTAGGCTTTGAAACCTAATCAAAGAACTTTGACTGGAGTTTGCATGTCTGGATTTTACACTAGTCACTTGTTATTGACCTTCCACTCTCCCCTCTGCTGGAATGTCTGTGGCTCAGATGCTTTACCTGTCCACCATTGTATGTTGGGTTTTGTGTTAGTCTGGACTGGCAAATGGGATTCTGGAGGCTGAGAAGTCCATGATCTATACCTGGTAGGCTAGAGACCCAGGAGTGCTAATGTTACAGTTCCAGTCTGAGTCCAAAGGCCTGAGAGCCGGCAGAACTGATGATAACTTTCAGTTTGAGTTCAAGTCTAAAGATAGGAGAAGACAGCTCTCCCAGCATGAAGACAGAGAAAGAATTCTTTTTTACCCTTTTATGCTCTTCAGGCCGTCAACAGATTGAGACCCACTCATTGGGGAAGGCACTCTGCTTCACTCCTTCTACCCATTCAAGCATTAATCTCACCCAGCAACATCTACACAGACACATCTGAAAATAATGTGTAAGCAACCTTCTGAGCACCGCATGGACTGTTTCACATATAAAATGAATCAACATAGGTTTATGGCTGACAGATAAATCCCTCCACTTCCTGGAATTTATTTCAATTCCTTTGTGTCCTCAACAATCTGATGGATCAAAACAGTAAAGCGTTTATTTGTAGCTTATTTTATTTTTCTCAGAGTTTCTTGGGACCAATACTCTCTCAACTTTCTGCATAGTAACAGAAGTGGAAAAGCTCATCAAGTTAAGATCATATTTTTAAATATTCCTTGTTCATTTTTGAAATCCATATCACTTTGTTTAAATTTTAATTAATTATTATATATGCTTGATAATTCTTATTTTAAGTCTAGGTTTGTAAATTCATTGTTATTATGGTTTTGGTTTATTTCAGGTTGACCTTCAATTATGACAGTTTATTTTCTTCATTGCTTAGTAGTTTTTAATAGTACACGTATATTTCTGATCTTCATCTGTGGCAATATAAAGACATACATATGGCAGGCTTTGATTTGCAGTTGCTTCTGTATTAGGACATACTAATGACCTGGGCTCACTTTAAATTCCTTTCATGTCATGGTCTTAGGTGTACTGCTCTCCTTGGAGACTTTTTCTCTAAAGTGCCGCACTGATTTTGGCTGTTGGTTTTACAGTAACTCTGATTTTGTGCTGTCAATCGCTACTCAGAACTCCTCGTTCTGGTTTCATCTCAAGGATTTTAACTCCTATTGTTTGCCATGATGATGCTACTTGGGAATTCCTTTTACCTCCTACTAGTCTAGAAACGGATTAAAGTTTGCATTTTATAAAAATGCATACTTTTGAAGTATCTATTCTGTCTTACTCCACAATAATATATTGTTTACTATCTCACCAACAAGCCTCAAAATCCTCATGCCAATAGGACTTTAAAACTCTTCATGACTTATTCCAGTATTCCCAAGGTTGCTTGGATAGCTCCATATATGAGATCCCCATCATGACCCTTCATATAAATATGCATACAAATGATACTGAATTTTATTAGACTTGACACTTCACAATATTAGATTTTCATTACCAACTTGTAAAGCAAAAATGCCATAGAAATAATTTGCATACAGTTGATTCCCAATTTTAATAGTATAAAATAAAATTAAAAACAGAAAAACAAAAAAATCATCACACTTTCAGTGTAAATGTGCTGAATTTGACCCAAATCTTTTTGAGAAATAAGACAGTATAAATACAGCAAGTTTAAGATAATTGGTGTAATGAATAGTAATTGAAAAGATTCTCCTTACATATTTGTATGTCTCACTGAGAGAAATGAAATGTAATTATATTAATATGTATGTTTCTGCAGTGTCGCATGATTAAAACAAATCCTTTTTGTACCAGAAAATTCATGATTACAGATAAATCCATTGGCTCAATCTGGTCCAGGTATATGACAAACAAGCATAATTGATGAATTAAAAGATTCTAAACATCAAAAGTAATATATTCTTTTCATCCATTCTATTTCTTTCTATTGTCTCATTACTTTCTAGACACTTTTTCAACAATAATCAACACTTCTTTTCTCACATTGTTTCTTTTTAAACAAAGAGCAAATTCATATTAGAATTTATAGAAAGCAATGATTTCTGCTATGGTTCTTTCTACTCTTTTTACACTTCCAAGGAAGGAAGGACTGAAGAAGAATTTAAGGAGAAATCGACTTATTGCTTGCTATTAGGAGTTCCCAACTACATATATGACTTCATGCTGGTAATATAATTTCACATTAAAGTATTTTTCCATTAGATAAGATTGAACTTCTTTGAAGAGTCTCAGGGAAGTTCTAAATGTTATGAATTCTGCATACGTGGTTCAGGATGTAGAGAAAAGTTAACTCAAATTTCACTAATGTCAAGTGTTCAGTGAAACTGAATATGTAGAAATCAAATCATTAGGAATGGTTGAGACATAGTTCTAGTACAATGAAGATAGTTAAATAGATTGTACTATCCAGATAGAAATGTTTCAGAACCTTGAAATAATAGTGCTTATGAATTAGAAAAAAAAGGCTATTAAATCCCTTGTATAATTAGCAACATGAATAAATATGAATTATTGGTAAATAAAATTGTACTTTCTAGAAAAGTATAAATAAACACTCAATGAAGCACTGAAATAAAAAATAAGACTTTCTATTTGATGCTATTTTAAGGACATTGAGAGCTATCTTAAATATGTAATTCTTAATAAATTGAAAAATGAAATTAATTTTTAGGAATGTGGACTCTGGGCCAACGCTGTGGCTCACTTGACTAATCCTCTGCCTGCGGTGCCAGCACCCCAGGTTCTAGTCCCAGTTGGAGCACCACTAGTCCCGGTTGCTCCTCTTCCAGTCCAGCTCTCTGCTGTGGCCTGGGAGGGCAGCTGAAGATGGCCCAAGTGCTTAGGCCCTGCATCCGCATGGGAGACCAGGAGGAAGCACCCTGCTCCTGGCTTCGAATCGGCGCAGCACCGGCCGTGACGGCCATTTGGAGGGTGAACCAACGGAAAAAGGAAGACCTTTCTCTGCAAGCGTACACCTTCCGGATAGGTTAACGCCGGCGAGACCTCGGAGACACCAGACGCGTTTATCGGCTTTTCAGCTTCACTTTATTTTTCAGCAGACTCACGTTACATGTCGCGAACGTCCGCCCTGTTACCGGCATTCATTCACAACTCCTTCATTCACTACTCCGCCTTTTACCAGCGTTCATTCATCACTCCGCCTTTTACCAGCGTTCATTCCTTCACTCCCGCCCACCGTCCACCTATTTATATATGATTCACGGAAAACATGTTACCAACTAAGTGTGGGAAACATGCAATAACAGGATGCTTAAAGTCAAAACAGGATCTTGCAATTAGCAACGGGCAGGGTGGAAAAAGCCCAGCACTAAACTTCTTGTGCTTGTACATGTCGGGAGGGGCACAGCTGGCCAGGCTGTCCCGTTCCCCGACATTTCTCTCTGTCTGTCTCACTGTCTATAACTCCTGTGAAATAAAAAAATAAAATAAAATAAAGGAATGTGGACTCTGTAGACATAATATAAGATAAAACTTGTTTCCTGCAGAATTTCTTCAAAGAACCACTCATCACTATTTGGATAAGAATCTTCTCTTTATAAATCCAGTACCAGTTCTGTTCCAGAACTGAGGTTTGGGACAGAAACCTAGATCTGAGAACCAACAAACTCAAAGATACACTGGAAAAGCAAACTGTAACTTGAAATTAGGGCCTATCAGTGTTGCCCCAAAAGGAAACACTACCTCTGTATTAGTTGTAGGAAATGACACAGAGAGTTCTCGCCACAGTCTAGTGTGTTTCATGCTGTCTTACATGTACCTTTTTCTAATAATACAAAGTGTAATAAAGTTAAAGATTTGTGCTCATGGGGCTGGCGCTGTGGTGCAGCGGGTTAAAGCCATGGCCTGCTGAGCCAGCATCCCATATGGTTGCCGGTTTGAGTCCCGGCTGCTCCACTTCTGATCCAGCTCTCTGCTATGGCCTGGGAAAGCAGTAGAAGATGGCCCAAGTCCTTGGACCCCTGCACCTGTGTGGGAGACCCAGAAGAAGTTCCTGGCTCCTGGCTTCAGATCAGCTCAGCTCTGGCCATTGTGGTCATTTTGGGAGTGAACCAGCAGATGGAGGACCTCTCTCTCTCTCTCTCTCTCTCTCTGACTCTACCTCACTCTGCAACTCTGCCTTTCAAATAAATAAATAAATCTAAAAAAAAAAAGAATTCACTTCTTTTAAAATAAATTGTCACAAGTAAACATCAGTGTGCATACATACATTATCTGTCTGCATAAATTCCTTGTAGGTTGTAAGGAAGGTTAGCCAGAGGCTGGAGATTAAGTCTGAAAGAGAAGTTTGGGAGGAGATTTAAGTCTTGAACAAACAGAAAGCAGATTTAGTAATCTCAACCCAATGAAAACAATTATTATAGAAGACAATGAGGAACAGAAATGAACAGATATTTTAAAAAAGACAATGACAGAATTAATGTAAATAAAAAGTCCAGCGGTAAACAACCAAAAATTTAAAGTGAATCAAAAGAGGAATCAATCAGAAAGAAGTGTAATCATTGTGAGACACTTGGTACAAACACCATATGATTTATTTTGTTTGTATTTATGGAAAGTAGTTCCATTGGTCTCTTAGACTTACATAAATGCCCAAGAAGAGCTAAATTTTTATATTCTTTAATGCATTTTTTCAGTAACATTGTTATAGAGAAAGGTTGGTCTGTTCTAAGAGCAAAGAATAGGGGTGGATTATTTACTACAATTCTCCCTCTTCTAACAAATAGGAAACTGGTTTTACTTTAACCCATGAATACATTTCCTAACCTTACTTGGTAGCTTGGTGTGTTCAATGACAAAGGTGCGTCACTTCTGAGTCATGCACTTAAAAGAAAAAGGATTTATTTCCCTTGCCATTTATTCTTTCTGTAAGCTACAGTGCAGGCAAGTTGGGGATCAATCATATTAAACCAGAAATTGGAATCCACACATTCAGGATGACAGAACAACAAACTAGGATAATACTTGCTCTCTGTTAAATTTCAGGACTAAAACTGTTCTGTCATATCCAGATTGTCTACCTCTGGACAATTACATGGAAGAGAATGAATTTCTATCTTATCTAAATCATAATATTTGTAGTCTATTTTCTTTTCCTCAGTGATTTAAGATTCTACGCTAAGTAACACACCTCGAATATTTTCTCTAAAAACAAAAATTCTACAATGAAAGAAATTTGGAAAATATTGAATGAAAGAAAATCAAACTCTCTGTCACCTGTATGTGTGTGTTTGTGTGTGTGTCTGTCTGTGTTATTCTAATATGCATTGTGATTATCTAACACAGGAATTATAGTATACTGTGTACTTAAAATAAATTTCATGAAACATGGAACTGCATTTTTAGCAATTGTTTAAAAGATTTGATTATGGGGCTGATGTTGTGGTAAAGCAGGTAAAGTTGCCACCTGCAATCCTGGCATCCCAAATGGGTGCCAGTTCATGTCCTGTCTGCCCCACTTCTAATCTACCTACCTGTTAATGTCCAGAGAAAGCAGCAGATGATGAGTCAAGTGCTTGGGCTCCTGTCACCCCTATGGAAGATCCAGAAGACGCTCCTGGCTTCAGCCTGGCCCAGTCCCGAATGTTTCAGCCATCCAGGGAATGGAAGGCCTGTGTGTGCATGTGTGTGTGTGTGTGTATCTCCCTGTCTCCCTGTAACTCTGACTTTCAAATAAATAAATAAATCTTCCACTGCTTTCCCAGGTGCCTTACCATGGAGTTGGAGCATGGAGTCAAGTAACTGGGACTGGAACTGGAGGTCATGTGGGATGCCAGTGCTGCAGGTAGTAGGTTAACCCACTGTGTCACAGACAGCACTTGCCCCAGCAAGTTGTAAAATGTGTCCCATGGAGAACACTAGTAAAAGCTGATACAAAAGTGTGTAAGTGAATCACTCCATTTGAAACATACATTCAGTCTGTTCATCACAGACCCGGAGGGAGGATTTCTAGGGTATATCAAGGAAAAAAGAAACATAACTATTTAAAGAGTGGCTGCGATAATATTCTACTAAATAACAAAATGTTCAGTTTATTGGAAAAAGAAGACTAGTATTTGCAGCACACTGAAAGAGGCACAAAGGTATATACATACAAATAGTAGACACATATGTACACACACATATGATATTTTCATTCTCAAAAAATTTTTCAAGTAGGCCTTGGTAAACCCATTTCATAATTGAGAAAACCCATTCATATCTAATCATGTGGAAATAACAATACTAGTCAGAGTGATAATGGGCAATATTATGTACCTATTTGCAAGAGTTTATACAGAGCTCCTAAATTTGTATTACTTGTCTTCTACTGGGAGAATTATGTGAAATTGTGAGTTCCTGGAGCCACACAATAGACATTCTCTTGGATCACCAATTTTACAGGTAAAAACAGGCACAAAAAAACAATAAGAAAATGAGACAATGTGATTCTAAAACAGCACCACTATAGGAGGTGGAGATGATAATTAGGTCTTGGGAACAAGTTAGTGGAGATAGCCCTTGTCTGGGAAAATGAGAACGTAAGCAACGAGAGATGGAAGAACACTGACACTCTTCACAATTTTTCTTTGGATCAATCCAAGTAGTTATCAGTCCTTATGTAAAAACAAAGTGCCAACCAATTATAAACCTTAATTTTTACTGTTTTTAATACCGGCTTCTTTTAAGACTATTGATTCAGTTAAATAATAGACTGTGGGTTTTTTGTCTTTAGTAAACTGATTTGTTAGTTAAGCACATTGATCTGTTTCCTGAGTTTATAGGTTCTTGAGAAATTGATTTGTGTGATAAATACACAAGTCCCCTCAGCAGTTTAATTGTTTTCTGTATGAAACCTATTGATTTATGATTAGGAGGTATTGCTTGGAATATATATCAAACAGTGATTACACTTTGTAGGCAGTGTCTTGTAACTTGCCTTATGCATTGGTAGAAGGTACATGAATATTCACATAAACTCACACAAGTTTTATTTAAATTAAGCTATCCATTCAAAAAACACTATCTACATTTTGTTCATTGAGATTTAAAAATTAATGTCCAGTCTCTGCATAGCTAGGGAGCAAATACAAACATATAACTATCAAATGTGGGAACAGCATTGTGGCAAAGCAGACTAAACTGTCACCTGTGATGCCAGTATCCCATATGAGTGCCGATTTCAAGTACTGACTGCTTCATTTCTGATCCAGCTCCCTGCTAATGCACCTAGGAAGGCAGCAGAAGATGGCCCAAGTATTTGTTCCACTGTCACCCACATGGGAGACCCATACGGAGTTCTAGGCTCCTGGCTTTGGCCTGGCCCAGCCCTGTCGCAGCCATTTGGGGAGTTAACCAACCAATAGAAGATCTCTCTCTTTCTCTCACTCTCCTCTCACTCTCCTTTCCACCCCTCTCTCCTTCCCTTTCTTCCTCTTCCTTCTCTCTGTCTTCCTCTTCTCTCTATAAGTCTGCCTTTCAAATAAATAAATATTTAAAATGATCTATAGATGAATAAAACTTGCCTAATACAAGTGTAACCTAGGTGATGTAAGAGAAAATAATTGTGTCTTACTTGGAAAGCTTTAAAAGGGAGATAATATTTGAACTGTACCTTAAGGATGACTAAGATTTTAACAAACTTGGATGGAATAAATCATGTTCTAGTCATTTATTTTAAGGTCACAAAAAATCTTAACAAATTTTTAAAAGCATAAAGAAATTTTTCATTCTTAAACATGAAACTCTTTAACCTAAGAAATCTTCACAATAGAGCATACTGATCTTTTCTTCACAATATGTCGATTCTTTGATTAAAATATAGCTGCATATAATGAAATAATAGAAGTTTTTATATGATATCATCATAAACTTTAAGATCTATAGATAATAACATGTACATTTACAGTTCTGTATCATAAAACAACAATATTTATTTTGCCCCAGCTCTACATTCAGTTCTGTATTAGATAAGATGAGGAATTTGTAAAGAAAGATAATTTAAAGCATGGTTTCTGTATCCATATTTTAAAGTCTATTTGTATAAGATACATGCAATGATCAAAAAGCAACAATACCCTAATTCAGTAGTTAGGTTTTCTTGCTATTAAAACCAAGGCTTAGATTCCATTTAAAAATATGTGAATTAGAAGTATCATGATATAATGGAAAGAATTACACATAGAGCTTGAGTCTAGCCTCTGTTTTGTCACTAACTTACTAAGCGGCCTTGGTAAATCATTTCTCAGCTTCAGTTTCATCATCTGTAAAGTGAATTCCTTAATCTTGAATTCTTTTCTAGATCTAATATTCTAATATAGACAGCATTCTAATGTGGATGATCAAATATTGAATGTTGTTAATATCATTGTGTTATGATACTAAACCATGAAGGGGTATTGGCCAACTGAGGGAATAAACAACTTTGAGAAACAGAGAATCCATAATTTGTGCAATGATAAGATAAGTTTAGACAAGTGGTTTGGACTCAAATAATTGAAGCAGTTACTAGTCAGGAAGGCTAGTAATTAGGTTAGACTTAACATGAAGAAACTAGATAGAATGGGACTAATTAAAATTATACTGTGCTAATCTAGGAATGAGCTATTGAGAACCTGTGCTGGAGCATTAGTAGTGAAAGTACAGAGAAAAGGATGAATTTGAGACGGTTTGGGGGGGAAATGGATAGGGCAAGACATAAAAGTAAATGAAAAGTCAATCATTTCATCCTAAAGTTTCCAGTTTTCAATGCTAGAGGAACAAAACGCACTCCTTACAGAAATCAGATTTTTATCCAAAAGTGAAAGGGAAATGCAGATTGCTTTTACATTTTTATGGAGTCTGTGGTAATGATGGCAAAAAGAAAAGAAGTCCCAAAAGCAGTTTAAAACATGGGTATAGTACATGAACAAGAGAGAGATCAGAACTAAAGACATAGGTTGAAAAGCTATAAAACCACTGCAATAAAACAGGTACTAAATTACAGTTAGATGAGAAAGTTTTGGTGCTCTACTGAACAGCAGGATGACTATAGATAATGATAATGTACTATATATTTCAAAAAGGAAGAAGGAAGGATTTTGAATATTTTCACTATAAATAAAAAATGTTTGAGGATATAAGTATGTTTTTCAGGATATAACATTGCACAATACAGACATCTATTGACATATCACATGTTTTCCAAAAGTATGTATGATTTTTACATGTCAATTTAAAAATAAGTCATTATTGAGACCATATATTATTTTTCAAAGATTTATTTATTTATTTGAAAGGCAGAGTTACAGGGTGGCAAAGGCAGAGAAAGAGTGGCCTTCCATCTGCTGGCCCACTCTCCAGATGGCAGCAATAGACAGAGCTGTGCTGATCCTAAACCTATGCTCTCTGTTCTACAGTAGTCTGTTCTTAGGGCAGGGAATCTGCATGGAACTTGCCACTTTCACATGTTCTTATTATTTTTTTCTTTTTTTAAAAGATTTATTTATTTATTTGAAAGTCAGAGTTACACAGAGAGAAAAGGAAAGGCAGAAAGAGAGGTCTTCCATCCGCTGTTTCACTCCCCAATTTGCCTCAATGGCTGGAGCTGTGCCAATCCAAAGCGAGGAGCCAGGAGCTTCCTCTGGGTCTCCCATGTGGATGCAGGAGCCCAAGGACTTGGGCCATCTTCCACTGTTTTCCCAGGCCACAGCAGAAAACAGGATAGGAAGTGGAGCATCCGAGACTCAAACCAGCACCCACATGGGATGCTGGCACTGCATTTGGTGGCTTCACCTTCAATACCACAGAGCAGGTCCCAAAACTATCTATTATTAAGTAGCTAACATTTACTGAGCATATTTTTTTAAGTCTGCTACATGTATGAATTCATTCAAACCACATAAGAACTTAGGAACTATTATTATGATCACTTTATAGAAGAGGAAACTAAATGGAATAGGGATTGAGGGTTTGTCCTAGGTCATGGCTAGGCTCTCTGGTTCCAGCTACTATGTTCTTAAATACACGAGAGTAAGTAAAGTTAAAAAAGAGAGTTGAGGAATTACCTTAAGAGAAAAAGAGTAAGAAAATGATACAGAAACAAAAGAGATTGTCAAGAAGGTGTGAAGAAACCTGGGAAAACACACATATTACAAAATACTAGGTGATGGTTAAGAACTTTTTACAGAGTCATAAAGAATTCATTAATCCAAGAATGCTATAAAATAAGTGAGGAGAGAAGACTGAGCATAAATCACTGTATACAGTAAGTTATATTTACCAAATAAATAATATACATAAGCAAGCATTGGGGCGTAGGGGGTAAAGACACTGCCTGTAACACAGGCATCCCATATGGGCACTGATGTCAAGTCCTAGCTGCTCCACTTCCAATCCAGCTCCCTGATAATGCGCCTGGGAGAGCAGTGGAAGATGACTCAAGTGCTTAGGCCTTGGGAAACCAGGAAGAAACTCTTGGCTCCTGGCTTCAACTTAGCACAGCACTGGCTGTTGCAGCTGTTTGAAGAGTAAACCAGCAAATGGAAGATCTCTCTCTTTCTCTTCCTCTATCTCTCTGTCTCTGTAACTCTGCCTTTCAATAAATAAATAAATCTTTAAAAAAATGAACTATTGATGGGATTAAGATGGCAGAGCAGGGAGGGAGCTTACTGCTCTAGTCTAGGAGAAGATAGTTTTAAAAAAAGTGAAAAGAGTACAGTCTCAGGGAAGAGTTGGGGAGAAAACAGCAGAGAAAACTATGCAAATTAGAGGGACATGGTGGACCTACATGGAAGACGTGGATGAGCATAACTCAGGATCCCAGCAGCTAAGAGGCTCTGCATGAGCGTTGGAGAGTGAGGTGAGACCAGATTGTAGCAGCCCAAGCTACTGGCAAAAAAAGCTGCCATAAGAGCCTAGAGGGAATCCAGCTTAGAGCCCCACAGGGGATAGTGTACCTGCCAAACTAGAGGAGAAAAAACAAAAGGGGGGACACATTTCTCTCTCCCCATAACCCTGCAATGGCATCCTGTAACAAGCTGACAGAAGTCAGGAGCCATTTGGGATATACATAACAGCTAAGCCAGCTCATGTCTCCACCCAGGAACCAGTCAAGCATAGACTCTTGAGTCTGGTGGGGAGAACAGACAGGGGGATGGATGCTTGTGACAGTGGGAGGCTTGTGTGCTGGGACTCTGAAAACACTGAGGCTGTGTAGGAGGACTCAGGATGTAGCTCAGATTTGGGCAGTTCTATAGGAGGATCCACATACTCAGGGCTCCCTGGTTCCCTAGTGAGGGACATTGCTGGGGAGTCTGTGCTTACATGGCGGACTACACAGATATTTGTGTGGTACTTGTAGAAATAAGGACGAATATTATACCCACTGGGGCTAGTGCCAAGGCACGGTTCCACTTTGAGGAGAGGAGCCCAGCTGAGTCTATGCCAACAGGCAAGAAGAAACCTACCCTCTGATAATAAGAGAGAGAGAGAGATTTACCACACCAAACCTGGCTGTGTCATGTCAGACATGCCCTTCACCATGGAGCACTGAACAGAGCTCCTTGGCCACACCCACCACACCCCTCTAAGTATTCTCTGAAATCAAACACTCCAGTAATCCACACATAGTCCAAAGATAAAAGCTGCCACAGCATAAAAAAAAAAGAAGAAGAAGAAATCCAACAAGTATCTCTACAAATGCCAAATACCAAACACACCAATTCAATAAACAAGAATATGGACAACAACATTTGTGGGGCATGAGGGTGGCAAAGATGATGCCGAGAGGAAGTTAAACAGGCGGAGTCCAAGTTGTTTACAAGAAAGCTTGATTGGGCACAGGCATCAGGAGAGATGACGTCAGCGCGTGAACAGTGCGTGGACCTTATGGAAACCGAGCGCATGATAGGGTAACCTTTAAAACGATTGGCTGGCTTGTCTTCCCCTCCCCTATAGCTCTGCGGTTTTTTCTTTGAAAGAGGCTTACTGCGCAATAATAAACGAGTTCCTGCTTGACTTGACTCCCCGCAGCATCTGATTGTCTCCAGGATCAAGGGAGGCTGGGAATGGGCAAGTGGCGCACTTACCTTTCCTTGGACCCAGTCCATCCTCGTTTGGGTGGCTAAGACCCTGCAAACATTATGCCCCCAAATGAAAACAACACTTCAATTCTAAATTGTGAAGATGATGAGATTGAAGAAATGCCAGAAATGAAATTAAAAAATCTATCAAAGGATTAATTAGAAATAATCAGAAGCAATGCACAAAGTAATGACATGAAAGAAAATAACTCTGATGAACTTGAGATCTTAAAGAGAAATCAAAATGAAATCTTGGAAATAAAGAATTCGATAGAACAAATAAAAAATGTACTGGAAAGCCTTAAAAATAGAATTGGTAAAGCAGAAGAAAGAATATCTGACATAGAAGACAAAGCACAGAAAATTACATAGTCAGATCAAACACAAGAAGAAATTAGATAACTAAAACACTATAGATAATCTATAGGATACTATCAAATGACCCAACATATAGGTTCTAGGAGTTCCTGAAAATATGGAAGGAAATGATTAGAAGGTCTTTTTAGTGAAATAATAACAGAAAATTTCTTCAACCTGGAGAAAGAAAGGAGCATCCAGACAGGAAGAACGTAGAACTAATAAACCAGAAAAGATCTTCTCCATGACATATTGTAATCAAACTCTCCACAGTAAAACATAAAGAAAAAATTCTTAAAATGTGCACAAGAGAAACACCAGATTACTTTCAGAGGATCTCCAATTAGGCTCACAGTGTTCTTATCAGAAACCCTAAAGGCTAGGAGAGAATGGTGAGATATATTGCAAGATTTAAGAGAAAATAACAGTCAAAGCAGAATACTATACCCTGCAAAACTCTCATTTATGAATGAAGGTGAAATAAGGACCTTCCATAACAAACAGAAATTGAAAGAATTTGTCACCACCTGTCCTGTCATACAAAAGATACATAAGGATGTATGTATAGATGTATAGAAACACAGAAACATAGTCATCACTATGAAAGAAGGTGAAGACAGAAAATCTCAGAGTACAAAGGAAATCCAAAGTAAAATAGGTATCAATACACAATTATTATTAAGTGCTGAAACTTAACTGAAAAGTGATCGCTGTTAAATATAAGAGTGGGGATAAGAGAGGGAAGAGATGTGCAATTCGGGACATGCTCAAGCTGACTTACCTCAAACGGTAGAGTTAGAAACATACCAGGGGATTCCAATTCAATCCCATCGAGGTGGCATGTACCAATGCCATCTCACTAGTCCCAGTGATCAATTTCTGTTCACAATTGATCATAATGATAGGACTAAGAACCAAAGGGATCACATAAACAAGACTAGTGTCTGCAAATACTAGCTGATAGAATAAAAAAGGGAGAGAACGATCCAACATGGGAAGTGAGATACACAGCAGACCCATAGAATGGCAGATGTCCTAAACAGCACTCTGGCCTCAGACTCAGCCCTTAAGGCATGTGGATCTGGCTGAAAAGCCCATGAGAGTATTTCAGGCATGGAAAGCCAAGACACTCTGGGGGAAAAACAAAACCTAAATGAAAGATCTCCACAAGTGAGATCCCAGTGGAAAGAACGGGTCATCAAAGAAGGAGGTACCTTTCTCTGAAGGGAGGAAAGAACTTCCACTTTGACCATGGCCTTGTCTAAATATGATCAGAGTCAGTGAACTCAGGGGGCTTCCATAGCCTTGGCAGCTCATGACAAGAGCCTAGGGTGATTACTGATGCCATAAACAAGAGTGTCAATTTGTTAAGTCAACAACAGGAGTCACTGTGCACTTACTCCTCATGTAGAATTTCTGTCCTTAGTGTGCTGTACATTGAGATTTAATGCTATAACTAGTACTCAAACAGTATTTTTCACTTTATGTTTCTGTGTGGGAGCAAACTGTTGAAATCTTTACTTAATGTATGCTAAACTGATCTTCTGTATATAAAGAGAATTGAAAATGAATCTTGATGTGAATGGAAGGGGAGAGGGAGTGGGAAAGGGGAGGGTTGCTGGTTGGAGGGACGTTATGGGGAGGAAGCCATTATAATCCATAAGCTGTACTTTGGAAATTTATATTCATTAAATAAAAGTTAAAAAAAAAAGATACAACTGTTATAAATATATGTCCATCTAATTACAGGGCACCTGGCTGTTTGAAAGAAATATTAAGGGATATAAAGTGAGACATAGACACAAATACAATAGTAAGGGGAATTTCAATTCCCCACTGTCAGCAATCAACAGATCTACCAGAAAGAAAATGAGCAAGGAACACCAGAGTTAATATATACTATAGACCACATGGACCTAATAGATATTTACAGAACTTTTCATTCTACAGTAGCAGAATATAGTCTTCTCACCAGTGCATGTAACTTTCTCAAGGATTTACCACATACTAGGCCATAAAGCTAGTCTCAAAAAATTAAAAAAAATAAAAATCATAACATGCATCTTCTCAGACCACAATGCAATGAAGCTGAAAATCAGCAACTTAGGAATCTCTAGAACATATACAAACATCAGGAGAATGAACAAATTACTCCTGAATGAACAGTGGGTCATAGAAGAAATCAAAAGAGAAATCAAAAATGTCTGGAAACAAATGAAGAAAATACAACATATCAAGACTTATTGGATACAGCAAAAGCTGTGTTAAGAAGAAAGTTTATAGGAATTGTTGCCTACATCAAGAAATTTGAAAGGCACCAAATAATGAACTGTCAATGCATCTCAAAGATCCAGAAAAATAACAGCAAAAGAAATCCAAAACAAGTTGAAGAGAAATAATAAAAATTAAAGAAATCAACAAAATTGAAACCAAAAAAGCAATACAAAATATCAAAAAAAAAAATGAAGATCTGATTTTTTTGAAAAAATAAATAAAGTTGACACATCATTGGCCCAACTAATCAAAAAAAGAGAAAGAGAAGCCCCAAATCAATAAAATTAGAAATGAAAAAGGAAATATAATAACACACACCACAAAAATAAAAAGAATCATCAAAAATTACTACAAAGAGCTGTATGCCAGCAAACTGGAAAATACAGAAGAATGGGCAGATTCCTGGACACATACAACCTACTAGAGTTGGACCATGAAGACAAAGAAAACATAAACAGAACCATTACCAAGATGAAAATTGAATCAGTAATAAAGAGCCTCCCAAAAAAGTTAAGCCCAGGACTGGGTGGCTTCATTGCTGAATTCTACCAGACATTTAAAGAAGAAATAATTGCAATTCATCTCAAGTTATTCAAAATGTTATTGAAATGGAGGAAATACTCCCAAATTCTTTCCATGAAAACAGCATCACCTTAATTCCTGAACCCTAAAAAGATGCAACAGAAAAAGAGAACTACAGAACAATTTGCCTGATGAACATAGATGCAACAATCCTCAACAAAATTCTAGCAAATTGAATCCAGAAACACATCAGAAAGATCATTAACCTAGACCAAGTATAATTCATCCCTGGTATGCAGGGATGGTTCAACATTTACAAATCAAGCAATGTGATACATCAAATTAACAAACTGAAGAACAGAAACCATATGATTATCTCAATAGATGCTGAGATAGTATTTGATAAAATACAACACCCTTTCATGATGAAAATTCTAAACAAATTGGGTATAGAAGGAACATTTCTCAACACAATCAAGGCAATTTATGACAGCAGTGTCCTATTGAATGGCGGAAAAGTCAGATTCATTCCCACTGAGGTATGGAAACAAAGATACCCACTCTCACCATTGCTATTCAATATAGTCCAGGAAGTTTTAGCCAGAGTCATTAGGTAAGAAAAAGAAATCAAAGAGGTACAAATTATAAAAGGGAAAGTCAAACTATCCTTATTTGAAGATTACATGTTTCTATATATAGGGGATCCAATAGCCTCCACCAAGAGACTACTGGAACTATAGAAGAGTTTGATAAAATAGCAAGATATAAAATCAATACACATAATCAACAAACCATATACACAGACAATGCCATAGCTGAGAAAGAATGTCTGAGATCAAACCCATTCAAAATAGGTATAAAAAATCAAAAACCTTGGAATAAATTTAACCAAGTATGTCAAAGATCTGTACAATGAGAAATACAATACATTAAAGCAAGAAATAGAAGATACAAAAAAATGGAAAAATCTTCCATATTCATGGAAGAATTAACACATCAAAATGTCCATTCTTCCATGAGTGATTTGCAGATTCAATGTAATACCAATCAAAATTCCAAAGACATTCTTTTCAGAGCTAGAAAAAAGGCTGCTGAAATTCATATGGAAACACAGGAGACCCCAAATAGCTAAAGCAATTTGATACAACAAGAACAAAGTCAGAAGGGTCACAATAGCAGATTTCAAGACATGCTACAAGGAAGTTATAATCAAAACACCCAGTTACAAAAGGGACAAAGGACTTAAACAGACATTTTTCAAAAGAGGAAATCCAAATGGCAACAGACACATGCAAAAATATTCAGGATCACTGGCTGTCAGGGAAATGCAAATCAAAACCACAATGCAGTTTTACCTCACCCCAGTTAGAATGGCTTTCATACAGAAATCAACAAACAACAAATGCTGGTGAGGATGTAGGGAAGAAGCTACTCTAGTCCACTACTGATGGGAATGTAAACAGATAAAACCAATATGGAAGACAGTATGGAGGTAACTGAGAAACCTGGATATAGACCTACCATATGACCCAGGCATCCCACTCTTGGGAATTTACCCAAGGGAAATAAAATCAGCAAATCTGCATCCCCATGTTTATTACAGTACAATTCACAATAGCTAAGACATGGAATCAACCTAAATTTATGTCAGCCTAAGACTGGATAAAGAAATTATGGGATATGTACATTATGGAATACTATACAGTGATTAAAAATGAAATATTGTCATTTGCAGCAAAATGGATGAATCTGGAAAACATTATACTTTATGAAATAAGCTAGTCCTAAAGGCACAAATACCATATATTCTCCTATATCTTTGATAACTAATAGAGCATATAAAAGGAAATCTGTAGAAGTGAAATTGATACTTTGAGAAGCAATGACTTTAACAGCCCATGTCTTGGCTGTTTAGGAACAGTTTTTTTTTTTTTTCTTCTTCATACTATGTGTTGAACTCTTTACTTAACATAGACTTAATCTTATGTATATAAAGTCAATTGAAACTGATCTCAGAAAAAAATAAGAGTGGGAATGAGATAGCGAGGAGGAAGTTTGTAACTGTAAAGCTGAGTAGTTCTGAATACATTCCTATGGACTTACTTCTAAGGATACAGTTTGAAAACTTGCCATAGGACCCCAAATCTCATTAAGCTTGGTGGTAAAAATGATATCTTAAGTATTAAAGTGATCATATTAAGTGTCAAAGTGATCATATGGATAGGATTAAGTGTTAAAGGAATCATATAAATTAGATCAAGTGCATGGCAATTATATAGACACAATTAAAAGGGAGAGAATGTTCCAAGAGAATGTTCCAACATAAGAAGAAGTCCACACACCTGACTCATAGAATGACAATCGCTTTAAACAGTACTCTGTCCTCAGAATTGACTCTTTAGGCACCCTTGTCAGGCTGAAAAACCCATGGGAGCATTTCAGGCATGGGAAGCCAAGACACTGTAAAAAAAAAATTTACATGAAGGATTTCTGTGAGTTAGACTCCAGTGGAAAGAAGGGGCCATCAAAGAAAAATGTACTTTTCTTTGAAGAAAGGAGAGAACTTCCACTTTGCTTATGGCCTTGTCTAAATACTGGCAGAGTTTGTGGACTCAAAATGCTTCCATATCTTTGGCAGCTCATGACAAGAGCCTCTGGTGATCACTGATGTCATAAATAAGAGTGTCAGTTGTTAAATCAATAACAGAATCACTGTGCACTTACTCCCCATGTAGGACCTCTGTCCTTAATGAGTTGTACTGTGAAAATTAGCTATAAAGCTTGTTTTCAAACAGTACTTTATACTTTCTGCTTGTGTATCGGTGCAAACTATTGAAATCTTTACTTCGAATAGAGTTGGTCCTCTGTATATAAAGTTAATTAAAATGAAACTTAATGAAGAATGGGATGGGAGAGGGAGTAGGACGTGGGACAGCAGTGGGGTATAGGAGGAAGAACCTCTATATTCCTAAAGCTGTACCTATGAAATTTGTATTCCGTAAATAAAAACTTTAAAAAAAAAAAAAAGAGATAAAGGGGCTGGCGCTGTGGCACAGCGGGTTAACGCCCTAGACTGAAGCGCAGGCATTCCATATGGGCACTGGTTCTAGTCCCGGCTGTTCCACTTCCCATCCAGCTCTCTGCCATGGCCTGGGATAGCAGTAAGAAGATGGCCCAAGTCCTTGGGCCCCTGTGCCCGCATGGGAGACCTGGAGGAGGCTCCTAGCTCCTGGCTTCAGATTGGCACAGCTCTGGCTGGTGCACCCAAATGGGGAGTGAACCATAGGATGGAAGAACTCTCTCTCTGCCTCTCCTCTATGTGTAACTCTCACTTTCAAATAAGTAAATAAATTTTTAAAAAAGAGAGAGAGATAAATAAATAAAAACTAACGGAGACTGTGGATTCAAAAGGTTCCCATAGCCTTGGTAGCTCATGTCAAGAGCCTTGGGTGATCACTGACATCATACATAAGAGTGTTGTTAACCACAGGAGTTGCTGTGCACTTATTTCCCATGCAGAACCTCTGTCTTCAATGAGTCGTATTATGAGAATTAACTATAAAACTTGTTCTCAAATAGTTTGTGTGTGTGTGTGTGCAAATTGTTGAAAGCTTTACTTAGAATAGAGCTAGTCTTCTATGTATAAAGTTAATTGAAATTGAATCTTAATTGAAAATGGGACTGGGAATGGGATAGGGAGGAGGAGGTGATTTAGGAATAGGGTGGGAGGGTGCGTATGGTGTGAAGAATCACTATATTCCTGAAGTTGTACTTATGAAATTTGTACTCCTTAAATAAAAGGTTTCTTTGAGGAAAAATGTGAACTGTTAAAGAATAACAAAGAAAATTAAATTTTCTAATTTAAAAATGCTTAATTGACAAAGATTAAGTATACCCAAGACATACAAGGTGATGCTTTTATATACATACGCATTGTGTAATCGTTAGCTGTAAGAAAAAAATCTTAATCAGCTGAATTGTAATGGAACATTGAAAGGGAAGGAGGAATTAGACAGAACTTGTAAAATCACCAGGTGTCTAAGAGACCTGATGATAGATGAAAAGAAGACTGTGAACAAAACATAGATGTAATATAGTTAAATATTGATATGAAATGGTTGCAAATGCACCCTAAAACCCAGTGACTTAAAACTGCAACAGTTTATTCTCACTCAAGCCTCTGTAGGTCAGCTGGAGGTTGGCTAATCTCAGCTGATCTTAACTGGCCTTGGTTTGGCTTTGAAGGCCTTGATCATGAGCTATATCTTCCTTACACCAGCAGGACAACTAATATATCATAGTGATGACAAAATCGCAAGAGAAAATGCTCAGTCTTGGAAACAAATTTCAAGTTTGTGCTCATGTTGTATCTGATTGGTAAAAACAAGTTACATGGCCAAGTCTAAAGTCAACCAGTAGGCAAGTATACTGTGAATATGATGCAAGGAACTACAAAAGCTACATAGTAAAGAATGTGGATTTGTGGTGAGTAAAAATAAGAACCACTAATTCAATCTACCATAGATAAGAATGGACAAACCACTTGGAAGTCTATGATTTATCAGACCATTTTAAATGATGCAAAGATGTCTTATATGAAAGTATTAGGAAAACTATTTTGAATGACCAATTGTGGCCGCAAGATAGAAATCCATGCATGACATGGACTGGAATTCACATTTTATATGTAATAGAAAGCAAGTGAAGACCCACAAGTATTGTAAGGGCTTTATGAAAAAGTGGCATTTTGTGAGGACTACCCTGAAAGTGCTATTTAGATGTGATTGGAATAGGGAGAGACAATGACATGGAAACCATAGGAGATCAGCAAACCTACTTAAGAAATCTAGAGTGAGGCCGGCGCCACGGCTCACTAGGCTAATCCTCTGCCTGCGGCGCCAGCACCCTGGGTTCTAGTCCCGGTTGGGATGCCTGTTCTTTCCCAGTTGCTCCTCTTCCAGGCCAGCTCTCTGCTGTGGCCCGGGAGTGCAGTGGAGGATGGCCCAAGTGCTTGGGCCCTGCACTCCCTGGGAGACCAGGAGGAAGCACCTGGCTTCTTGTGGTGGAATGAGAAGGCCATGCCAAGGTGGCCGCTGGCAAGCAAGTGTCAGTTACTCAGGAATGGCTTTGAAACCCACCTGGCAATGGAGCCTGCCTGGCAACAGGCTGTGATTGGATGGCTTTGGAAACTGCCTGGCAACAGGCTGTGATTGGTTGGGGCATAGACCGCCCCTTGACCAGATTGGCTGGTCTTGGCTTTATAAGATGTTGTACCAACTGAAATAAACGAGTCTGCGGGCTGCTTGCTTCAAGCCCGCTTTCACCCGACTCCCGGGGTCTATGTGGTGACTCTGCACCTCTTGCCCCCACCACACTCCTCTCAGAAAGGAATCCACTGCAACATTGTTGAGAAATCAACTGCAACAGCTCCTAGCTACGGATTGGCGCAGCCCACCGGCCATAGCAGCCATTGGGGGGGGTGAACCAGAGGAAGGAAGACCTTTCTCTCTGTCTCTCTCTCTCTCTCACTAACTCTGCCTGTCAAAAAAAAATCTAGAGTGAATATATTGATATCTAAGAAAGCAGAATTCAGGATAATACATGCTAAAATAGAGAAAGAGAAAATTTTAGTGATAAAAGGGTCAATCATCAATAAGACAAATATCCTCAATAGGTATTTAACAAATAACAGTTTCAAAATACATAAAAATTTTAACTGAAGGGAGATATAGACAAGTCTACAGGTGTATTTTAAGATACTTATGTCTTTCTATGAAATTGGTAGAAAAAGTAGGCAGAAAATCATAAGAATATAGAAAACTTGAGCGACACTATCGACTTTCAAGATAATTTCCACTGATAGAACAATAAGCCCAATAAAAGAAGGTCTGCATTCCTTTCAACAGCATATGAAATATTTGGCAAGGTAAGCCATATAATTGGGTGTGGAGACCCTTAATTTTAAGGCACTGAATTTTATACAGACTATGCTCACTGATCAAAATGAAACTAAATTAAAAATCACTATGAAAGCTGCATGGATAACATAAATATTTTAAAATTAAGCAACATACTTTCAAATAATCTATGTATCAAAGAAGAAATTACAAGGAAAATTGGAACACATTTGCAACTCAGTGATAATTAAAACATGACATGTCAAAATGTATAGGATGCAGCTGGGGCAGTAATCAGAACTCTACATGCTTACATTAGAAAAATATTAAAAACTAAATGATCTATGGACTTACTGCTCATGAACAAGATGTGGTACCTATATTTAATTTTCCCGATGCAACAACAGCAACAACAAAAACATGAAAAAATTATACAAAAATGCCCTCCTTGCCAGATGGAAAATCATTCTGGTCACACCTGCTTGTACGTAAATAAAAAGCACAAGAAAAGGTACTAAATCTCAAGATACACCTTTAGGATGTTTAAAACTTGTTAAAAAAAAAAAATGGCAATACTAGGTCGGCGCCACGGCTCACGAGGCTAATCCGCCTTGTGGCGCTGGCACACCGGGTTCTAGTCCCGGTCAGGGCACCGGATTCTGTCCCGGTTGCCCCTCTTCCAGGCCAGCTCTCTGCTGTGGCCCGGGAAGGCAGTGGAGGATGGCCCAAGTGCTTGGGCCCTGCACCCCATGGGAGACCAGGAGAAGCACCTGGCTCCTGCCATCGGATCAGCGCTGTGCACCGGCCGCAGCGCGCCAGCCACGGCGCGCCAGCCACGGCGGCCATTGGAGGGTGAACCAATGGCAAAGGAAGACCTTTCTCTCTGTCTCTCTCTCTCACTGTCCACTCTGCCTGTCAAAAAAAAAAATGGCAATACTAAATATTGGCAAATGTTATGATTTCAATGCTTATGTCCCCCAAAAATCTTCATCCCTGTGTTGATGATATTACAAAATAGGTTCTCTGGGAGGTGACTAAGTCATGGACACAGAACCCACACAAATGAGATTAATACCCTTGTAAGAGAAACCTTTTTCACTTTCCATCATGCAAGGTTAATGTGAGAAAAAGGCTGTCTATGTGGAAGCAGGCTGTCATCAGACCGTGAATCTTCTAGTTCCTTGATTTTGAACTTTTCAGCCTCTAGAACTATGATAAATACATTTATTTTATAAGTAGCCCATTCTATGCTGTTTTGTTATAGCAGCCCAAATAGATTTAGACAGCAAGTATGTAGAATAACTGGAACTATCGTAATTTGACCCTGGGAGTTTAAATTGTTTAACTACTTTAGAAAGATGGTTGTCAGCTTCTAAAACGATATGCATTCCCTTATTATCACTCAGCCATCTTTCTTCTAGTTATTTACCCAATATAAATGATAAAAATGTGTACAATAAGATTTGTACAAGAATAGTTATAGGGTCAGTGCTGTGGCAGAGCGGGTAAGGCTGATGCCTGCAGTGCCTGCATCCCATATGGGCAGTGGTTTGATTCCTGGCTGCTCCACTTCTGATCCAGCTCCCTGCTAATGGGTGTGGGAAGGCAGTGGAAGATGGCCCAAGTGCTTGGGCCCCTGCACCCACGTGGGAGTCCCGAAGAATCTCCTGGCTCCTGACTTCAGATCAGCCCAGCTCTGGCAGAGCTGGGGAGTAAACCAGCAGATGGAAGATCTCTCTCTCTCGCTCGCTCTCACTCTCGCTCTGTGACTCTGCATTCAAAATAAATCTTTTATAAAAAGAACATTTATAGCATTCATAACAGCAACAAACATTAATGATAGCCCCCAAAACAACACAAATATCCATCAATATGGGAATAAATTCAAACATTTAGATATATTCACACAATTAAATGTCAGTAATGAAAAAGAATAAAGTATGGTTACATGTAACAACACAACACAAGGTGGCCTCAGAAACATCAGGCTGAAAGAAAAAAGATGGACAAGAAAGTATATGCTGTATGATTCCTTTTATCTAAACTTTTGGAATAAGCAAAATTTATAAGAGTGGTTCCTTGGGATTGGGGCGAGTTGAAAGAAAAGGGACAAAATGATCTTTCTTGTGTGATGACAATATTTAATCACTTAATAGGGGATGATTATACAATTATGAAACCTCATCAAACTACATATGTAAAATCTATCATTTTCTTACATATTTAAATTCTACCTCAAATTTTAAAGTATTTTTAATGATTGACAAAATTTTAGCAGGTAAAATGACCACCTGAGAAGCAGGCATTCCATATTGGTGCCTGTTCAAGTCCAGGCTGCTCCACTCCCGATCCAGCTCCGTTAATGTGCTTGGGAAAGCAGCAGAAGATGGTCTAAGTCCTTGGGGCCCCGCACTCACATGGGAGACCCAGAATAAGCTTGTGGCTCCTGGCTTCAGACTGACCCAGCCCTGGATATTGGGGCCATTTGAGGAGTGAACCAACAGATGTAAGACCACCCTTCCATCTCTTTTTCTCTCTCCCTCTCTCTCTCTCTCTATCATCTATCTATCTATCTATCTATCTATCTATAACTCTGCCTTTTGAATAAATAAAATAAATTCTTTAAAAAAACTTTAGATGATACTTGAAAAAATTTACTGGGAATTGCAAAAACAAAGGAAGGAGTGAGCATAACAAAATAAAGATACCAAACAGTGTAAAATAATCAGCCATCACCATCTCCAAATGCAAATACTATAATGATAACTTCATGAGGGAAGAATGTTTATCATTTTTATTCTTTGATTTAACCCTGGCACAAAACATGACATATAATTGCCACTCAAAAAAATCTATTGTGTGTATGGATTATCATCAAAGTTGAAGCAGATAGTATATAAGGAAAGAAAGAGTTGTTTAAATAGAATAATGGAATTGAAATAAATATATTCTTTGTTTTAAGATTATTATATATTGAATCCAAGTCAAATGGAAAATATATATGACTGGATTTCAAATAACATTCAGGAAAGTGTTTGGTGTTTTAAGAGGTTTAATTGGTAAAACAAATTAACCTCAAGTGTTGAGTAGGGGAAGAATGAATTTTGTCTCCCATATGAAATTACAGAATGAGAAAAGAAAATTATATGTTTATACATATAATTACTAGAGAAGACTATGAATGCAGTTTGGACTGCAATTATGACAGCTGCAAACCTATGGTTATAAAATTGGTCCCACTGAAGACACCTTGTAGAGATCCCTTTGATTAATACTAAATCATTTCTGAAACAAGAATATGTGGTACCAAAATCAGGGATAGTCTTTTCTGAACAAGAAAGTAGTTATGAATTCTCTTGATGTCTACTTTATAAGTATGAAATGATCTTTGCTTACATAAAACTATTGTTCAATATGTACATAATGTATGTATAGAAGCAAAAAAAAAGATAAATCATACCTACTGAATAAGGCAATTTGTTGATTGCTTTAATTGATATTGGCAGACTTTAAAAAACAGTTTTTTGGAAGACATGGTTAAAATCAAGATTTTGAATCTGCTAGAGACTTCAATTATCTATGATATCATTGTAATGCAGTGAGTTATACTAAATGTTTCTTTAAGCAAAGATTGAATCAATCTCTGGTACTCTATCACAGAAAAAAATACATAAACCATTCCTGTTGTGAAAAAGGAACAAAGTCTCTAATCACCAACCACTGTTTTGCAATCAACCCTTCCCAAACAACAACAAAAGTGATGGCTTTGGGAAATTATTGTGGCTGAAACTCTGTAGCATCAAGAAAAATGATGATAAGACATCACACAGTCCCATTTGATATTACACTGAGAATAGTAAAAAGTATGATGGGGTGGTAGGGATTGAGCCAATCTTTTTTTCAAAACTGAATCCTGTTTTGTGTTCCCAAATTAACAAGTCATGGGAAAAAAATATTTGTATCTTATCAAAAAGAAAGGGGAAAAGGAAGTACTATTAGTATAAATTAAGCATATTGAAATTTATTTATATTTTAAAGTGATATTGGCAATATTAAGATAGAAACATTGATTTCAAGTAAGAATAAGGATATAGAAATGATCTCCAAATATTTTCAATAGCACACAAAAATAGTTTCATATCTGCAAAAGATTCTATTTATGGCTTAAAAAATAATTTACAGGCCAGCGCTGTGGCATAGCAGGTAAGGCCATCGCTTACAGTGCCAGCATCCCATATGAGCACCGGTTAAGTCACTGCTGCCCCACTTCCAATCTGGCTCTCTGCTATGGCCTGGGAAAGCAGTGGAAGACACGTGGGAGACCCAGAGGAAGCTCCTGGCTCCTGGCTTGGGTCAGTGCAGCTCTGGCTGTTTCGGCCAATTGGGGAGCGAGCCAGTGGATGGAAGACCTCTCTCTCTCTCTCTCTCTCTCTGCATCTCCTTGTCTCTGTGTGTAACTCTGACTTTCAAATGGATAAATAAATCTTTACAAAAATGATTTATTCATTATCATTTGCATTTTATGAGCACTAGGCATAACAGTAAAATAGGTACTCTGTACGCACAGAGCTCCTGATATACCTTTGTCTTACATCAGGCTAGCATTTATTCACACACATTGGAAATACACTATAAAGTTTGCTTTTGATGACATAGGATAGAACTTGAAATAGTTTCTTTCATTTCTTCACAAATTGCTTGAAAATTCCAGGCTCATCTCACCATTTACTGTTTTAAAGCAGCGACAAGATAAATGGTATGTTCCTGGGAGAGAAATATGTCATCGGTGATAAACAGCCCCAAACTCAGTCAAGCAAGTAATGCATTGCAGGTCAAAAACCACACCCCTGACAATACTGCCCATGCAGGTAATACACCACATGTCATATTTGAAGGAGGAAATGCTTTTTCTACTACTACCTCCTCAACAAATTGTAGTACTTGCTGACATAGTAATATGAAGGATTTGCAGAGGTAGAGGAATACATTTACAAGTTTCATGAAATGTAGTAAAACAAAGCCAAGATGCAATTAGCAACTGAAAGTCATCAAGAATATTAGCCAAACAATAAGTCATGATGAGATTTAATTAGAAGCAAGATTAAGTGTTCACTATAAATGAACATTATGTCCACAGACAGAAAAAGTTTCAAATTTAATGTCTATGAAATCAAAATTGATATTGGTTAAAACGGAAGGAAGAGAGGATTCTTCATTCTTGATTTAAACTCATTCCATTTCCCTGCTATGTACTCAACTACAGATGAGTTAGTCATGAATATAATAATATACTCCTACACCCGTCCCAGTCAATACAGCTACAGAAGCAGTGGGGAGGATATTACCTTCAGTGTTTAATTAAGTGTTTAAATAAATAGAGCTAAATTACTTGAATAAAATTCTAGATATAGAAGTTATCTCTAGCTAACCTTCCTTTAAAAAAAAAAACTCATGGTATTTTACCAGATAGGTTGGTGAACAGGATGATTCTATTATTTTGTTTTCCATGTAAAGGCTAGGATACAGACATATGGAATAATTTCACAGGTTTGAAGCATACCAGATGTTTCTTCTTAGCCGATTTGGCAGAATTACCTTGCAAATCATCAATCATATCCCCATGTTTTTAGAAGCCATACTATTGGTAGGTTTTATCACCCAAAATCTATAAATAAGTGAGAAAGATGGCTTCTGCAGTGTTTGTGCACATTTCCGTGAAATTTCTAGTGCTATCTGCAGGACCAAGAACAGCTTAGAATTAAATGTTAAAGTTAATTTTGTTTCTTATTGTTTTAAAAACAGAATAAACAGAAGATCAGAACTGTTATAATAGATAACCCATATGTAATATTTATTCTCTTCCAGTTTTAAGTGAGCTACATGATTAATTTCATTCCTAATGCAAGACTATGAAATAAACACTATGACTATCCTAACTTATATTTGAGGGATCTAGAGCAGTGATTAAATATCTTGTTCAAGGTCAAAAACCTAGTTAATGATGGAATCGTGATGAGAAGTCAAAAACCTGCAGAATGACAAAGAGAGAGAGAGAGAGAAAGTGAGAGAGAGAATGAGAGAAATGACAATACAGGTATCCTACAGTAGTAGCTGGAGCCCAACTACTTGAGCCATCACCATAGCTTCCCATGGTGTGCACTAGCAGGAAGCTAGAATCAGGAGAGGAGTCAGGGCCAGGAAATCAAATCCAAGCATTCTAATATGGGACAGGGACCTCTTATCCATAGGTTAAATTTGCCTCTGCATTGCACTCTTACCTGTTATGTTTTACTATTACTGAAGAAACAATAGGAAACAGCAGCAACAGACTAATCCCTCTGACAACAATTGACTCTACATAGTACAAAAAAACTCTTAAGGGTTTCACTGTGTTACTACATGGAAATAATTAGAGACAAAATATGGCAGTTTCTTGATCACCATCTACACACCAGATGCTTTCACAATGTTATTTATCTGATATAATTTTAAAATATTTTATTTATTTATTTGAGAGGTAGAGTTAGAGGCACAGAGAAGGAGAGACAGAGAGAAAGGTCTTCCATCTGCTGGTTCACTCCCCAAATGGTCACAATGATAAGAGTTGGGCTGATCCAAAACCAGGAGCCAGGAACTTCTTCCAGGTCTTCCATGCAGGTTTCAGGGGTCCAGGCACTTGGGTCATTTTCTACCACTTTCCAGGCAATAGCAGAGAGCTGGATAGGAAGAAATGCAGCCAGGACTTGAACCAACGCCCATATGGGATGCCTTGCTGCAGGTGGAGACTTAACCTACTATGCCACAGCGCTGGCCCCTGTCTGATAATTTTATAATTCCACAAAGCAGGTTAAACCCTTCCTTTTGAACCAAATACTGTCTAACTCCCAATGACTCAATGCCCTATGACTTCTAATAGGTGATGCTGGCCAGTGAAACAAGTGTTTTTCATTAGAATGGCAATGGGTTTCCAAATACTTTCTAACATGTTATCAATGACAGACTATGCACAAGTAAGTTTACAAGTGAAGTTTACGAAAAGTTCATAGAAAATGCGTATTATGAAAAAAAATCATCCATGGATTTGAAAAACTTTTGGCACCAAAATGAGCATATCCTCTAAATCAATTTCCCACAAGCATTTTAAAAGACTCTAGCATCATTTTCTCTAAAATAGATAAAAGATAATATGATTTAATTCAACAAGTATTTACAGATGCCTCATATGACTAAGGAACCAGGTTAAACTCTTCAGGTCTTGAAACAAAATGAGTAAGCAATGAGAAAATCTGGTTTCACAGAGCTTAGCGTCTCCTAAAGTAGCTAAAATGAATGTGAAAAAGAATAATGCTACATAAACATATTGAAAGAGATACAAAATATCATGAGAGTAGATTTATCATGATGGAATGAAGAGAATTCTGCATCTTTCTCCTCTGACAATCACTCTCAGAAATGAAGAAAAAATGAGAAAATGAAGACACAAGCTCCATATTTAATAAAACCAGGATATTGCTGAAACAAAAAGCCCATAACATGAGATGAAAGTATATGGAGGGATTGTAATTGACTTAGCAATGCTAATAAAAGCCAACACACTTGTCTTCTGGGTAGAAAACAGATCCAGAAGTGGCAAGGGAGTGAGTAGGCTGTAAGTTGGGAACTTTCATTTGTACTTTTGTCTTTGGCCTACAAAAATTCCAGGGATGAGCCTGAATTTAAGCATATGGAATATAGTATTTTGGACATGGTAAAATGTAGCAAGCTTAATAGTAAGTAAAACTAATCAAATGAAATGCAGGATACTATTTGAATTTGCAGTAAATATATCTAACAAATTTATATATATATATGGCTTTTGTGTTGGGCTTCATCCACACTTTGGTGACTTCCTTCTTCAGCCAAGGAATAACAAAAGAAAAAAAAAAACATAAACTGAGTATTAGCCAAAATTTCTCTAAAATTGTGTAACTTAGACAAGTGTTTTTTTAGCCATTGGGCACAATTTCTTTCTTATCATCATTATTTTTACACTTTATAAGCAATATATACACTGAATATCATTAATTTTAATAAAATCTTGTTATATTCCTTATGGTATTTTGAGTATTTTCTCATACCATTATATCATTCCTACGTGTGAAAGTATAATTCACATACAAAATACAGACATATGACATGTTTTGGGTATGGACAGCCGTATAAATCCACATAAACATCAAGCATAAGAAGTTATAGAATAGCTGCATCACCCAGAGAGTTTCTTCTTGTGCCTTTCTGCCTCACCCACCTCACCTCCACACAAGCACCACTTTGTCAACTTTATGATCATAAGTCAGTCATGCCTGTTCTTGTATTTCAGACTGTAGGAATCATACAGTGAACTCTGCGGAATATGGCATTTTTAGAAAATATCAAGTTTCTGAAAGTCACCAACTTGTGTGTATTTGCAGTTTGTTCCTTTCACTTCAGGAGTGGCATCCTTTTGTGTGACTATGCCCCTGCTTGTTCCTCCAAATCTCTTTTTGGACATATGCACACAGTTCCTTTCTATGTATTTTGTCCTCTCCAAGAGCAGAAAGAGTCAGCATTATTGTATGTAATAGTAATAAGCTCTCATGCTTATTTCCATATCAACAACTATCATGTTTTCTTTTCCTTTATTCAGAGTATAAAAATGCGACTAAAAAGTGTATTAGTTTCTTGCTATACTAAAAAATCTGTGCTATGAGTACAACTAAATCAACAGACAACATCTAGCCCCTACTAGAAATATCTGAATCCAATTATAATCTCCTGTATTAAAAAGCTCTGCCTGTGGTGCCTGCAACCCTTACGGTTCTAGTCCCAGCTGTTTCTCTTCTGATTTAGCTCTCTGCCATGGTTTGGGAAAGCAGTAGAAAATAGACTAAGTGGTTGGGCCCTTGTGCCAACATAGGAGATCCAGAAGAAGCTCCTGGCTCCTGGCTTCAGATCTGCCCAGCTCTGGCAGTTGTGGCCATCTAGGGAGTGAACAACGAGATGGAAGACCTTTCTCTCTGACTCTCCTTCTCTGTCTGTAACTCTGCCTTCCAAAATAAATAAATCTTTCTTTTAAAACAAAAGAATTCTGCATCACTTGGAAACCAAACAGAAAGGTATATCAAAATAAATATGCATATATATCATTTTTCATATTTATTTCATTATTTGAAAGGCAGAGTTACACAGAGAGAGGGAGATACAGAGGATGGTCTGCCATTCACTGGTTCACTCCCCAGATGGCCACACTGGCCAGGGCTGGGCCAGACTGAAGCCAGGAACTTCTTCTGGGTCTCCCACATGGTAGCAGGGCCATCTTCTGCTGATGTCTGAGGCATAGTAGCAGGAAGCTGGACTGGAAGCAGCCGTGACCCCAACAATTGCCCATATGAGATGCCAGCATCACAGGCCGTGGCTTTAGCTACTATGTCACAGCTCCAATCCCTAAATATATATACATTTTTAAACTTTTTTGAAGTTTATTTTAAAAGTGTCACTTCATTTATGCTTGCACTACATCACCACATCTTTGAGATTTATCAAAATTGTTAGGTATATAAGTGGTTTGATTCTTTCATCCTGAGCATTTTCCATTGTATGACTACAACTCAGTTTATCCGTTACCTATTTATTTTTTCCCAAAGAAACCTCTTATTTAAAGAGTACAAATTTCAAAAGTACAACTTTAGAAATATAGTGATTCTTGCCAAATACCCACTCTCTCACTGCCAATCCCACCCCACCTACTCTTCCCTCACTCTCCCATTCCCAGTCCCATTTTCCATTAAGATTCATTTTCAATTAACTTTATAAACAGACGACCAACACTACACTAAGTAAAGATTTCAACAATTTCACACACACACACACAAATTGAGAACAAGTTTTACAGTTGTTTCTCATATTACAAGTCATTGAGGACAGAAGTCCTGCATGGGAAGTAAGTGCACAATGATTTCTATTGTTAATTTAACAATTAACATTCTTATGCATGATGTCACTGATCACCATAGGCTCTTGACATGTGCTACCAAAAGCTGAGGAAGAATTTTTTTTTTATTTGACAGAGTTAGAGAGTGAGAGAGAGATACAGAGAGAAAGATCTTCCTTCCATTGGTTCACCCCCAAAATGTCCTCTTCAGCCGGCGTGCACCGATCCGAAACTAGGAGCCAAGTGCTTCTTCCTAGTCTCCCATGTGGGTGCAGGGCCCAAGCAGTTGGGCCATCCTCCATTGCCCTCCTGGGCCACAGCAGAGAGCTGGACTGGAAGAGGAGCAACTGGGACTAAAACCCGGTGCCCATACGGGATGCCAGCGCCACAGGCAGAGGATTAACCAAGTGAGCCATGGTGCCGGCCCCTGTGGAAGATTTTTGAAACCACAGTTTCTCGCAGTATTTATGCAGTGCCGTAATCAAAGTAGAAGTTCTCTCCTCCCTTCAGAGAAAAGTACATCCTTCTTTGATGACTGTTTCTTTCCACTTGGGTCTTATTCACAGAGATCCTACATGTAGAACATATTTTGCCACAGTGTCTTGGCTTTCCATGCCTGAAATGCTCTCATGGGCTTTTCAGCCAAACCAGAATAACTTAAGGGCTGATTCTGAGGTCAGAGTGCTATTTAAAACAATTGTCATTCTATAAGTCTGCTGTGTGGACTGTTTCCTCTGTTGTCATATTCTCTCCTTTTTAATTCTATTATTATTGCCAGACACTTGAGCTCATTTATATGATCCTTTTAACACTTAATTCTACCTATATGATCACTTTAACACTTAAGACAACATTTTTACCACCCAGCTTAAAGAGATTTAGGGTCCCATGGCAAGTGTTTAAACTGTGCCCTTAGAAGTAAGACTGTAGGAATATATGCAGAACTATACAGCTTTACTGTTACAAACATAATCTTCCCTCTCTTATTACTACTCTTATTTTCTACTGAGATCAATTTCAATTGACTTTATATACATATTATTAACTATGTTAAGTAAAGAGTTCAACAAATAGTATATAAAGAAGAAAGAAAAACTGTTTCTGACAGTCAAGACAAGGGCTATTCAAGTCATTGCTTATCAAAATGTGAATTTCACTTCTACAGATTTCCTTTTAGGTGCTCTATTAGTTATCGCAGATAGGGAAGAACATATGGTCTATGTCCCTTTGGACTGGCTTATTTCACAAAGTATGGTGTTTTCCAGATTCATCCATTTTGTTGCAAATGACCAGATTTCATTTTTCTTTTACTGCTACGTAATATACCATAGAGTACATTTCCTATAATTTATCAGTATTCAGTTGACAGGCATTTAGGTTGATTCCATGTCTTAGCTATTGTGAATTGAACTGTAATAAACATGGGGGTGCAGACAACTCTTTTATTTGCTGATTTCATTTACCTTGGGTAAATTCCCAGGAGAGGGATGGCTGGGTCATATAGTAGGTCTATATAAAGATTTCTGAGTTATCTCCATACTGTCTTCCATAGTGGTTTTATCACTTTACATTCCCACCAACTGTGGATTAGGGTACCTTTTTCCCCACACCCTCACCAGCATTTGTTGTTTGTGGATTTCTGTATGCAAATCATTCTAACTGGGGTGAGGTAAAACCTCATTGTGGTTTTGATTTGCATTTCCCTGACAGCTAGTGATCCTGAATATTTTTGCATGTGTCGGTTGCCATTTGGATTTCCTCTTTTGAAAAATGTCTGTTTAAGTCCTTTGTCCCTTTTGTAACTGGGTGGTTTTGTTATGTTGTTGTGGATTATCTTGATCTCTTTGCATATTCTGATTCTTAATCCTTTTGCAGTTACATAGTTTGCAAAGAATTTCTACCATTCTGTCTGTTGCCTCTTCACTTTCCTGAGTGCTTCTTTTTCAGTACAGAAGCTCTCAATTTGATGTAATCCCATTTGTTAATTTTGGCTTTGATTGCCCATCCCTCTGGGGTCTTTTCCAAGAACTCTTTGCCTGTGCCAATGTCTTGCAGGTTTTTCCCAATGTTCTCTAATAACTTGATGGTATCAGGTCATAGATTTAGGTCTTTAATCCTTTTTGCATGGATTTTCATGTAAGGTGTAAGATAGGGGTCCTGCTTCATACTTCTGCATATGGAAATCCACTTTTCCCAGCACCATTTGTTGAAGAGACTGACCTTGTTCCAGGGATTGGTTTTAATTCTTTGGTCAAATATAAGTTGGATGTAGATGCTTACATTGATTTCTGGCATTTCTATTCTTTTCCATTGGTCTCTCCATCTGTTTTTGTACCAGGACCAGGATGTTTTGATTATAACTTCCTTGTAGCATGTCTTGAAATCTGCTATTGTGACCCTTCTGACTTTGTTCTTGTTGTATAAGCTTGCTTTAGCTATTTGGGGTCTCCTGTGCTTCCATATGAATTTCAGCAGCCTTTTTTCTAGCTCTGAAAAGAATGTCTTTGGAATTTTGATTGGTATAACATTGAATCTGTAAATCACTTTTGGAAGAATGGAATTTTTATGATATTAATTCTCCCAACCCATGAAAATGGAAGTTTTTTCCATATATTTTGTATCTTCTTCTATTTCTTGTTTCAATGTTTTGTAATTCTCATCGTAGAGTCCTTGGATATACTTTGTTAAATTTATTCAAATGTATTTGATTTTTTTTTTTGGTAGCTATTGTGAATGGGTATGATCTTAGATGTTCTTTCTCAGCCATGGCATTCTCTGGAGAAACAAAGGGTATTGACTTTTTTGGTACTGATTTTATATCTTTCTATTTTACCAACTCTTCTATAGCTCCAATAATCTCTTGTGGGAGTATTGTGGATCCCCTATAAATAGAAACATGTCATCTGCAACGAGGGATAGTTTGACTTTATCTTTCCCAAGCTGTACCCCCTTTGATTTTTTTTCTTGTTTAATTTATTTAGCTAAAACTTCCTGGACTATATTGAATAGCGATGGTGAGAGTGGGCATCCTTGTCTGGTTCTGGATCTGAGTGGGAATGCTTCCAACGTTTCCACATTCAATAGGACGCTGCTGTGGATTTGTCATAAATTGCCTTGAATACGGTGAGGATGTTTCTTCTAGACCCAATTTGCTTAGAATTTTCATCATGAAATGGTGTTGTATTTTGTCAAATGTTTTCTCTGCTCTATTGCTATAATTATATTGTTTCTGTTCTTCAGTTTGTTAATGTGATGTATCACACTGATAGATTTGTGAATGTTGAACCATCCCTGCATACCAGGGATGAATCTCACTTTGGGTGAATAATCTTTAGGATGTGTTATTGGATTCGACTAGCTAGAATTTTGTTGAGGAGTGTTGTGTGTATGTTCATCAGGGAAACTGGTCTGTAGTTTTCTTTCTCTGTTGCTTCTTTTTATTTCTGTTGTGTCTTTTGTTACATTTACTTTTCCATCTCTAATTATATTGATTTGGGTCTTTTTCCTTTTTTTGTTAATTGGCCAATGGTGTAGAAATTTTATTTATTTTTTCAAAGATACAACTTTTCATTTTGTTGATCCTTTGTATTATTTATTTTGGTTTCAATTTTGCTGATTTCTTCTCTAATTTTAATTATTTCCTTTTTCCTACTACTTTTGGGCTTGGTTTGCTGTTGTTTTTCTAGATCCTTGAGATGCATTGATAGCTCATTTATTCAATGCCTTTCCAGTTTCTTGATGTCAGTACCAATTGCTATAAACTTTCTTCTTAACACTGTTTTTACTGTATCCCATAAGTTTTGATATGTTGTATTGTTGTCTTAACTTGTTTCTAGAATTTTTTATTTCTCTTTTTATATCTATGACCCACCATTCATTCAGAAACAAGTTGTTCAGTCTCCTGGTGTTTGCATATATTCTAGAGATTTCTGAATTGCTGATTTCCAGCTTTCTTGCATTGTGGTCAGAGAAGTTGCATATAGGTATGATTTTGATTTTTTTGAATTTGCTGAGACTTGCTTTATGGCCTAGCAGATGGTCAATCCTAGAAAAATTCCATGCACTGGTGAGAAGAATCTGTGTTATGCAACTGTAGGATGAAAAGTTCCGTAGATACATGTTAGGTCTATTTGTTCTATACTATCAATTAACCCTGCTGTTTCCTTGCTGATTTTCTGTCTCATTGATCTGACTATTGCTAAAAGTGGGGTGTTGAAGTCCCCCATTACTACTGTATTAAAGTCTGTGTCTCCCTTTTATATCTATTAACATTTCATTTAAATAGCCATGTGCCCTCTAATTAGGTGCATATACATTTATAAATAGTTACATCTTCCTTTTTAATTGATCCCTTAATCATTGTATAGTACCCTTCTGGTGCGTGGGCGCTTGCCACAGTGGGTATATTATTTGTCCGCTCTGCCATAAGGACTACACAAAGGATCTGTGAAGTCCTCAGTGTAATCTCAGATTCCCTAGCAATGTCCTTTACCAGGTAACCAGGGAGCCCTGTGTGTGTGGAGCCTCCCACAGTGACTGCCCAAAGTCCCAGCCACACCCTGAGTCCTCTCATTCAACCTCAGTGTTTAAACAGTCCTGGCACACAAGCCTCCAACAATCACGAACACTCAGCCCCCTGTTTGTTCTTCTCACCAGACTCAGGAATCTCAGCTTGACTTGTTGCTGGGCATTGACCCCGGCTGGCATAGCTGTTATGTATGTCCAAAATGGCACCCCCTCTCTATTGGCTTGTTACAGGACACTGTTCCAGGTTGATTGGGGAGAGAAAAATGTGTCCCGGCCTTTGTTTTTTCTCCTCTAGTATGGCAGGTACACTACCTACCATGTGACTCCATACCAGATTCCCTCTAGGCTATTCCTGCAGCTTTTTTGCCAATGGTTTGGGTTGCAACAGTCTGGTGTCACCTCACTCTCCAATGCTGGTTCAGAGGTTCTCAGCTGTTGGGGTCCTGAATTGTGTGTGTCCACACCCTCCATTTAGGTTCACTGTGTCCCTCAATTTGTGTAGAGTTTCCGCTGCCTTTTTCTGCCTAACTCTTCACTGAGACTGCACTCTTTCCATTTTCTTTAGAATATCTTCTCGTAGACTAGAGCAACTAGCTCTGTCCCTACTCCACCATCTTAATCCAATCTCCCATGATTGTCACAATAACTATTTAAAGTGAATTTGTGTTATTTACAGTGTGGTGAGATTATGAATAAAGCAATTATATAATGTGCTAATAACATGGGGGAGTTCTCTGAATTTTTTTCTCATCCATAAAATAGAGAAAATACTAACAATAACCCTAGAAGGCTGTTGAGAAAACCAAATTAGAATTCATTTAAAACATAGCCTAATACACATTAAAAAAATTCAAATAATTAGCAATGGAAGAAAAATAAAATGGTACAGAGAAATTGCATTGCAAGTAAGTTTTCTCCCATCTTCTACTTTTGCAACTGTTTTTTTAAAAAGGAAAGTAGCAGAACATTTCATCTATCTCTACTTTATATCTTTTCATTAGTTTATGTCTATCAGTCAAGGGATTCTAGTTTCCTTGTCCTGCAACATTAATTGCCCATTTGTAAGTTGGACCATCTAAAAATTTGATAAGTATGCTTTTCACTTTTTCAATAATATGCTACACAAGGCACAAATGTAGTGAGGAATGTGGAAATGAATGGATGAACTCAATTGCAAAGAAGACTTGGCAAGTTTTGCATATAATGGGTGGCAGTCAAAAAGGAATAAGATAAAGCTTCGAATTTGAGACCTGTAAAATAAAGGTGTGTGGGGGGGTGATACTCAATTTTAGACATAAAACTATCAATGGCAAAAGTAAATATATTTTTAAAATACAGTAGCAATTGGAAATATAGCATGCAAATATTGCAGAGACAATGAAAGACCAATGCATATATTATTATTTGATCATGTAAGTAACAAATGTCCTATAGATAGTCAAGGGTTGCCACATTTAGCCAATCAAAATACATGATGCAAATTAAATTAGAGATTCAAATAAAGAAGAAATTTTTTAGTATATGACATACTTTTGTTAATACTTTATGGACCATAGTTATCCAAGAAATTACTCACTGTTTAGAAAAGTCAAAATTAGCAACATCTTGCATTCAATCTGGAAATCACTGAGGATTAAGAAGACATTTGTTGAGCCCTGCGTGTCTCCAAGAGTATGCAATATCATTGAGAAGATAAAGTAAGAGCCAGAAGAGAAATGGAGCTTAAGAAAGAATAGAGAAAAACAATGGCTTAAGTAATACAGAAAAAAGAAAATTCAAGTTTGAGATAAAGTGATACATATGAACAAGAGTTCTAGTGCATTTCAACCTAGGAGAGGCCTTTATAGGATCCATTTAACAAATATTATGTATAGTTAAGATAGCTAAGAAATGGCCAATTATCAGCTAGACACATGAAGATGAATAACCTGTAGAAAATTAATTGCAATTTAGAGACTGCAGATGTCCTTCCTGAAAATTCAATAAAGATGAACAAACTGAGATGCTGGGATGCCCAAGTTCACATAGTAGGTTAGAAAATGAACTAGAACTATAGCCTACATTTTTTATTGCTATTTTTATTTTTTTAATTAGATTTCAATTCCTTAGTAGTTTATGGAGGTGGGTGTGGACCAAAACAATAACATAGAAACAAAAGACAAAAGGAAGAAGTTTGATATCTCCATCATGTAAAGAAAGTATAACATGAGCCTGGGAGTTTTGAGTGGGAAGATACAAATAGCCTGAGGAACACCACTAAGCCAGGATGACTAACTGGTAGTCCTTGCCAGAGTAGGAATCATTTTTTCATTCTCTTCTGTACCATCAAAACTGAGAATATAACCTCATATGTACTAGGTACTTAATAAATACTCAGTGAAAAAAAAATGCAAGTATTTTTGTTTATAATATGTATTAAAGTTCTCATCAACTTAATCAGAGGTTAGTTGTAGACTAAATTAATAGGGAACTCCTACGACTTCAGATATGAAAGAAATATGCAAGTAATCTTCAAAAAGTTCATGGAAATATGTATCATCAAAAAACTTGCATGGGTTTCAAAAAATTTTTGCATCAAAATAAACATACCTTTTAATTACATTTTTCTTTGGATTTTATGAAATTCCTTTGTGCACATATACAAATATATAATGCCATATCCTGAATATGAAAGAATCATGGTCCTCAGAACATGAAGCAGAACTTTATCAGTTAAAGAAGATTCCTGCAACTGTGGTAAGAAAATGACTAATTTTATGACTAAACATATTTAAAACATTTTAAAGGTTACCAATCCAAAATGAGGTGTGCAGACTTTTGAGTCATCAACACATACGTTCTTTTTCACCCATCATCTCTCATTTCATCCCTGAGATACGCAAAGTTTTATTCAAAATTGGAAGGATAAAATATTCCTTAACTAGAAAGGTTGGCAGATTCATTTAAAATAATGTACTTTTATTTGAAAATTTAAGTATGTCCTTATTGTGTCTGAAGCTAAAGAAAGACCTAGAGGCATTGTGAAACATCATTTGTCATCCTCAAGAGACAATTCAGTTAATGACTTGGAGTCCAAGCTTTATGCAACGTATTTTAAGGATCACTTGATCAGACAATTTCCTGAGGACAACAGAGGGGAAAAAATGGCTGATTCCAACCTAAAATGGCATTCAGTTAGCATCCCTTCTCCTCCCTAGTTGATATGGCAATATTTTTTCCTGGTGAATTATTTGTTTTGAGAGAGTAGGATGATCTGATGCTATCTCAAAAATGTAGATGTGAGGGTCCACCATTGTCACACAGCTGGTTAAGCCACCACCTGCTGTGCCAGGAATCCCATAAGGCCACTGATTCAAGACATGGCTGCTCCACTTCTGATCCACTCCCTGCTAATGTGCCTACGAAAGCAGCAGAAGATGGCCCAAGTGCTTGGGTCCCTGCACCCATGTGGAAGACCCCAAAGAAGCTTCAGGCTCCTGGCTTCAGCCTGGCCTACCCTCAGCCATAGCGGCCATTTGAAGAATAAATCAGCACGTGGAAGATCTCTCTCTCTCTCTCTCTCTCTGTATGTGTGTATGATCCTATCTCTGTAGCACTTTCTTTCAAATGAAAAATAAAGAAATCTTTTAAAAATGTAGATGTGATCAGTTAGCACATTCTAGCCTACATGAAGAAAAAATGGTAAAATCACATATTTTTGAAAAAAGCTTAATTTATTTATTTGAAAGACAGAGTTACAGAGAGGCAGAGGTAGAGGTAGAGAGAATCTTCCATCTCCAAAGGGCTCAGCAGCTGGAGTTGCTCTGATCTGAAGCCAGAAGCCAGGAGCCAAAAGCTTCTTCTGGGTCTCCCAAGCAGGTACTGGGACTCAAGAACTTGGGCTGCCTTCTACAGCTTTCCCAGGCCATAACAGAAAGCTGAATCGGAAGTGAAGTAGCTGGGTTTTGAACCAGTGCTCATATGGGATGCTGGCACTGCAGGTTGCAGTTTTACCTGCTATGCTATAGCGCCAGCCCCTAAAATTACCTATTTCTTGCTTACAATTTTTTAATGTAGCATTTGGTTTACTATGGCAACTAAATCAAAAGGGTTTCATTATATGCAATTAAAAAAAAAAACTTAGATCCATTCCCTAGAGGCCTGTAGCTATGAGAGAAACCTAGAAGAATCTTAAGTAAGAATGAGGCAGTAGTGTTTTACAAAAGACATAATCATTCCACTTCTATGAAAAACAGAATTATATTTCCAAAGTTCAAATACTGTTTTCTTTAACTAAATAGACTTAGTATGTATGTAATTCTGAAGATACAGTTGCATCCAGTTACTTAAATGTTTCCCACATTGCACATAGGAGAAGGAAGTACATGTCTTTGGGAACACACCTTGCTAACTGGTATTACTGATATGGATAACCTAGTCAATAAATGACCATCAACAGACTCCACATCTTGCAAAGAACTAATTAATAGAGTGATATTTAATACTACACAAAGCTATTTAGAAACAGCTGTTAGGGACAGCATTTGTGACATGGAAGTTAGAGACATTCAACACTGTAAAAAAAAGAAAAGGATCTCACCAATTGGTCTTCTTTACCCCCATACGAGAAAATGAGGAACAGGATTAAAATATAATGTATAAATATTCGTGTATTTGCCAAGTTTCAAACCCCAACATTGCTACTTATTAGCAGTAAGAGTTTGGGCTCTCATTGTCTCGATTTCTTCACCTATAAAACAGAAATAATGTTAAAATGTATTTCATAGATACATAGTGAGAACTAAGTGAGATAATATCTGTGAATTGCTCAGTTCTGCCAAGCTCAATTCATTTTATCTATCATTAATATTAATAGACACCTATGTGCTTCACATGATACTAGGCATTTTTATTCCTTATCTTATTTTAACACTCAAAAGCACCTTGTAAGGGTAGTATTATAAGTCATTTTGTCAACTAGATCCTTGGCTTGCAAGCAAAAAAAAAAATGACTGAATAACTTAAATAGAAAGATTGTCTGTCTACCTGTCTATGTGAAAGATATGTCTCAGAATCAAAAGAAAAAAGGAGTAACAACTAGGACATTCTACTCATCCACATAACAGGTATATTACACTGCTTCTACTAGAATGAAACAAAATTTAACCACTTTGTCATTCTGTCAGTTTGCTCAAAAGAGACTGTAATTGGTTAAACATGGGTTTTTAACCATGATTTGGCTAAGGAAGGGATGGATACTTTGATGAACCATCACAAAATGACTAATCACAATTGAAAGAGACAATCCTATACAAGGAAATTAGGTGTTATTACTCAAAGAACAAGAAGGATGATGGATTACCAGAGACAGAAATCTCTGCATAAGGCCTTGAAATCAAGAGTCCATTTGTGGTTTTAGTTTTTAAGGAGTGAGAAAGTGTATTGAATGAGGATTGCCCGACAGACAGTGTGGAATTCAAGCTAGTCAATATTGTTGATGTTATGCAAGAACTACTTTGAGAGAATTCGCTTGATGGGCAAGTGTTGAGGTGCAATGAGTTAAGCCACCACTTAGAATGCCCACATCCTGAATTGGAGGGCCTGGCTTGAGTCCTGGCTACTCTGCACTACCAATCCATCTTTTTACTAATGTGCCTAGGAGGCAGCTCATGATGGCCCAAGTGCTTGGGTTCCTGCCACCCACAAAGGAGATCATGTGGAGTTCCTGTCTCCTGGAGTTGCTGTGGCGTAGCCCTGACTGTTGCAAGCATTTGAGGCATGAACAAGCAGGTGGAAGATCTCTCTCTCTTTCTCTCTCTCTCTGTTTTCTTTGTCTCGCCCTCTTTCTCTGTCACTCTGCCTTGCAAATAAATAAATAAATCTTTAAAAATATTTTGTAAAATATAATGTTCTTGAGCATTCATATTCTGAAATTACTGATAAATTCCTTTAACACTTCCTCCATAAGTTAAAAAGCATCATATCCAGCAAAGACTTTATGAATTCGCCTTTGGGTAACATCCATAGAGATTCTGTTACTATAGGCTCCAACAACATCTTAAAGCCTGTGCAAACAGAAATCTTGATAGAATACATTTTATATGGCGATTATACTTCAGATTTCTTATACTTTACAACTAATTTCCCTACTTCTCTCAAATCAAATTTAATTTTCTTGTAAGAAATCACAAACCTAACATAACAAGCTAACAAATTACTGTAATTTTCTCAAATACCTCACAAAATCACAGTGACAGCAATAGTAATAGAAATTGTCCAAATAAAAATACCCCATAATATATTTTTAAACCTGTTGAAGGCATCCATTCGTAAATAACAGAACACTACATGTAGAATGACATATATGGAAACGTGAGATGTAAAATTAGTCTTAGGAAAGTATTTCAATTTTTATTTTCTCTAGCAAGTAAAGATCACCTTATTAAACATTTATTTTCAGGGTTATTCAATTTTCTTGAAATACCACCCACTCATTTTGATGATAAAGACTTGGCAACTGGACTGTGAAAGTCCCATAGAATGACCAGAGCTTCCATAGAAACTGGTTTTGAACACTTTTTTTCTATTCTTGTTTTTATTTTCCGGTAAGATAATTGAAGTAAGTTTTCTTTTAAAACCACATTCTTTGACATTCTGAAGTATCAGTTCTGACTCGTAGGTTTGCTTATTGCTTGGCATTTCATTCCAGCCTTACAGACTGTGTTGCAGTACCCATTTAACGTTTATGGCACATCTAGCGCAATATGAAGTTTTATGACAAAATTTAGCTCTAGCAAACTCCAAGACTGCTGTAACTGTATCTTTTGCACCTGCTTGGAGAGAGATAGAAGGTATCTTTATTCAACTCTGAGGAAGGGAGAGTTTCCTCTAAAGAAAGTTTCATCTATTTTGATGGTACTTACTCTAAATAGTCATTAAGGAGGAATGATTTTTACAGTTATATAATATAGTATCACTGTACGTCAGACACAGATGTTTCAAATTAAAATGGTCCATTTATAGAAACACAAAACCAAAGACATTTCCTTAAATGGTAGTATGACAGACGGCCTACTTATCAATGAGCCTGCTTCAGAATCCCTAGGTACTCTTCCATTTAAAAAGATCAATCATTTTAAAATGTGTACATTATAATAATATTTCTGAAGATGTGGGATTCAAAATGACTTGCAACAAGACCACTTTCTTCCAGAAAGAAAACCATGGTTGTTCAATAAGAGTCCTTTGAGCACTACACTTCAGCTATATGCATAATTAAGATTTTTAAAAAATTAAGCAATTATAAACATGTAAAATTCATAAAGTAGTGCCATTACCAGTATATAAAAGAATCCTGTAGGAGGAAGATATGTTTATAATTATATTAATCAAGGCAGTCAAGCAAAATCCATAGCCAATCACATATATTTTATTAGCCCTGCCAGAAATTTCCATTCACCAATTCTTTGTGCTAAAACATTATCAACCCTTGCCATCAGGTTTTATATTTATCTGACAGAGTAAGGAGAACATTAACCATTAAATGTAAACTTCAGATTGATTAGGTTCAAGGAAATTAGACACAGCTCATATGATTTTTTTTTAAGATTTATGTATTTATGAGAAAGACAGAGTTAGAGAGAAGGAGAGACAAAGAGTGATCTTCTATCTGCTAGCTCACTCTCCAAATGCCTGTATGTATCAGTACTTAATTCCTTTTAGGGCTGAAAACTTTCCATTTGATATATGCTACCATAAGCATTTATATACGAGTATTTTTTTTTCAGTAATGGCATTTTTTAGAATATATCTAGAAGTAGAATTGCTAGGTCATATGGTAATTCTATGTTAATTTTTTAAGAAACTATCAAACTTTTCCACAGCTGCTGAACAGTACATTCCCAACAATAACGTTGAAAGGTTGTAATTTCTCTATATCCTTGCCAAATGGAATGCTTCTGTATTTTTGTTTGTTTGTTTAAGTAGACTTGCTAGTGGGAATGAAGTGGTATCTCTCGATTTAGTTTGAATTAAATGAATAACTAATAATGCTTAGCATCTGTTCATGTGCTATTTGGCTATTTGCATATTTGTGAAGAAATATCTATTCAAGTCCCTTGGTTGGAAGTTTTTATTTGTTTGGTATTTTGTTCTTGAGTTGTAGATTGCAAAGTTTATGGATACAAGATCAACACAAAAATAATACAGCAAAAAATTAACAACCTGTAAAGGAAATTAAGTAATTAAGAAAGTAATTTCATTTACAATAACATAAAAACCCTACAAATTCAACAAAACAGGTAAAAAAAAAACCACCATACAATGAAAACAGAAAAATATCACTTTAATAAATTAAAGGGGACATAAACAAAATGGAATGACATTCCATGTTCAAGGATTAGAAGACTAGTTATTATTAAAATGACAATACTATCTAAAGCAAACTACAGATTCAGTGCAGTCTATATCAAAATTCTAACAGCCTTTTTGCAGAAATGGAAAAGCCAATCCTCAAATTTCTGTAAGTATCTTATCATGAACACACACACACACACACACACACATATAAAAATATATATCTATGTGGTGTCTCTTCTACAAAGCTGTTACCTTTTCAGATAGTAATTTGACTTTCTTCTTGAAATGCTTTAAACTTTATCAACTGTAACCTCTCATTTTTATATTTTTCCTCTCACCTTTTCAACTAGACTATTTTTCTTTTTCTAATTTTTAAAAAAATAATTCATCTGTTTCTTAATGTTTATTTTATTTGAGAATCAGAGAGACAGAGACAGAGACAGAAAGACAAACAGAGCTCCCTTCTGTTCGTTCATTCTCCAAATGCTCTCAACGACTGAGTCTGAATCCTAGGGCTAAAACCAAGAGATGGGAACTCAATCCAGTTCTCCAATGTGGGTGGCAGGGACTCATTACTTGAGCCATCATCTCTGCCTCCTCTAAGATTTGTATTAGCAGGAAGCTAGAATCAGGAACAGCCACCAGGCATCAAACACAGACACTCTGATAATGAGATGTGAGCATCTTAGCAAGCATCTTAACTGTTAGGCTAAATACTTACTTATATTTTTATTTTTATTTCTTCTCTTGCTCTTTAAATGTAAGGCTCTTCCCTTAATTTCATTTCACTTCATTCTGTATCTCAGTATCTAAAATATCTATTGCTTTTGTGTGATTTTTGTATAATTAGTTCCAACTGCTCTGAAATACTTTTCTCATAGTTCTGTTTGATAGCTTGCTATTTCCATTTTGGTGTTCTATCGAGACCTCACTCTCAACATGCCAAAAATATTTTTTTAGTAATAATCACCAATTTTTTTTCTGTGTTCAGTCTTCAAACTTCAGAATTATTTTTACATCTTCCTACATAATTCCCTAAATCCAAATTCTTGGTAAGTATTATTAAGTTTTCAATTACGTTGTTTCTCACATAAGACTTTATATTTAGCATACTTTCAGAAACAAACCTTGATCTCTTATAACACATACATGATCTACAAAAATATCTGCCTACATATTCCTGTTATCAAGAATATCAAGTAAAAATTTTTTAAGATTTATTTATTTACTTGAAAGTCAGAGTTACACAGAGAGAGAAGGAGTGGCAGAAAGAGAGAGAGAGAGAGAGAGAGGTCTTCCATCTGCTGGTTCACTCCCCAGTTGGGCACAACAGCCGGAGCTGTGCTGATCTGAAGCCAGGAGCCAGGAGCTTCTTCTTGGTCTTCCACGTGGGTGCAGAGGCCCAAGGACTTGGGCCATCTTCTACTGCTTTCCCAGGCCATAGCAGAAACCTGGATCAGAAGAGGAGCAGTCAGGACTCAAACCAGCCTCCATATGGGATGCTGGCACTGCAGGCGGTGGCTTTATCCACTATGCCACAGTGCTGGCCCAAAATATTTAAAATATATATTTATCACCCTACTTTAATGTTGAATCTTTTCCTAAGTGTATATGTTATGAGACATTGATTAATGGTAGTGCAAAATATCAGTTAGAAATGCATTCTAAAGTATTATTTACTTCATCCTAATTCCATCATTCTTAAATTTTTATTTTTGAGTAACTTTATAATGTGCACATGGAGTACAATGGAATATGTATATACTTTATAGCCAACTAAGTATACATATATCAAAAGTATATAATAAAACATTTTTATTGATATGAGTTCTCTACCAAATAATTAGATATTCTTATTCTTGTACATCATTCATATCACAAATTGATTATTCTTGAAACACTAAGTCTTGCTTCTTAATGTTAATAGTCTCCAAAATTTTCCCATTGCTTATTGAATAATGTATAACACTTTGGCAATGTTTCCAATGTCTGGCTCCAACTACTATTTCCGAACTTTATGTTCATTGCCATCCACCATAAATTCACACTTTGATGCATACTGAGAAGTCACCAACTATTATACTAAGTTTGTTCTGATAGATGTGATAATTTGGGACTCACAACATTAACTTGCATGATATTTTTTAGTATTTTATTTCATTGCCAAAAATCATATTTCTCAGATACAGCTGGATTTTTAGCTTATATTAAATATCAAAAGATGTAATAACATCAAACACTTGCCCCTGAATGACAACAGGATGCTGGTGCTAAGTAACAAATGTTCCCTTTATACTGAATACGTATGCTCCACTTCATCAAATGTGTAACCTCTCTCTTTTGTCTCCATAACTCCATGGCCAAGTGTCAACTGATACTTTTTCCACCATGTTTTTGCTATGGTTAAAAAAAAATACAGGAAGACTGCAATGTATTTTAAGAGAACTGGAAGAGAGCATGTATGTATATGGAAGAGAAAATTTCTCCCTGCATTTGTGTCTCTACCACTGTTTCTTTTCCCCTACAGTCATAATGAATCTATTCAAAGGGAATAAGTTCACAGTGATGGCTCACTACTGGTGTGCTCACAGAGAGAGCACATGGCAGAGAGCAAGAATTTAGTTGCTGCCTGGGTTTGTATAGCAAAAGCCAGCTAAAGGCCATAGTGCAGTGGAGGGGGTGGTGCTAGCTTTTCCCAGGTTTTTCAAACTTGGTGGACCTTGCTCTCTGTGGGCAGGTTAACTAGAAAAGAATACAGAGCGTGGAGTGGGGAAGAATACAGGATGCGATATTGAGCTGAGCTGAGAAAGAATGCAGGGGCTAGGGAGTTCCTTGGGGGATTGGATCTGCTTTCAAGCAAAGAGCTAAAATGGTTCTGAGGATTATGTCCTTGCTCTGTCAATGCTGACTCTGAGCATAGATCGGGAGATGGAGCACTGGCTTCTTTCTGGCTACTTCCTGCTGATACAGGACATCGATGCAGGGCAGGGTAGGTATACTCTGGATCAGACTGACTGAAGAAGAAGAGCTGTTTGGTGATGTTCCTGTGGGATGACTGGAAATATAGCAGTCTCTCATTCCTGTTAAGAATCTTTGAAATATATTAATTATGTATGATAGGAATAGAAACACTATGCGATGCCTGAGGTAGGATTGCTGTCTGAAAACTTATCCTTAGATTGAAAAGGAAAAGGAAAACTTGGGTTTAAGCTCTAAACTAAGACCCTGAAGTAAAGCTGATTGATCTTAGTTCAATTGACTGGATACTAATAGAAATAGAAAACAAACCAAGTATTTTGTGCAAGAATGTTTCCCCATCTCCATTTAGAAACTCAAGCAAGTAACATTTAGAAATGTCCTCACAAACATAGGTCATAACACAAAACATAAAACAAACTACTATTATGTGCCGGCCTGCAGCACAATGAACCGGGTTTCCTGAAACAGAGAGTGGGAATGCGGGGACAAGGACGCAAAGAATGGAGCCAAGACAAGTCCTGATCAAGGCTCGTTTATTCAACAAATCCAGTAGTATTTAAACATGACCAGTTGTATACAAGAAGGCACACAAAAGATTTTACATACCCAAAAGACTTTTGGGGTTACAAAGAGTTCCCGATAAGGTTCTTCCACTTAACAGATCACAAAATGTTATTAATCATTGATTACAAGGGTATAATAAAACACCTAGGTGATAAATGCAGGTTTCAGGTGTGACTGATTATCTACATCATCTCTTGCGAGAAGTTTAGCAGTGAGATATGATGTCTCCATCCATATGTTTAAGTGTAAACAAAAGGGGCGACTGCCTATGGCTGCCCACACTATTATTGAAAGTAAGTGAGGGGAAAACCAATAGATTTAGAATCTTAAGGGTTTCAGACATTCTTGGAAACAGAATGTATAATAAATATACATATAATGTTGAAAAGAAAGGATGCAATCACAAAAGTGAACAATCGACTCTATAATATTCAAAGCACAACTTCATAATATGAAACATAATAATTACCGAATGTGGCAGAAGAAGGTGCAGAATAAACAAGAGAGAATTGAAGAACTGAAATTGCACTAGCATCCGGAGCCACGGCTCACTAGGCTAATCCTCTGCCTGTGGCACCAGCACCCCGGGTTCTAGTCCCGGTTGGGGCACCGGATTCTGTCCCCAGTTGCTCCTCTTCCAGTCCAACTCTCTGCTGTGGCCTGGGAAGGCAGTGGAGGTTGGCCCAGGTGCTTGGGCCCTGCACCTGCATGAGAGACCAGGAGGAAGTGTTAGGTAGGAAGTCAGTTATGAGCTTATGTGTGTGACATAAAGGCCTAAAGAGAAGACATCTATGTCCAGCATATGCTGCATCTCAAAGTCATCCTGATGATGTTTCAGGGGCAGTCCGGTGTTCACATCCTGCCCTGCCCTGCCCCCTTCTACCTGATAACCTGCCAGGTGGGGGGTCCCCACCCCTTCTGCCTGACAAATCTTCCACAATCTCCCAGGTGCAGCCCAGTGTCTGCATTTCAAACACCCTGCTCAGGATCCCAATTCTCTAGGGGGTCCTGCCCACCCTTCCTCCTGTCTGATAACATTTGCATCCATAAAGTCCTTTGTTTCAGCCATTAAAGTCCTTTGTTTCAGGAGGCAATGTGTGAAGACAAAGACCCATTTCTTTAACACACACACACCCACACACACACACACACCCCGCCTAAACCCCGCCTAAATGTAGACCCTGCACTCTCTCCCAGGTCCTGTCTGGAGAGGTGCCCATCCATTCTTATGGATGTCCCTTCCCTAACAAACTTTGCTACTTTTACTTTCCACTACTCTGTCTCACGCCAGAACCCTCCAATTTCTCCAGTAACACAAGGATATCAGCAGTCTCTAGAAACTAGAAAAGGCAAGGTGATCCTGCTCTAGATTCTCTAGAGAAAATGCACTTCCACCAATACATTTATTTTAGCCCAGTGAGATCATTTTGGACTTCAAAGCTTCAGAACCATAAGACAATTGTAGGAGTTGGAGTCCCTAGCTTGCTAAATGCTGGTACCACTTCTGTACTCTGGCTGCTTGCTTGCCTGCTATGCTCCCCTGAATTTATGACCTCCTGCCCCCCACCAGCTCCCCTGGAATTTATGGCCCGATGCTTCCTGCCAGTTCCTCCCCATGCCATCTCCTTTGTGTGGCCTGCCCGCCACATAACATATATAGCCTTTACGTTTAAATAAACCAATGAACAGTTAGGTCCCAATACCTTGCCATAAGGAGAATAAGAAGATAACCTACGTAGGTAGGAGATGACCTGCTCCCTTGTAAGTGTGAGGCTATAAAAACCTCTCTTATGCAAACAAGAGGGCCTTTTGCCTGTGCACTGCTAAAGGGCTGTGTGCGGGTAGGGGGTCCCAGCCGGGTAGGGGGTCCCAGCAGGCTGGTAACAAATAAACCTCTGCTTTTGCATCCACAACTGTGCATTGTGTATTGATTGGGAAATTCAGACACAACAACAATAAGTTTTGTCTATTTTAAATCACTAAATATATGTTTATCAATAACTGTTATGCCCAGTTCAGTCATCCCCAAAGACCACCAAGGAGCCGATACCGCTGTAAAGCACATGAGAGTTTTATTGCAAGTCCGGGCCTGGTCTCTCAATCAACACCGACACAGCAGGTCTGAATTGAGAGCCCCGACCCTTCAGTGAACAGGGTTTTTATAGGGTTTTCAGAGACATTCTATACATTATGGTACCATTTAGCAAATCATCTCATCCCGCGGGAAATTCAAAGAACATCTCCTAGAATTGATTAGTGCATCCAGTGGCAGGAACGGACCTACTAAAGGTGGTTGGATGGTTTTGGGGTTGATGCCTTTTGAACTGATTGGCCGAAGCATAGGGTCTGAGCTGATGGGGTGTACGTGCCGAATTGCAGGGTCTCAGGTAGCTATCAATCACCTTATCTGCCCTGCGAAGACACCAGAAACTCTAGGTATTTCTCTATTATCTGTTAATCGGCTGTTGTTAGGAGAGTTTATCACAAGGGGAGTTCATTTATTTACTTTTAGGAGCTTCTGGCTCAGGGTTCAGGGCCTGGTCAGGCCCAAGTTACAAGATGGAGGCCTAATTTAAAATAGTTGCACCTTGATCCAGGCTCAGGTCTCACATAGCCATGATATAATCATCATAAATAGCATTGTGTATTATTACTGCTTGCTAATTGATTGCACCACTGAAGCTCCATATGTAGTGTTATGAAACTGGCACAGTTTATCTATGGCGCGATCTACACCCTGATTTACATCCCAAGCTCTAGCCCCCACCGCCATTGCTAGAAGCCAGGTGGCTACATGGCCCAACCTCTGTTGTCAAGCTCCACCCCCATCCTAATGGGATTTGCTGCTCCTGCTTCCCTGCCTGCCCTCAGGCAAAGTTTTAAAAGGACCTGTTCCTGAACACTTGGCTCTCTTGGCTCCTCTCTCTTGGTTCTTCTCTCTTAGCTCTTCTCTCCTGCTCACTCTTTCCAGCCTTCTCTCTCACTCCCCTCTCTCCTGTCCTCTCTCCTCTTTCTCTCTTACTCTCCTTCTCCCTCTTCGCCCCTTCCCTCCAGTCTGCTGTGTTTTCCCCAATAAACTCTTTCCCTTACTCTGGTGTTCGGTGTGCTCTGTGACGGCTAACAGAAATATATAACATGTAGTATTCAGTACCAAAAAAATGAGGAATATGCATACATTCTTCTAAAACATACAAAAGATACTTAGGAAAACTATTCACATTTTGACTTATGGACCCAACAAATTTCAACAAACAATTGTCATAAATGACATGTTCTCTGATTGCATTATAATTTAGAAGAATTTTTACATTTTTATAAACATATTTACAGAAACATAAAAACTAAGTTGTTGCTCAAATATAACTCATAATGAAGTTTTGAAATAATTTATATAAGAATAATAAAAATATGTTTTATATAACTTTTCAGGATACCACAAAATGATACTTTAGGAAAATTTAGTCACTTAGACATTTTCAAATAATAAGGACTGAAAATACATCTAAATTAAGAAATTTGAAAATAAGCATAAAGGAAATATAAAAGATAAGATTATAATGAAGAAAATTAGTAATCTATGACAGAAATTATTATTGTTCAGAGGAATAAAAATCACAAGAAAGGAATTTGTTCTTTTGAAAAGATTAATCATGGGGCCAGTGCTGTGGTGCAGTGAGTTAAAGCCCTAGCCAGCAGTACTCTCATCCTATATGTGTGCTGGTTCGAGACCTGGCTGCTCCACTTCCAATCCAGCTCCCTGCTAATGTACCTGGGAAAGCAGTAGAAGATGGCCCAAGTCCTTGGGCCCCTGCACCAAAGCGGAGACCCAGAAGAAACTCCTGCCTCCTGGCTTTGGATCAACTCAGCTCCAACCATTACAGCCATTTGAGGAGTGAACCAGCAGATGGAAGACCTCTCTCTCTCTCTCTCCTCTTTCTCTCTACTCTCTACTTCTCTTTGTAACTCTGTCTTTCAAATAAATAAGTTTTTAAAAAAAGATTAATCATATGCAAAAAAAAAAACCCACTGGTCAGACTGATTTAAAAAATGAGAGAAAGGGCACATCAAAAATTTTTCAGACTATAGTTCACATCAATGTGTTAATTTTGGTTACTGCTATCCACATGGGAGACCTGGATCGAGTTATTGGCTGCAGTTTCAGGCCCAGCTCAGTCATTTTCATTGTTGGCTTTGTGGAATTGAATTAGTAAAGTGAATAGAAATTCTCTCTCTCTCTCTCTCTCTCTCTAATAAAAAAAAAAAATTAAAGAAAGACTAAAGTGTGGCATTGTAACAAGTATAGACAAATAGACCAATAGTAAATTGTTGGGTTAAGTAACAACTCCATATATACACGAATTCTTAGAACTATGAAAAATGTGCTACAGTGAAACCATAGAGAAAAACTGGTGTCTTCACAGCATGACTTTTCCAAGACGATGGGCTAGGAAACTCCAGGTCCTCAATCCTACGTGGAAGCATCACATAAACAGCAACATTCCAACCAAAGTAGCTTTGTAAGAATGTTAGAAACAAAGGATCTGAAGAAAATACTTGAACCACCAAACAACAAAAAGCAATACTTCAAACTGCAGAAAGTTTTGTGGCATGTTTGTTTGACCTTCTCCATACTCTCCCACATGTTGTGTACCTAGATGAGAAGGAAGTCACCCAATTCTCATTGCCTCCTTTGGGATTGATGGAAGAACTGAATTTTGAATTTTCTTACAGTATTCAGATTGATCTGATGGCTATTTACATGGCTGGTTTCTGTCTCGACTGTATGGAGCATAGGTCAGAATGTTGTCATAGATTGTATATCAGAGTGGAGATCAGGAACAAGGTAAAAAGATACCTGCTTCCATCACTTCTATTCACTTTAGTAGTGGAAGTTCCAGCCAAAGGATCTAGGCAAGAAAGAGAGACAATGGCATCCAAAATAAAATAAAGAAATAAAATAATCTCTATTCACAAATGAAATGGACATAAAACACCAAATATTTTACCTAAAAACTATTAGAAGTAATAAATTCAGCAAAATGTAGGATGAAAACAACACACAGGAATCAACTGTACTTCTATATGCTAATAAAATTCAAATGAATTTAATAAAAAAATTTTACTTACCATATATTAAAGGAATAAAATGCTTAGGGATAAGCTTAATTAAAGTGATGGGAGATTTGTTTATTGAAAAATGCAAAATGTCACTTAAAGATATTGAAGTCACATATGTGGAGAGACATTCATGCTTATGGATTAGAAGATTTAATACTGGTTAAGACGTCAATCATCTCCAAAGTTATTTATAAATTCAATGCAATCTCAACCAAAATCTTAATGTATTTTTGGAAGAAATAGGTAAAGCAGTCCTAAAATTCATGTGAAAGCTCAAGAAGATGTGCATAACGAAATAAATCTTGAAAAATATTTATAAAAGTAGATATCCCACACTTTCTGATTCCAAAATATAAAACAAAGCTATAGTAGTGAAAGCAGTGTGCATTGCCATAAAGACAGACATGGAACAATGGAGAACCACAAAATAAACTTTCACATGTTAGTTCAACTGATTTTCAGCAAGATGTCAAGACAGCTCAACACAGGGAAAGATCATCTTTTCAGGAAATAGTGTTGAGAAACTGGATATTCGTGTGCAAAAGAATAGGGATATACCTGTCCCTTACACTGTATGGAAAAAATAATTCAAAATGGACCAAAGAGCAAAATCCATAAAAGATTTAGATGGCAACCATATTAGTTTGGTAGGGCTGAAATGAGAAAATAACAGAGTCTGGGTAGTCTAAACACAAGGAATTTATTTTGTCAGAGACCTCTTTTCTGCTTTTTCTTTCTTCTAACATGTATAAATTTCATTGGAAACTATACATGATGTATGGTGTAATAGAGCCTGAAGCAGTCTGTAATTGTATTTGTAAGAGGCTTCAGATTCCTCTAGTGTACCTATTTTTTCTTTTTGTTGTTGTTGTTGTTGTTGTTGTTGTTGTTTTCTTTCTTCCTTTTTTTCTTTTTTTTAGTGTACCTATTTTTATCTCTTCTCTTAAAGTTGGTCATCATCAATACTCCACCTCAGAGAGAATCTGTGCCTTGCATGTCTTTCATATGTAATCCTTTGTTATTTTACTAGAGCTCTTGTTGGCATGGCGGTAATGTTTGGAGGGCTGGGGTGGGAGGAGCATACAATTAAATCTCAGTCATTTAGTGGATATGTATACTGTTGACTTTGACCTCCAGAAGTGTTTCTTAGTTCTCCCCCAACCATAACCATGAAGGGGCTGCAGTGGAATAATGTCTTTTGCTGGGATAAGGTTTTTATAAATTACCTGTGCTGGTGTGTATGCCTTTTGTTATTGGCATACACCTATTCCTGTTTCTACCAGGTCCACGAGGGGACAATTCTCTGATCTTCACCTTTGTAATCTCGTAGAGTTCATGTAGGTAAAACCCATTAAAGTGTGGGCAAATGCTCTAAAACTATGACCTCAAGAAGTTTCTCAGACTTATGTTAACTATAATGACCCTCAAGTATTTCACTAAAATTATCATTTAAGTATTCTGCCCTATCCTTGGTGCCATTTGTCCCTCCCACAAATGTGATTGTGCTTTTCTGCTTTAAAAGACAGACCCTTGCCTTTGCTCCGGTGGAGAGATCTTGGGGCGTTAGCCTGCTCTTGGCCACCAGCTAAATAAAGGACTCATTCCAAATTCTAATGTGTGGCGCTTTTCTGTGACTCAACTCATTCCAAATTCTTAGTGTGTGGCTCTTCTGTGTGACTCACTTTGGGTATAACACTGTGAGTTTTTCATGTAAATCTTTTATGATATTGAAGTAGTATATTTGTAGTTATTGAGTGTCTTGACCGTGCTAATTTTGTCAAATACCTTTTCTGCATCAATTGAGATGATCAGGTTTTCTCATTTTTGCCTCAGTCCATTAATGTGATGCCTTCTACTGATCAATTTCTGTGTGGAAGTATTCTTGCCCTCCAGAAACAAATATCACTTGACCAGGGTATGTATTCTTTTTAGTATATTGGTAAACTAAGCTTTAGAATATTTTGTTGAAGACTTTTGCATAAATATCCCTAAAAGATATTGTTCCGTAGTTTTCTTACAGTGTCTTCGTCTGGATTTAGTATTAAGGCAATGCTGGATTGATAGAATGAGTTTGAATATGCTCCATCTTTTTCAGATTTTCAGAAGAGTTTCAAAAGCATTGCTGTTCCCAAGTTTCATTTCTGTTATTAATTTCTTATTTCATCCTGTTGTGATTGAAGAGGACATGTAAAATAATAGCTATCTTTAAACCTATTGAGACTTAAATTTTGTTCAACATATGGTCTATTTTGGAGAATGTCCAATGTACACTTGAGAAAAAAAAAAGCCATATTGTATGTTTTCTTTTTGGTAGGATTATCTGCATATGTCAGTTAGATAAAGTTAGATTATTGCTTTTGCTCAAGTCTCTTATTTTCTTATATTTATCTTATGTCTGGTTACCATCTCCATTATTAAGAGTATAGTATTGAAATCTCCAACTATTTTTGTAGAATTATTTCTCTCTTCGATTCTGTTCATTTTTCTTCATATGCTTTGATGGTCTGTTATTATGTGCCTGTGTGTTCATAATTTTATATCTTCTTGGTATAGTAAACTATTTATTAATACATTATATGCATTCATCCTTCTCTTAAACTTTTTCTGTGTATTTTATAGCACCCATGCTCTTTTGGTTACTATTTTTATGGACTATCATTTTTCATCCTTTCAATTTCTGTCTCTTTGTGACTGTGAACAGAGAGTGAATCTGCTACAGACAAGTAGTTGATCACATTTTATAAATCATTCTTCCAAACTCTATCCATTGATTTTAAAGTGTAATCCATCTATACCTAATGTAATTACTGGTAAGGAATGACTGGTTGTTTTGCTATTTGTTTTCAATATTCATGATAATATTTTTGCCAAGTTTTTGCATTACTTTCTTTAAGTACACTTAATTTTGCTAGTGAAATTTAAATTTCCTTCACATTTCCTTTTATGTGCATTCTGTAACTACTTTCTTTGTGGTTACCATGTGGATTCCATTTAATATTCCAAAGTTATAAAACTCTAATTTAAATTTATACCATCATAACTTCAAAAACATACAATCACTATTTTCCTACATTGCTCTGTTCCCAGCTCCTTATTTTTGCTATTGATGTCATAAAATTTCATCTTTTATATATTGTGCATATTGAACATACCCTAATGATTATTTACTCGTTTGTCTCTTAAGTCATATGGAACATAAAATGTATGGTTACAAATCAAATTACAATATCAGTTTTTATGATATCCCATGTACTCATCTTTGCCAGAAGTCATTGTTTCGTCATAAAGCTTCAACTTGGTATACAGTCTCCTCTCATTTTAACTTGAAGGACTCCATTTAAATTTCTTTCAGGGCAGAATCAGTAGTAACGAAATGTTTTGGCTTTTGTTTTTCTAGTAACGTGATAAATTCTCTTACTTCTCCTAAGTATAAGGCTCTTGGTTGACAGCTTTTTTTCCTTCAGTTATTATATTTTTCAGTTCTAAAATTACTATTTGGTTCTACTTTATAACTTCAATTTCTTTTATGACATTTTTAATTTTTGTTTGCTTCAAATGTTTCCCTAATTGCTTTTTGGTGCATTTTTTGATGGCTACTTTAAAATACTTGTCAGCTAATTCTAATATCTCTGTCATCCTGGCATTTACGTGTTTTGATTATCTTTTTCCTCTAAGTAGAGATTTTCCTGGTTCTTGGTATGACTGCAACTTGTAATTGAAGCCTGAATATTTTGAGTATTATGTTATGGAATTCTGGATCTTAGTTTCTGTTTCAGCTAATTTTTGTCTCCTTGCTCCAACAGAGGAACGGCAGAGGAGGCAGCTTGTTACTGCTTACTAGAAGTATAGATCTAATTTTTCTTACTTAGACTCCTTGGACACCTGAGGGGGAGGGCACAGAGCCCCCTCTTTTACTAGTGGGCTGGGATTGATATTCTAGCTATTCAAAAGACTATTGCTATTAAACCTATAATTGGTAGAGTGCCTTGCTACTGTGTGGGACTGGCCTTGTTAATTTTGGGTCATGTGAAAACTTCTAACTCTATTATGACTTCTCTAACACCACTGTAGTAGAGAGGGAGGGTTGCCTTCATTTTTTTTCACCATACCTATGGCCATTTCTGGGTGCCAGGCTTTTTCAACTTCAAGTTAATGGATATGTGAGGTAACAATCAACCCAGGAAACTAGTGTTCAGGTGTTTTTATTTGAGTTCTGAGATATCTAGCTGGTCTGTTTCCTGTCAATCTTTAAACATTTTCTTATGTTTTTTATATATAATGTTTGAGGTATAGTAGTACTGATTAAAAGAAGCAGAAAGCCATATGATTACCCTATCTTTCTAGAAGTATTTTTTAAATCTAATGAGATTATCATATATTTCTCCTTTTTTTCTGTTAATTTGGTGAATTGTTTTGAATAATTTTTGAAATGTTAAACCACCCTGGCATTCCTAGATTGAATCCTATATGGCTTTATATCATTATTATTTTTATATATTTTGTATTCAATATTTTAATATTTTGTTAAATATTTCTACATCTCTGTCTTTGGGAGAGACTGTTAAACAAATTTCCTTTTCATAAAATCTTGCCATATTTGGGTATCTGGGATATGTTGATCTCATAAAATTGAGTAAGAAAAATTGTTTTTGCATTATTTTGTGTAAACATATATGTATTCTGTAATTTTTTCTTTATAATTTTGAGATAATTTTGTGGTGTAGCTATCTGAACACAAAGTTTACTTTGTGTCAATGAGAATAATTACCTTACTAGATATTACACTTTGGGGATTTTTTACATTGCTACCAGCTTTGATTAATTTCATCTTCAAAAAATATTTTCTCTCATTCATAAAATACTCAAGTGCATTTATTTATGACACCCTAATGATATCCCTAGGTTTTGAAGTAATGTTTTTTATTTCATCTATATTATTTATAATTTAAATCATTTTTTATAATTTTGATGAGCTTAGTTTTTCCTTTTTAAGATTTATTTATTTATTTGAAAGGCAGAGTTACAGAGGCAGAGGCAGAAAGAAAGAGAGAGAGATCTTCCATCCACCGGTTCACTCCCCAAATGGCTGCAACAGCCAGAGCTGGGCCAATCGGAAGCCAGGAGCCAGGAGTTTCTTCCAGGTCTCCCACACAAGTGCAGGGGCCCAAGCAGTTGGGACATACTGTACTACATTCTCGGGCTATAACAGAGAGCTGGATCAAAGTGGAGCAACTACATCACAGCACCAGCCCTGATGAGCTTAGTTCTTACATGTGTGGTATTGTTCTTTTGCTATCTATTTTGGATTCAGTGTGTTCTCCCAAAATCCATACTTTGAACGGTGAACTCTCTGTGGCTGCACTTAGAAATGAGGTCTGTAAGGAAGTAATTAAGGTTAAGTGAGCTCATAAGGGTGTGGTACTTATCTGATAGGACTAGTAACTTCGTAAGAAGAAACACCAAAGAACTCTCTCCCTCTTTTCTTCCCTGTGTCCTCCCCTCACCTCCCCTCTTTTCCTCTACCTCTCCTGTCCTCTCCCCCTTTTGCACACACTTACACATACACACACATTCACATACATTCTGAAGAGGTCATGTGAACACATGACAAGAGAGTAGCCAACAGGTAACAAGGAAGAGAGCTCACACAAGAAAATACCACATAGTCTGTGATATTTTGTTGTGACAGCCTGAGCAGACTAAGACACTGTCATAAAAATTACTACAACTCTACCACCTTTAGACAAAATAAATTAACTGTTTTATATCACTTTACATGAGAAATCTGTCTAGATTTTACTGATTTTTTTTCTTTACTCCTGGTCTCATAAAGCTAAAATCAGAGAAAGAAAATCTTCATTATATACCATTAATAAAATGGTATATAATCGAAAATAAAATATATAAGGGTACTTCAAAACATTTGTGGGAAATCAATGAAAATATACATTTATTTGAGTATAAAAAATTTGGAATCCATGCATAGATATATCATAATACACATTTTTCATGAACTTTTGAAGAATGCTTACATGCTATGTATGCATTTATTTCAATTTTTGCACCAAAATGAACTTACCTTTTAATTCACTTTTCAAGAAACTTTTGGAAGTACCCTCATATCTTAACATCAAGGGGAGATTATACTGTAACAAATATCTGAAATGTGGTAACAGCTTTTTAATGGGGTTTGGTGTGGGGAGCAACTGGGAGCAACTCGGACTAGACTAAGTTACTGGAATTAAGACTTATTCTATGCATCTGCTCTCCCACAATATGGCGCTGGGAGAGGAGGAAACAGCTTCTACTCAGCTGCCTCCAGTTCAACCAATAAACAGCAGGACCTGCTCCTGATTGGAGGAGAGCAGCGTACTCAGCGTGTGGGTAGCAGAGTTGGGATTGGTGGAAGAGGACTATAAAGGAGGAGAGAGACGGCATGCACCAGGAACATCTAGCTGAAGGAACACCTGAGCAGCCCCCGAGAGAGCCGGCCGGCGGTGTGCCGCTCCCCCGCGGAAGTGGGGAAAGTGGCAGGGGGAACCGCCCTTCCACAGAGGTGGAAGGATCAGTAGCCAACCCGGGAAGAACCAGCAGCAAACCCGGGGAGGGCCGAGCAGACAAAAGAACAGCGCAGGGTCCTGTGTCGTTCCTCCGCGAAGAGGGGGAGCGACAGTTTGGGAAGAGACTATAAGGACTAATTTTTTTTTTTTTAAGATCCACTGATTTATTGGGGCCAGCGTTGTGGCGTAGCAGCTAAAGCTGCCGCCCGCAGTGCCAGCATCCCATATGGGTGCCAGTTCGAGCCCTGGTTGTTCCACTTCTGATCCAGCTCTCTGCTATGCCCTGGGAAAACAGTGGAAGATGGCCCAAGTCCTTAGGCCCCTGCACCCACGTAGGAGACCCGGAAGAAGCTCCTGGCTCCTGGCCTCAGATTGGCGCAGCTCCAGCCGTTTGGGCCATCTGGGGAGTGAACCAATGGATGGAAGACCTCTCTCTCCCTCTCTCTCTCTCTCTCTCTGCCTCTACTTCTCTCTCTCTCTCTCTGTGTGTAACTCTTTCAAGTAAATAAATAAATCTTAAAAAAATTTACTTATTTATTTATTTGAAAGGCTGAGTGATGGGGGGGGCTGGGTGATCCCATGGGACTTCCTGCCCTGCCCAAGCAGGAGGTTGGGAGGGACCTCACAGTCTGGCTGCTGGCAGACGGCAGGAGCTCCAGGCCCATATCCTCCATTCCCCCTTTCTATTGGAAGCCTGTGGCTGTGCCTTTATGATTGATAGAGAGCCGATGAGCAACTCCCACATTCCAGATGTGGGACAGTTGCACAAAGGAGCCCAGGGGCCTATGTGGCCTATGTGACCTATAAGTCTATTGGTTAGGGGTATTTGGCACACTGCCCCTTCTGCCCTATAGAATTGCTGTTACTACCCCAGGTTTTTTCTCCCTGTCTTACCCTATAAAAGTCTGTGCCTGATTGCTAATAACAGACATGTTCATCAGGCCTGTCTCCAGTGTTTCTTGTCAAGAGACATTGTTGCTCTTCCTGCCTGACAGCTAAGGGTCTCACACCAAGAGACCTGGGGCAGGGGGGCAGCAAAAGAGAGAGAGAGAGAGATCTTCCATCCACGAATTCACTCCCCAAAATGTCCACAACAGCCACGGCTGGGCCAGGCCAAAGCCAGAAACCAGGAACTCTATGCAGCTCTCTCATGTGGATGGCACGGGCCCAAATACTTGAGCCATCATCTACTATCTCCCAGGCACATTAGCAGGAATGTGAATGGAAAGCTGGATCAGAAGTGTGGAGTAAGCAGAACCCAAACCAGATCCTTTGATAGGGGATGCAGGCGCCCCAAACAATGACTTAATCTGTCATGCCACAGTGCTCACTCCAGGCTTGGTGAATATTGAAGAATATGTTGCAGAATGTCTAAATTCCTTTGACCAAACTTTTTGCTAAAATGCTTTCTGAATTGGTTTTACCATTATACATTCTGACCTGTAATATATAAGAAGTAATGTTAAATTTTGAATTAACAGTATTTTCACATTTTAGGGTTATAATTGAACATGTCAAAACATATGTATTGTTTAAAGCCACCAAACAAGACAAAATATGGAATCAACCCTGGGTCTCTGTTAATAGATGAACAAAGAAAAATCCTCCGCTTTGCGGCGCCGGCACACCGGGTTCTAGTCCCGGTCGGGGCACCGGATTCTGTCCCGGTTGCCCTTCTTCCAGGCCAGCTCTCTGCTGTGGCCAGGGAGTGCAGTGGAGGATGGCCCAAGTGCTTGGGCCCTGCACCCCATGGGAGACCAGGAGAAGCACCTGGCTCCTGCCATCGGATCAGCGCAGTGCGCCGGCTGCAGCGTGCCGGCCACGGCGGCCATTGGAGGGTGAACCAACGGCAAAGGAAGACCTTTTTCTCTGTCTCTCTCTCTCACTGTCCACTCTGCCTGTCAAAAAAATGGTAGGTATACAAAAAAATGGAATATTATTCCATAAAAAGAATGAAACCCTGACATTTCCACAAAATGAATGGAACTGAAGAGCATCAGATTAAGTGATATAAACCATACAGAAAGACAAACACTATATATTCTCTCTCAGATGTGAAACTTAAAAATCATAATTTTATTCGTGCCCCACTCCAGGTACCAAAAAAAGTGATAATTTTAATCCAAATTTAAAGAGTGATTACTATAGACTGGGAAGGGTGAGAAGGAGATGAGGGGAGGGTTGGATATTGAATACCAAAACACAGTAGGATGAACTTAACAAGTTCTAGTGTTTTGCAGTCCAATGGAGTGACTATGGCCCATGATAATCTATAAAGAACAGGAACAGAGGAGATGATTGGCTCCAAATGGAAAGAAAAGCTAAGGAAGTAAAAGGGATATTTTATTGGTTATTTTGATGATTCATATGACTCTGGTGTTTCATCACCTTAGTGAATTCTCTTTGTTCTCACATGTGAATTTGCCACATAACAAATGTTTCTAAATGCATGCAAAGGTTTTTAAAAAAAGACTAGCTTATAACACTCATAAATACTATATATGACAAATAAATCACATACATTGAAATTAGTGATAGTGTATTAGAATTTCTGATATGTAATAATTGAGTAAAAATACTGTATTGTTCATGGGACAATAAGCATGACAACATTTGTACTTTGATTTCAGAAAAAGGAAACCCTTTATCATTGCATTTGAATAAAGTACAAAGCTCATTTAAGCATTCCCAAACATGATTTTTCAGAATTTTTTCTTTTGACATACTGGAATGTATTTGCTTAAACATCTTTCCAACAATTTTCATTTGATGTCGACCCTATAACAACAGATAAAACATTTCTTCAAGCACTTCATAGTTATACATGAAAGAGGAAGAGAACCTATTCAATCAAATTTCAGAACATTTTCCCCCAAGTTGTTAAAAGAATAATACATAATGAAGTCTACAATAGTGTGGTAGGAAGTATGTCCTTTTTCCATTTGGAAATTTTAATTTAGAATGATTTAGAGGCATACAATATTAATGTTTGTGATTGTGGAATCAATTAAGCATTCTCACAGAGATTACTTCCCACAGTCAGCTGTAAACCAAATAAAATAGTCAGAAACTACCTCTTTCCTTCAAATCAGTCCTCACCAGAAGATGATCCTTACTGTCATAAATAACTATTATTGGGGCCACCACTGTGGCATAGCAGGTAATGCCTCTGGCTGCAATGACGGCATCCCATATGGAAGCCAGTTCAAGTCCCAGTTGCTCCACTTCTGATTCAGCTCCCTGCTGATGACCTGGGAAAGCAGTGGAAGATGGCCTAACTCCTTGGGCCCCTGCACCCCAAAGTGGGAGACCCAGATGAAGTTCCTGGCTTTGGCCTGGCCCAATGCTGGCTCTTCTGGACATCTGGGGAGTGAACCAGTAGATAGAAAATCTCTCTCTATGTGTGTGTCTCTCCCTCTCTCTCTGTAACTCTGAATTTCAAGTAAATAAATATATTTTTTTTAAAAAAGAAAATAATAGGTTACTCCAGATTCCTTTTAAAATACATATATATGTGGCTATAATTAATATTATTCGCTAGAAAATGAGAACTTTTATCAGCTGTTCTCAATTTTTAGGGAAAAAGAAAACTCTACTGGTTAGATTAATATTTATTTCCTAAAATTTTCAATGTGTTTCAAAACTCTATAATTTCATCACCAAAGAATACTATAGAAAATAATGATTCCCTTCCTAGTAAATCCATGCTTTCACCATACTGAATAATATTGTACCTAACATTTGGGACACTCCTTTAAATTGGTAATTAAAATTTCTGCATATATAGCATATTTCTTTATATAAATTAAAACTCCTTGAAAGAACCATATTTTGTGCTTGTTTTTATCTTTTACAGCACCAAGGAAAAATCTGAAATTTATTAGTTGCTCAAAAGGAAGGAAGGAAGGAAGGAAGGAAGGAAGGAAGGAAGGAAGGAAAAGAAAGGAAGAAAGAAAAGAGAAAAGAGAAAAGAGAAAAAAAGAAAAGAAAAGAAAAGAAAGGAAAGGAAAGGAAAGGAAAGGAAAGGAAAGGAAAGGAAAGGAAAGGAAAGGAAAGGAAAGGAAAGGAAAGGAAAGGAAAGGAAAGGAAAGGAAAGGAAAGGAAAGGAAAGAGAAGGGAGAGAAGAAAAAGAAAGGCTCACTGGGCTTGATGTAGCCCACCAAAAAAGAATCACTGTAGTCATAAAAACACACTCTGCCATGGAAACACAATCACATGTGTACTAAATATTCAATACTGTTGTTGAGGGATAGACATTGTGGCATAGTGGGTTAAGCTGCCACTTTGAATGCTACCATTCCATATTGGAGAGCCTGGTTCAAGTCCTAGTTACTCCACTTCCAATCCAGCACTAAGATCTAGCTTTCTGCTAATGCATCTAGGAAGTAGCACCTATCGGTCAGGTGCTTGAGTCCCAAACACCAATGTGAGAGACTCAGATGGAGTTCCTGGCTACAGGCTTTGGCCTGGCCCAGGCCCAGCTATGGAGCATTCGGGGAGTGATTTGGGGAGTAAACCAGTGGGTAGATTTCTCTCTTTCCCTCTCTCTCTGTCACTATCCCTTTCAAATAAATTGATAGTTAAAAATGATCATTGGTGAAAATTGTTTTGGAAATACCACTGTTGAGATGAAAAAAAAAGCTACACATGATATATCTAATGGTGATTTAAATCTGAGTATTGAATCTAAAAAGAACTACCTATCAATAATTCATAGCTGATTAACACAATTGACAAATAAAATGCTAAGCACTTTTCAGTTTTATTTCATTTAATCTTAAAAATTTATGAGGCAAATACAAGTAAGTTACTCCCATTCTACAAATTTAAAATTTGAGGCAGAGAGATGCTATACCTTTTAAAAATCTTTCAGACCATATGTGACAGAAAAAGGCTTAATATCTAGATTTTCTTTACTTCAAAGGGTTTGATTTTAATCTCCATAATCTACTGTCTCCTGAGTTGGATAATACACTGGATGAGAAGAATTCTGATCATTAAATTGGACTGATTAAAAAATTTCAAGTCTTACACAATAGCATGATGATCTACATCCTCAAGTACCTAATCTACTCAGTATTTTGTGACAGTTCTAAAGAAGTTTATTAAAAGGTTCTCTATTAAACAGTAACTATAATTTTGTATCTTACTACAATATTACCCGAAGGGTCTAGGAAAGGGAATACAATTGCCTCAAAAGTCTATGATCCAGGGATCAGCTTTTGCCATGAGAAAACATTGCTCAATAATTCTTTGCTATTCTGAATTGCCTATGTACAACTCTGCCACATTCATTCCATTCGTACTTGAGATTCCATCTGCAGAAACTTGACATCTGTTTCCTTGTAGCCACAAAGAAAAATTTTCCACGTGTTCATATAAACAATTTGAAGCAGGGAATAAATTATCACAGAGAGCGCAAGCTGCAATTGAAGCAGTGACATCTGTAAGAATATGTGATACAAAATTAACTCTCTAATTACCCAATATAATTTTGCCATTTTATTACTACCACTTACTTTCCAAGGTTTTCATATAGATTAATTTTAAGCACTTTTTTATAAACAACTGTTGCTAATGATGAGTCAACTCCAAAGAACATGAAAGGCATTTCAAATTCAAACCCAGCAAAGTATACCCTCATTTAGTGGAAATAAACTATGTATGTAAAGAGTTTGGTTTCTCTCATATACCAACTGTAAGCTTATCCCACATACCTAGCATACATGAAAATGTTTTATTAGATGAAACAAGCACCTGAGAGATTCACAGATGGCAACCAATACCAATAACAGAATTCTATAATTTGGCTAAATCAAGAAGCAAATGAAAATAAATACATAAAACTTAAGAGAGACAACCTGAGGTCTTTTAAATAATCAGTCTAGGTAGAGTCCATATGGCATATTTCATTGGAAAGTGAAAGTACTCACAAAAATATTTAGGATTAACTAAGCTTTTAATGGACAGTTGAAGAACAACCTGGTGTTGGGGAGGGGATAAAAGCGGGAGTAGCAGAGGATTGATAGAAAACTCATTAGGGATCATTATCCTCATTGTGAGACTGAAAATAACCACCATTATGAGAATTAATATAAGTTGACTATCTTCAATAACAATTAAGTAAGGCTTGAAAGGAATAGCGTAAGAGGATAAGTTTCTTAAATATCATGACTCCTAGCAGTACTGCTAAATTACTTCAATTATTCCATACTACCAGGTATGACATTAGTGTAACCTTGAAGTCATTGTAATATTGTGTGGTTAAGAAAATGTTTATTAAAATGATAGGAACTTGGGGCAGACATTTGGTGCACAAGTTAAGTCACTATTTGGAGCGTTGCTAGCACGCTCTGTTGGAATGCCTAAGTTTAAGTTCCTGCTCTACTTCTGATTCCAGCTTCTTGCTGATGCACGTGTTAGGAGAAGATAGCTGAAGTACCTGTATCTTGGCTATCACTTAGGAGACCTGGATTGAATTCCCGGCTCCTGGCTAATTTGGGGAGTGAACCAGCATATGGATAATCTCTGTTTCTGTCTCTCTTGCTCTCTCTCACTCTCTCTCTTTCTTTCTTTCTCTCTCTCTCATCCTTTCAAGTAAGCACATCTTCAAATGGAAAATATGGAAGCTTGTTAACATTTCCAAACATTGAAAATACAGTCAATTTTTATTGGTGTAGCAGAATTGCAAGGCCACTTTACTGGACAGAAAGAGGAACAAGGAATAGAAGCCATTTAACCTGCAAAGTCTTAACCAGTCATATTAAGTATCATGACCAAGAGTGTTTTAATTCTAGAAATAGTCCACCATGTTAGAATGTTAAGATTGACTGGTAACCAGAGAGGAATCTCCCATGAACACTCCAAACTGGAAGGTAGTAAGACTGAATGTATAGAGCAGAAGCTCAATGGTGAGAAGGTACACATGATACAGAGAGTCAGATCAATGACAGATATTATCAGAGATATGGGATTATTTTCTTGACAAAATTGGAATAGAAGGATACTTTAGAGAAAAATGTCTGTAGCATGCTATATAAAACCCTTTTATGAAATTTTGGAATAAACAGCAACATTTTTTCTAATGTTGTTTGACATAGGCATTTATATATTCTTGTTTCGAGTGGAAAGTGAGATGAAATAGGTGGATGGAGCCTGTTCCCTTAGTTGGTGAAGCAGACAGATTTAAAAATTCACTCATAATCTATCTTTCCTCATATACATCATAATCTTGCTTTAATACTATTTTATCTAATGACTTTCTTTTAGAAAATATTTATTTATTTAAAAGGCAGAGACATGGAAAAAAGAGAGACAGAGAGATATCTTTCATCCTCTGGTTCACTCCCCAAATGACTTTAATGGCCTGGTCTGGGCCAAGCAAAAGCCAGGAGCCAGGAGCTTCTTCCAGGTCTCCTACAGGGGTGCAGGGACCCAAGAACTTGGGCCATCATCTGCTGCTTTCCCCGGCACAATAGTAGGGAGCTGGATTGGAAGTGGAACAGCCAGGACTCAAACCAGCATCCATATGGGCTGTCACCACTGTAGATGCTTACACTGCTATGCCATAGCACCAGCCCTTTTCTAACGACTTTCTATCAAAATATTAGCATTCATTTAACATAGTTTATAATTGCTGAAAATTTTAGACAATCTGTTCTGTGGGAGTGACCACGTCCCTCTTTCTCACAACTACACATGCTATCACTATTCTAGAATTTTCAGCTATCCACAAGAACCAGAATTGTCACCTTAGATAAATGAATCAGGCTAGAATGGCAGCTGAGATTTGAATCTTGCAGCCAGAAACCCAGAACCCTATGATAGCTGAAAGATTTATTCAAGTCATTTAACTAACTTTACAATAATATGGCCTCACAATATTAGATGATTAAATATACTGAATCACACATACTCATATATCATTATAGGTTTTTACTCCAGTTAACTACATTTCATTTGCAAACACCCCACTAACAGCAAGTGCGCACACACACACCCCCACACACACAGGATACTGAGATAAGAGGTTTAGTGTATGCCCAATTCTTAATACTGAACCCTACCTTCAAGCTCTTGGGATTTTGAGAGTCATCTTAAAGTTGGTTTCTAACTGTTGTTATTTTTACCTTGATTATGCATTTTACATCTCAATAACTTTCTGAACAATAATGATAATCAACAAGCCTATTAATCATATCATTAGATTTAGCTTGAGTTTACTGGTACTTTATCTTCTTCTACCTTGATATCTTTGTTCCAATTTAAATTTGTTTTCAGTAGAGTATTCTTGAATTTCCACCAAAGTGTTTTGAGTGAGTTCACATTTAAGCCTTCTAGTGAACACTTATGGTAAATTTTATTTGTCCGCTTCACTAGACCATGGAGTGGAAGTGGGGGAAAATTTGTTGGGCAAACTTTGTTGTAGTTGGCTTTGTGAAGGTGTTTCTGGAAAGAGATTAACATTTGAATTGGTAGATTTAGTAAAGCAAGATAGGCCTACCCAAAGTGGACGGAATCTCATTCAACCAACTAAAGTCTTAAATTGAACCAATATTCTCTCAAATTCTAGCTTTCACTTATACAAATGAGAAATTCAATGCAACATGACAGTCATTACTTGCAAGTATAGTTATTGTGGGAGGTTAGAAGAATTTCCTTTTTTCCTTTGTATTTTAAAATTTTTCCCAGCACATATTCAAGTGGAGGGTTTTGATAGTGCTTTCTGGTATTAGGTGTTTTTTTTTTAATATGAAAATGCAATTAGTTTTCAGTTTGATCAAAATTCAGTAGGATTTTAATTATTGTTTTTGAGAATCAATTTTCTTCCCCCTTCCTTCTTGGATTTGCTTTTATTCTCATATCCAATGTCCTGCATTTGGCCTCTAATTTTTTATTCTTTATTTTTATGTATAATTTTAATTTATTTGTACTGTTTTCTGAATTGCTAAATAATTCCTCCAGTTCAGTTTCTAGATCATCATTCTTTGAACTATTTTGTTTGCATTGTTCTTTAAATAATTGTGGGCTAAACTTAATGTGGTCAATGAGTCACATCCTAGAAGAGAAAAAGAACATCAGAAGAAAATTTGCTGGCAATCTAAAATAATCTGTACTTCATAAATGTACCAATGTTAATCACTTAGTTTGGCCTGAATGATGTAGATATGCCTGATACTTAACATTAGGGAAATTTGATGAAGGATATGCGTGAATGATCTGTATTATATTTGTAACATTACTGTAAATAAAGTTCTTTTTAAATTAAAATAAAACTTTGGAAGAAATCAGTGCCTTTTTCATATTTTATCATATTTTATCATAAGATTCAAAGATGTAAAGGATATAATTTGTGGCATATAGTAAATACAGGTTGAACATCCTTAACCCAATATTCCAAAACCCAAAATGTTCAAAATCTGAAACTTTTGGAGGGCTGATATGATGACACAAGTGGCAAATTCCACACCTGACCTCATGTGATGAGTCTCCACCAAAATGCAGGCATACTAACAAGATCTTATAAAATTGCCTTTTGGGCCTGCACCGTGGCTCACTAGGCTAATCCTCCGCCTGCGGCGCCAGCACACAGGGTTCTAGTCCCGGTCGGGGCGCCGGATTCTGTCCCGGTTGCCCCTCTTCCAGGCCAGCTCTCTGATGTGGCCAGGGAGTGCAGTGGAGGATGGCCCAAGTGCTTGGGCCCTGCACCTCATGGGAGACCAGGATAAGTACCTGGCTCCTGGCTTCAGATCAGCACGGTGTGCCGGCCGCAGCGTGCCGGCTGTAGCGGCCATTGGAGGGTGAACCAGTGGCAAAGGAAGACCTTTCTCTCTGTCTCTCTCTCTCACTGTCCACTCTGCCTGTCAAAAAAAAAAAATTTGCCTTTTGGTTATGTTGGTAAGATATATATGAAACAAATGAGTTTTCTATTTTGACTTGGGTTCCATTCCAAAGACATTTCATTAAGTATATGTATGTTTTCCAAAGTCTAAAAATGTTTGACATCTGAGATTCTTCTAATTCCAAGCGTTTCAGATAAGGAATACCCAGCCTGTATTTCATTATTAAGCTAAATGTGACAAAACTCTTTTAAATGTATTCAAGGAAATCTAATTAGTATGATAGTATGATGTTTACTATTGAAAGGAAAGAAGGAAAGAAAATAAAAGAAACCACAAAAAAGTCCCTCTCCAAGAGATTAAAATTGCATTCATTTTTTTTCCTGGATTCATTATTTTCTTTTAATTTTTTAAAGATTTATTTCTTTATTTGAAAGAGTTACAGAGAGGGGGGAAGAGAGAAGGGGGGAAAGGGAGGGAGAGGGGAAGAGACCTTCCATCCACTGGTTACTCCCCAAATGGCTGCAATCACCAGGGCTGGGCCAGGCTGAAGCCCAGAGCCAGGTGCCAGGAGCTTCATCTGGCTCCCATGTGGGTGAGGGGCACAAGCACTTGGGCCATCCCAGGTGCATTAGCAGGGAGCTGGATCAAGTAGAGCAGCGGGGACTCAAACCGGCACCCATATGGGATGCCAGTGCTGCAAACAGTGGCTTAACCCACTGTGCCACAGTGCCAGCCCCTATTTTCTTTTAAATTTTATTTATTTGAATGAGACAGAGAGAGAAACAGATAGAGAGATCTTCCATTCTCTTGTTCAATCCCCACATGCCTACAAAAGCCAGGGCTGGGTAACATTGAAGCCAAGAGCCCAGAATTCAATATGCATTTCCTACATTTTTGGCAGGGACCCATGTGCTTGAACCATCAAGCCATAAGCAGAGGCAGAGGCAGGACAGGACCTAGGGGCTTTGCTATGCCATGCCCATGTTGCAAGGGGGATCTCAACTGCTGCGGCAAACATTCGCCCACCAGTATCTTTATTTTCATTTCTGCTGCTACCCAGAATTCCATTGTGATGTGAATTATCTTTGTTTGAAAGCTTTTGTTTAATATTCTTCCTTACTTCTCTGGGGGAATAAGCATGTAAATAAATTAAAAATAACCGTTTAAAAATTTCCCATGATCAACTGAATTCTTATAAAAAGTATTCCTGTATCAAGTTATCTTTATAATTATTAATGGTACATAATTACAATACAATAAAGACTCAAGAGAAGTGAGAAGTGAGCCTTTCTTTTACAAAGTAAGAGACAGGCAACCGTGAAAGCAGAGATATAAAAAGTTAATGATGCATGATGACTCAATCAGCGATGTATTTCAGGACAGGTCAACTTTATGGAAGAATGTATGCAGGAAAATTGAAGATCTGCAAATGTATTCCTTTAAAAACCATCCATTCCTATGTCTTCACATATTCCCAAGGTTATATGTATCCCATCCGAAGTACAGCAGCAGTTCGTCTGCTGAATTTTTAATTTGAGTAACATGCTGTTTCTTTTCACTTACGCTTATTGCCTTTTCCATATATCCATGAGGTTTTATGTGTTAATTTACGTTCTCTTATTTTTCCCGTTATATCAATCAGAATAGTAATTGTTTCCCTTCTACAATCTACCCTTTACCATATACCAACCTGTGATTTTTCTTCTGTGTTCACAGAAGACAGCCACGAATGTTTCTTATAGAATGGTGGATTTAAGGGACTGTAGGGAAGAAATTTATTTTTCAATTGTCTGATATAATTTGAAATGTATTTCTCAGTTGTCTGGTGTCATTTGGAATCAGCAGGCTTCTTTCAGGGCCCCTAGCAACAAGTAAATGGAAGTAATTTTTTTAAAGAAGTGGTGAAAGTCTCCACCTATTACATCTGTCAGGGGCCCACTCTAGATTGTGGTCCTTGATTCAGTTTCTGTCAGAGACTTAACTCCTCCCATGGGCTTCATTCCTAGGCCTTCTGGCTTCACAAAAAAAAAGAGAGAGAGAGAGAAAGAAAAAAAAAAGAATGGTACCTGGAAAGTGAATTCAAACTTACTTTCCAAATTCATATCGCATTTTATTTCCAGTACTTCGGCATCATCACCAATCTTAATAAAGATGACAAATACTGTAGCTCATCCTTCATTCATTGTAATATAGTCATGAAATTAATTTCAATAGATTACATGTTCTTGACCTAAGAAAGAAAAGCTTTTCCCATTTAAAAGCTATCCTACTTGTTAGATGAAATTTAAAATTGGATACTGTGACTAATGGGAAATTTTGTTATAAAATTCCATCTTGTTTTTTAGGCCAAAATTACTGAAAGCCATAAACATCACTTCATGTGTTTCTGAAATAAGAAGACAGCTTGGTATTATGATACCTAACCATTCATCTAACCTTCAGAAATATCCATTTAATGACTCAAATTATGTCTTTCTTAGAAATAAATGATAGCATAAATGACAGAAATACATTTAGAATGTTGACCTGAGACTTATCATAGGGATATAACACACTTTTTGTGCAAACTTGGGAAGATGATATTATTGCACACTAATATTTTAAATCTTAAATAATTTTTTAGACATTCCATAATTTTCAAATCCAAATTAGGAGATACTTCAAATGATCAAGAGTGCAACAGATGCTTAACATTGAAACTTTTTTCATTAATTTAATATATTAAGTGACACATTGAAATTTTTACCACATTTCTAGAGTATATTTTCAAGCAATTCAAGAATTTGCTGCATATATTAATAATGCATTTGGAATTATATAAAGTTTTGGTGATGCTTTGGCTTTGAATGAATTCTTACATTCATTCATTTATGGTTTTTTTTAATATTTATTTATTTATTTAAAAGGCAGAGTTCCAGAGGCAGAGAGAAAAGGAGAGAGAGAGATCTTCCATCCACTGGTTCATTCCCCAGATGGCCACAAAGGTTGGAGCTGCACCAATCCAAAGCCAGGAGCCAGGAGCTTCTCCGGAGTCTCCCACATGGGTGCAGGGACCCAAGGACTTGGGCCATCTCCCACTGCTTTCCCAGGCCACAGCAGAGAGCTCGATTGGAAGTTAAGCAGCCAGGACTCAACCGATGCCCATATGGGCTGCCAGAACTGCAGGCGGCAGTTTTACCTATTATGCCACAGCGCCTGCCCCTTATGTTTGTTTTAATGAGAGCAAATATTCATTAATAAATAACTTCAGCCAATATAGTAATCTTAGATTATATCTGCAATATACCTTCTTCCCCACATTTCTTTGGAGGAACTGCTTCTCTCTCCATTTTAACCATAGGGGACGTAACCCTACCACTGTGAGTTCCATTCATAGTCAAGGGATAGATCCTTAAACCAAGCTAAGACATCTCTTCCCTCTCCCATTCCCACCACCATGTTCAACAGGGATCACATTTCAGTTAATTTTTAACACTTAAGAATAAATGTATAATTTGGGACATGCTCAGGCTGACTTGCCCCAAGTGGTGGAGTTGGAAGCATACCAGGGGATTCCAATTCAATCCCATCGAGGTGGCATGTACCAATGCCATCTCACTGTTCCAGGTGATCAGTTTCAGTTCACAGTTGGTCATGGTGAAGGGACTGGGAGTCAAAGGGAGCACATAAACAAGTCTAGTACCTGCTAACGCTAACTGATGGAGTAAATAAAGGGGAGAGTGATCCAACATGGGAAGTGAGATACTCAGCAGACTCATAGAATGGCAGATGTCCTAAATAGCACTCTGGCCTCAGAATCAGCCCTAAAGGCATTCGGAGCTGGCTGAAAAGCTCATGAGAGTATTTCAGGCATGGAAAGCCAAGACACTCTGGCAAAAGATCTCTGCGAGTGAGATCCCAGTGGAAAGAACAGGTCATCAAAGAAGGAGGTACCTTTCTCTGAAGGGAGGAGAGAACCTCCACTTTGACTATGACCTTGTCTAAACAAGATAAGAGTCGGAGAACTCAGAGGGCTTCCATAGCCTTGGAAACTCATGACTGGAGCATAGGGAGATTACTGATGCCATAGACAGGAGTGTCAATTGGTAAAGTCAACAACAGGAGTCACTGTGCACTTACTCCTCATGTAGGATCTCTATCCTTAATGTGCTGTACATTGAGATTTAATGCTATAACGAGTACTCAAACAATATATTTCACTTTGTGTTTCTATGGGGGTGCAAACTGTTGAAATCCTTACTTAATGCATACTAAACTGATCCTCTGTAAAAAAAAAAAAAAAAAAAAAAATTATCAATTCCCAACTTGACTCTCACTGGGATTAAACATGACAATAGGTCTGCTCTGATTTCATCATCATTTAAAAAAATCATCTATTATTTTTCACTTTATGTTTCTGTGTGAGAGCAAACTGTTGAAATCCATACTTAATGTATACTAAGCTGATCTTCTGTATATTAAGATAATCGAAAATGAATCTTGATGTGAATGGAAGGGGAGAGGGAGTGGGAAAGGGGAGGGTTGTGGGTGGGAGGGACGGTATGGGGGGGAAGCCATTGTAATCCATAAGTCGTACTTTGGAAATTTATATGCATTAAATAAAAGTTACAAAAAAAAAAAAAAAAAAAAAAAGAAAAAAAAAAGAAAAAAAAAAAAAAACCAAGCTAAGACAATCAGCCTTTTTATGAGACTTTTCTAACTAATGGTGTCAGTTAAGAGCCTTTTCCTTTTTGGTCACAAGTACGTAAATCTAGAGCTGTTGTTGGATGCATCTTTTATTGTATAGACAAAGCTAGCATTATAAAATAAGGTGTGCTAAATAAAGAAGACATGAAAGATGTTGTGTTGATTTCTCAACAATGTTGCAGTGGATTCATTTCTGAGAGGAGCAGCGTGGTGGGGGCAAGAGGCGCGGAGTCATCACACAGACCCCGGGAGTCGGGTGAAAGCAGGCTTGAGACGAGCAACCCGCAGACTCGTTTATTACAGTTGGAACAACATCTTATATAACCAAGACCAGCCAATCTGGTCAAGGGGTGGTCTATGCCCCAACCAATCACAGCCTGTTGCCAGACAGGCTCCATTGCCAGGTGGGTTTCAAAGCCATTCCTGAAAGGGGAGGGTTGTGGGTGGGAGGGGCATTATGGGGGGGAAGCCATTGTAATCCATAAGCTGTACTTTGGAAATTTATATTCATTAAATAAAAGTTTAAAAAAAAAGAAAAAAAAAAGCCATTCCTGAGTAACTGACACTCGCTTGCCAGTGGCCACCTTGGCATGGCCTTCTCATTCCACCACATTTCCCCCTTTTCGTTTATTTTTGAGCAACAAGAGGCATGATTCTTGACCATACCATTGTTGACCCCGTTTCCATGTGGTCTCCGTATGCAGCTGTGCCTATGTTAGGTTGTCCCCCAGGGGATCTTACCTGTCATTGACTAACCAGCACTCAAATCAAGAGACCACAGGATTGCTTGCTCAGATAGGGGTAGGAATGAGGAATAATGGTTATCAGGAATGGCATGACCACACACAGGCTGTGGGCCTTTTGAGTGGCTGACCAGAGCTAGTGGGGTATAAAACAGTAACAGACATGGCTATGGGCAGTTTCTCAGGGTAGGATGATAGGGCAGGTGCGTCTGCTAACAAGGCGGAGTCTCGGTCTTGTTCAGCTTGTTCTGGCTGGCCGTCAGTTGCAGGCTTGATGTTTCTGGCTGGTACCCAAATGGGCTTTTCCGCATTCTCTGGAAAGACACAAGCATATCCTCGACCTTTGGTTAGCAGAGGGTGTGGTCCTTTCCATTCTCCTGTCAGGGGGTCTTTCCACCTAACCATAGGGGCTGGGGTCTGGGATGGAAAGGATCCCCAGTGTTTATAAGCTGGGCTTATCCCTTGGGAATCAAAAGTAAGACAATTGATAGTGAAAAGGACCTCAGTCAAAGCAAGCTGTGGGTCTGAGGGCATATGATTGTTTCTTTGTCTTTGTAAGAGATCTTTAATTGTCCTATGAGTTCTTTCAATGATTGCCTGTCCCTGTGGGTTGTATGGAATACTGTGGCAAACTGTATGTTCCAATATTTCAGGAAGGAATTAAATTCCTGTGATGTATATGCTGGCCCGTTATCAGTCTTTATGGTCCAGGGGACACCAAGGACCAGCATGGCTGATTTAACCGCCTTTATCACATTACTAGCTTTTTCTCCGGATTGGGCTGTTGCAAATACAGCCTTTGAATAAGTATCTACCACCACATGGACAAACTTAAGTTTACCAAAGGAGTTAATGTGAGTGACGTCCATTTGCCATAGCTTATTAGGAGCTTGTGAACAAGTAAGATATCATCCACATAATGTATGACCAAGCACTGATCTTTAAGTGTGCTGGTCGCATGAGAAACGTATCTTTGGCAAATGGCAGGGCTATTTTTCATGTATTGTGGGAGTACTGTCCACTGGAATCTTTTTGCAGGGAGCTGGAAATTGGGCTCCCATACTGTAAAGGCAAAGTAAGCCTTATCCTGCTCCGCAATGGGAATGGAAAAGAAGCAATCTTTGATATCAATGGTAACTACGTGGTATCCATTAGGAATGGCCCCTGGATGGGGAATGCCATCCTGGAATGTTCCCATCTTTTTTATATTTTTGTTAATGGCTCTCAAACCCTGTAGAAGCCTATATTTTCCCTGTTTTTTTTTTTTTTTTTTTTTGGTATCACAAAAATGGGTGTGTTATGAGGGCTAGTGGAGGGTTCTATGTGTCCCTTTTCCAATTGTTCCTGTACTAACTCTTTAAGGATGCTAAGTTTGGGTTGTATTATTGGCCACTGCTCTACCCAGATGTTTCGTGTTTTTTTCCCATTCAATGGGGATTGGGCTTGGCTTTTGTATGAGGTGAGCAGTGGCCTCTAGAATTGGGGGTGAATCTTACTTGTAGGTTCTCCATTAAAGCTGCTGGCTTGTGGAGGTTTGTGATCCATAGTAAGGACCGCTTGCATTTGTGAGAGCACATCTCTCCCCCATAAGGTCATGGAAACCTCAGCAATTAGTGGAAAGATGGTTCCTGTATCTCCATTGTCATCTCGCCAAGTTACAGGTGTGATGACCTGGTCAGCCAATTTTAATCCTCCAACACCTTGGAGGTCAGGTCCGGGTACTGTCTTCCAATGTTGTATTTTTCTTGCATCCCTAGCTTTTAAGACAGTAACATCTGCTCCCGTATCAATTAAACCCACAAAGGCAATATCATCTAAATATAGGGTCAATTTTGGCCTCAGATTGAAGATAGGCATCGACCAGTTAATGGTGGTGGGACTCCCTCTTACTTGCTGGGCTCAGGGCTGCCCCACTGGGAGTTTAAAGGTTTGGTCTTGCAATCTTTTGCCCAATGAAAGCCTTTTTTACATCTGGGAAACAGCGTTTGGGGCTTGCCCCATTTTGCAGCGTTTGGGCAGTTTCGCCGTAGGTGTCCTATTTCCTGGCATCCCCAACAAACTGGGGGGTCATTAGACTTCTTTGTGCTCAATTTGTTAATGGCTGCAGTCAGGGCCTGTATGGGTGTCTCATCAGGGTTTACCTCCTTTGTGGCTACTATCCATTTAGAAATGTCTTCATTACGGACTGGGGCGATTGCTGCTTTTGCCTCTTTGGTAACACCTTCCCAAGCTAATTGTTTGACCAAATTGTCTTGATCGGGGCCAGGCAGTAGTCTTTTCTCTACTGCCTCCAAGACTCTGGCAAGGAAATCGGGGAACCATTCGCCTGGGCCTTGAACCAGATTTCTCAAGAGCTGACTATAATCAGGAGGATTTATATTTTTTAAGGCTTTAATTGCCAAATCTCTGACCTGATCAAAATAGGCAACTACTCCAATGTGGGCCTGTTCATGAGGATATATATAGGTACCACGGCTTGTAAGCATGTCAAAGGTTACTGCTATTCCATAGGCAGCATTATTTCTTGTCAGTTTCAGCCTCTTCCTGATAGGAGGCTTTCCACTGTAAAAACTGTGGTCTCAACAAGCATGCTTTGAGCAGTGCAAACCAGTCAAAATGAGTTTGAAGGTTTGCTGCCCATTGTGTGAGCACGTGTTCAAAGTAGGGAGAGTCAGGACCTGACTCTTGAGAAGCCTTTTTTAGCATAGTAAGGTCATTTATGGATGTTGGAATCCAGGGCCTGAATTCTGCATCCGCTCCTACATTAACAGCAAACGTGCAGGTGGGATGGGGTCTAGCAGCTGCCCTAAGAGCTTGGGGTGCCCGAGTACTGCCACAAATGTGGGGATCCTCACTGGGTGCGGATGGGATGACCTGACATGAGTTATTGTCTAGAGATTCTCTGAGTTCTTCCCACGGGTATGTGGGGGGTGGCTGACTAGGCATTGCTACATTGTTTGCTACATTGTTTGCTACATTGTTTTTTCACTGTCGGAGCTCTCTCTCCCTAAGTCATCAACCACTGTCTGTGAGACAGGGACCTGGAGTGTCAGGCTCTTATCACTCACGGATTCACTATCTTTGATAATCTGCACAGGATTCTGAGAGGGGGGTATCTTTCCCATGTCTGAGTGCTTAAGAGCGGCATGGCATGCCAGCTCTAGCCAAAGGAAAGACACGCACAGCACTGCTGCCATATCAAAGCAAATTCCTAGCACCTCAGCTGTTGATGGCATTTTGCAGGAGGTTTCCCTACATTAGACAAACAGACAGTGGTGTATCAGATCGTAAGTATGTCCTGTGCTTAGTGGGGGACTTCCTTGATTCGTTAGGTCAAGGCTGTATGCCCACACGGTGTCTCCGGAGCGTCACCTCTCTCGAGTGAGGGAAGATGACTTGGTTCCGAATTCTGGGATGATCAGTCCCTTATGTGAATTCGCCGGGTGAACCGAAAGTAAAAGGAGGAGCCGAGAAGTGACATGAGCTTCTGGGCGGTGTGTGCCTAACCTGGGGTCACTTAGACCGAGGACAAGGACAAGGAAAGGGGCATAGGAGGGGGTTCTGTGCTCACCCTCACAGAACCGAACAGCACACAAAACACTGAGGGGCCTTCTTGCAGAAATCCAGGGGGACCTTGCTGAGTCCCACACGCTGTCTCTTTCTCAGTCATGTTGGCACGACAGATGTTTGCTACCTTGTTTGCTACATTGTTGTTTTCAGTTAGCTCTTTAAAGCCAAAGAGACAGCTATGGTGGCATCTGACATTCTGGTTCTAGATTTTTCTGTTATTTTGAGATTATTTGATGTTAAGCCATTTATTTGAGCCTGAGGGTTGAGTCAGTGTAGTTTTACTCCCATGAACTATGTTTTTTTTTTTTCCTTTGTTCTTTTATTGGTATGTAGCTTAAACTATTCAGGTTTGTTTCCTGTTTTGTGCAAATGAAAAATTCTAATAGTGGTGAGCATTTGAACTAGTGATCAAGACAATAGTTATGACACTGTGTCCCATTAGAAAATTTGAATTTGAACACAAAGAAATATGAATGTCCAAAAAATATATGAAAATGCTCATTATCACCACCATCAGGGAAATGTAAATCAAAGCCACAATGAGATATAATCATGTCACTCCAATCAGAATGGGTATTCCAAAAACAGAGAGCAGGATCCCAGGTAAAGCTACCGCCTGCAGTGCTGGCATCCCATATGGGTGCTGGTTCAAGTCTCGGCTGCTCTTCTTCTGATCCAGCTCTCTGCTATGGCCTGGGAAAGCAGTAGAGATGGCCCAAGTCCTTGGGGTCCTGCACCCACGTGGGAGATCCAGAGGAGGCTCCTGGCTTCGGAACGGCCCAGCTCCAGCCATTGTGGCCATATGGGGAATGAACCAGGAGATGGAAAGTCAGTTTCTCTCTCTCTCTGTCTCTCTCTCTCCCACACACACACACCTCTCTGCAACTCTTATTTTCAAATAAATAAATTTAAAAAGAAAAAAGAGCAATAAAGGTTGTAGAGAAAGGGAAACACTTATACACTGTTGTTGGGAATATAAATTAGTGCAACCACTGTGGAAAACAGTATGGAGATCTCTCAAAGAAACTAGAAATAGACTTGACATATTTTCTAGCAATACCACTACTGGGTATATACCCAAAAGACGTTAACACATTCTGTGAAAGAAATACCTGCACCACCATGTTGGTAATAACACTGTTGACAGTAGCCAAAATATAAAATCAACCAAGGTGTCCATCGTCAGATTAATGGATAAAGGAATGCTGGGGTGTGTGTGTGTGTGTGTGTATAATGTAATGTTATGTACCTATAAAAATAGAATTAAATTCTATCATTTGCATAAAAATGGTTATTACTGTAGGGCATCACGTTGATGAAAAAAGTCAGACAGAGAATGACAAATATTGCATGCTCTTCCTTATAAGTAGGAGCTGAAATTAAAAGAAATCAAAAACCCAAAATGAAAGAAACGCCTGTGTGTATTAGTTTTGCTATAAATACAGTGTTTTGTCAATATTTGTTTTAAATCTTTGTCAAATTGTTATACTACTCCAGGTTTTTGTTTTAAGATTTATTTATTTGAAAGGCAAAGTTATAGACGGAGAGAGGGAGAGACACAGAGAGATACAGAGGTCTTGCATCTGCTGGTTCACTCCCTAAATGGCTGCAACAGCCAGGGCTGGGCTGATCCGAAGCCAGGAGCCAGAATCTTCTTCTGAGTCTCCCACATCCATGCAGGGGTCCAAGCACTTGGGCCATCTTCTACTGCTTTCCCAGGCACATTAACAGGTAACTGGATTGGAAGTGGGGCAGCTGGGATTTGGACTGGAGCCCGTATGGGATGCCAGTATCACAGGCAGCAGGTTTACCTGCTATGCCACAACACTGGCCCCACTAATATAGTTTTAATGATTTTGTGACTATTCTAAAATTTACTTCATGAGTGACATTGAAAATCTTTTTATTAGATTTTTATTTATAGCCCTTGCCTATTTTTCTGGATCTTTTAAAAATTTTATTTTGTTGAACTCTTTAGTGGATCATTAAGCCTATGAATATAATGTAATTTAAAAATGTTATCTCAAAACAAAAGGTAAAATATAAAGAATACCTGGGTTTGAATCTGGGCTCTGGCTTCCAATTCCAGCTTCCTGTTAATGCAGACTTGGGAGGTAATGATAATAGCCCAAATAGTTGGCTCCATGCCATCCCTTTGGGGGACCTGGATTGAGTTGCTGGCTCCTAGCTTCAGCCTGACCCAGCCCCATCTATTACAGGGTAGTAAACTAGTGGATTGGAGTATTCTCTCTCTCGCTCGCTCTCGCTCTCGCTCTCACACACACAATGTGTGTGTGTGTGTGTGTGTGTGTATGCTGATATTTGCCTAATGAAGATACAAGATCCTGCCTCTGCATATATTTTAAATTGTTCTCAAAGAGGCAAAAGCTAAACAGTATTTTTTTTTTGGGTGGGGGGGACAGGCAGAGTGGACAGTGAGAGAGAGAGACAGAGAGAAATGTCTTCCTTTTCTGTTGGTTCACTCCCCAATGGCCGCTGTGGCTGGCGCACCACGCTGATCCAAAGCCAGGAGCCAGGTGCTTCTCCTGGTCTCCCATGCAGGTCCCAGCTCATCTGAAATGGAAATCTTCATCAAATGAGAAGTAATAAACCAAGAAAACAATTAAATGTGGGGAAAACAATATAATAATTGATAGCAAAAAGAAAATCTGAAAATCAAATTGTGATTATACAGAGGGAGTAAGGAAAAGAAATTATGAAACAAGAAAATATATATAGAAAAAACACACAGAAGCTGAGGCTGTTTATTGATAGTGACAGAAATACAAAGAAGCAAAGACAAGAAAAATAAAATTGTCACAATGGAGAAAGTTTAATGAATCCATGTTGCTGAGGGACAAATATAATAATCTTGACCTCAAATGATTGTGCACTTTCAATTCCTAAACTGCTTTTAATCTACAGATGTACCATTATACAATTTTTCTTGTTATTCTACAAAATTACTTTTTCTTTTACCACCAAATGTGACATGCATTATTTATCCCTTGAAATAACCTGAGAGAATTCTATGCTATTCTATTTGACTAAAATAAGCTAAATATCACAGTTCTATATTTGCGTTATGTCTTATGTAATTGTGAGTTATTTATAAATTATAATTGGTTTAATAACATTTACTAATCAAATAACAAGAAATCAGATATTCATAAGCAATGTATCTATGTACCAAATAGTTAAGGCATTATTTTTATCAGAATTAAAATATTATCTTCTAAAAGCAATAAATGCTATTTCTCAGGTTTTCCTGTCTTGTTTCTATCATTTAATACATTGTTTCTAAAACTACATGCCCCATTAGATCTTTAAATCAAAATCCCTGCTAATCTTGGCACAATATATGGAAGAAAACTTACATCTGTGGGGGCTTCTTATTTCCAATGTTTGATACATACTTTCACTGAAATTTTAATATACTAATCATGATGTTGCTAGTGGGATAAAACTTTCACAGAATATGTGTGCATATGTTAGCACATATATACATAGACATATATATGTACATACCCATATCTATGCATTATAAAATATAATATATGAAATTATAAAATACAATGCATATATATGGATACATATATAAAAGACCTTGACAACAGCAACTGGATTTTTTCACCAGTTGTAGTTTGGAAAATTCATACACAATATATAAATATTTACACATTGATTGATATTTCAGAAAACTTTCTATGTAATGGCAAGCTGATTCACTGCTGTTAAATAGCATATAAAAATTAATGTTGATGTACTCTTTTTAGCAGGCTTTAAATAATTATTTCTTAAGACTACCCCCATTCTGCATGATGTCACTGTCAAACATTTTAGCCAAAACTGTTCTGATGCTCATCTATATGACTTTTTTATTATGATTTTTTAAAGTAATTTTGCACATGAATGAAAGAGAATTAAGTTATTTTCATGATAGTAGATTCAATGAATCTGATTTTTAGTACACTTTGTTAGAATTATAAATTCAAGGGAACAGATAGGACACTAACCTAAGTACATACTTTATATTTATATCAACATAATTGCAAAAAATACAAGGACAGTTACTGTTTTTCTATCTGTCAAAAAAATGCCAGGCAGGCACTTGGTACAATGGTTAAGATGCCACTTGAAATCCCTGTAACCCCTATTGGAGTTCCTGGGTTTAAGTCCCAGCTTTGTTTCTGACTCCAACTTCCTGCTAATATGTACCCTGGGAGGCAGCAAATAGTGGTCCAAGTACTTGGGTTCATGAAATGCATGTGGGATACCTGGACTGAATTCCATGCTCCCGGCTTTAGCCTGGCCCTGCCCCACTTCTTGTGGGCATTTAGATAATGAACCAGGGAGTATCCCTGTCTCTGTCTCTCTGTCTACCTGCCTTTCAAATAAAATTAAAATAATAGATAAGCTTTTTAAGTTTCAACTATTGGTTAAAAGTAGGGTAAAGCTAAGACATGTGCCATAGAGGAAAGAAAATGTAAAATTACTTTGCAATAAATTTCCTCAAGATGAAAAGGAATAAAATGAATAAAGAGGTGTACTGTTTGTTCATTTATTAATGTCTTTATATTGGATACTGTCTGGATAAGTGCATCTCTAAATCTTTCTTATTCTGGAAAAGAGAATTATAATGGGAAGAACTCTTCCTCCTAATGTCCAATGTATACATGTCCACATACAGGCCAATTGGATAATCTTGGGAAGAAATGTGAAAACAGAGAGTAACCCAAAGATTCAGAGTCTTTAGAAATTATTCAGAATTCACAGATGAAATTTGAGACATTGTACCAGGAATGGTCAGAGGTGGCATTTCAGGGATGTTATCCTAACCAAATTTTATGAACTTCACTTAGAAAATTATTATATTCTTTTGACTCCTCTTTCTGTTTCAAATCAGGTAATTCATATTACTATTGATATTGTAACATAAACAGTACCTACATACCAGTATGCTAAAGGAGAAAAATCATGTGAGCATATCAATAGATGAAAAAACTCATTTGACAAAATCCAGCACTCATGGATGATAAAATCTCGCAGCAAATTATAATAAAGAGGAACTACCCCTAAGATTGGGGCAAGGCAAAGATATTCACTCTTACCACTGCAATTCAACATTGTACTTGAAGCTGTAGCAAATGCAATTAGAGAAAAGGAAATTAAAAATTATAGATATAGAGAAGGCAGAAATAAAAGTGTCTTTTGTCAGAGATGACATGATTGTCTATGTAGAAATCTCCCAAATAATCAACCAAAATATTTCTAAAATGAATAATGAATTATATCAACATATAAATGATCAATATGAAAAAAACTACAAAACTCGGAAGAAGAAGTGATCAAGAAGATAGAAATAAATGAAGAGCTCAGAAGACTTAACATTATTCATAGTGATCTTTGAAATCAAAACCATCTCTGTCAAAATTCCAGCTAGTTACTTCGTAGTTATAGATAAATTGATTCTAAAGTTTACACTATGGAGGAGGAGGGGGGGAGGAGGAGGAGGAGGACTCACACACTTGATTTCAGGACTTAGTAAAAAGCTACAGAAATCAGGACAGTGTGGTATTTGCAAAACAATAGGAAAACAGTTAAATGGAACAGAACAGAAATCCCAGAAATGCACTCACACAAATAGAGTAAACTTGCTATTGACAAAATTACAAAAAATTCAATGGAGAAAGAATAGTGTTTTCAACAAAGGATATTAGAATTCATTGTCTATCCAATACAAAGAAAATAAAATAAAATAGATGATGAATAGAGGATTTAAGGACTGATCTTAATTAATTGTTTCTCAAAAAGGATCTTAGACTTAAGTATAAATCCCCAAAATGTGAAACTTTTAAGTGATAATAAAAGAGAAAATCTAAGTGAACTTGGGTTTAGTAATGGTTTTTTAGACAAAATGTCACAAGTATGACCTATGGAAGAAATAATTGGTAAACTTAATTTGATTAAAATTAAGACTGAAAAACGAATAGGCAAGACACAAACTGAGATAAAATGTTTATAAAACACATCTTATTATAGACATATGAGAATAATTCAAAAATTGTGGGAAACATAATTGAAAGATCATTTATTTCGGAGCAAAATCTTTTTGGAAATACATGCATGGGTTTTCATAATAAACATTTTCCATGAATATTGGAAGACTTGAAAATATTAGTTCAAAACATTTTTCATCAAAGTAAACCTTTTATTGCATCTTCCATGAACTTCTTTAGATACCCTTATATATCTAAAATACACACAGAATATTTAGAATGCAAGAGGCCAGCGCTGTGGTTAATCCTCCACCTGTGGCGCAGGCATCCCATATGGGCACCGGGTCCTAGTCCCGGCTGCCCCTCTTCCAGTCCAGCTCTCTGCTGTAGCCTGGGAGGGCAGTGGAGGATGGCCCAAGTGCTTGGGCCCCTGCACCCACATGGGAGACCAAGAAGAAACACCTGCTCCTGGCTTTGATTCGTCATAGCTCTGGCTGTGGCAGCCATTTGGGGAGTGAACCAACAGAAGAAAGACCTTTCTCTCTGTCTCTCTCTCTCTCACTAACTCTGTCAAATAAAAAAAAAAAGAAGCTACTGGCTCCCAGCTTCGGTTCGGAGCAGCTCTGGCCATCGTGGACATCTGGGGAATAAACCAGATGTTTATTCTTCTTCCTCTCTGTAACACTGCCTTTCAAATAAAGAAATAAATAATACTTAAAAAAGAATATTTAGAATGCAAATAGTAAGGAATCAAACAATCCAATTAAAAATAAGCAAAAGATTTGAACAGTGGACCTATAGAGATGATGAATAAGCATAAGGAAAGTTGTTCAACATTGCATGTCATTAGGAAATTGCAAACAAAAACAACAACAAAATGTTATTATGCACCTATTAGAGTGGAAAAACCTGAAATACTTACAATATCAAATGCTGATGAGGATGTGGAGAAACAGGAATGTATTCATACTGGGAATGAGAACACCTTCACTGACTTTGAAAGAGAGCTTGGCAAATTCTTTAATACGGCAATCATACTCCTGGATATTTATCCAAAGTGAAACTCATAAAAATATGAAGATGAATGTTTATACCAGTGTTATTCATAGTTGACAAATATCAGAGTCATTAACAGGCTCTTCAACTGCTAAATGTATAAATTGTGTTATATTTATACAGTGGGAAATTATAACAAATTACTCCATATGATATAATGTGATTACAAAAGCAAATTGACATCCACACCAGCATCCCATATGAACTCAAGTTCCAGTCCCAGCTACTCTACTTGTGATCTAGCTCCCTGCTAATGCACCTGGGAAAAGCAGTGGAGGATAGCCCAAGTGCTTGACCCTGGCACCCACATGGGAGACCCAGAAGAAACACCTGGCTCCTGGCTTCAGCCTGACCCAGCCCTGACTGTTGCAGCCATTTAGGGAGTGAACCAGCAGATGGAAGATCTCTCTTTCTCTCTCTCTCTCTCTCTTTCTAACTCTCTTTCTCTGTAACCCTGCCTTTCAAATAAATAAATAAATCTTTTTAAAAAATGAACTACATTAGGCGCCGGTGTCGTGGCTCACTTGGTTAATCCTCTGCCTGTGGCGCCGGCATCCCATATGGGCACCAGGTTCTAGTCCCGGTTGCCCCTCTTCCAGTCCAGCTCTCTGCTGTAGCCTGGGAGGGCAGTAGAAGATGGCCCAAGTGCTTGGGGCCCTGCACCCACATGGGAGACCAGGAGGAAGCACCTGGTACCTAGCTTCGGATCAATGCAGCGCCAGCCTTAGCGGCCATTTGCGGGGTGAACCAACAGAAGGAAGACCTTTCTGTCTCTCTCTCTCACTGTCTAACTCTATCTGTCAAATAAATTTTTAAAAATGAACTACATTAATTAAAAAACATTAATAGAAGAAATTATGTGAAAATAAGAGCAGGTATTTGAGAACACTAACAATGTCTGTTCAATTTTCCTATAAACCCCAAATTCATATAAAAATATATCTAGTAATTTTCAAACACACATACAGCACATGTGCAGCAAAATGTGCTAACATGCAGCAAGAACTGCTAAGGTAAGTTTATAGCTGTAAGTGCCTTATTAAAGAGGAGAACGATTGAAGGCAATAAGCTAGTCTTATAGCTTAAGGAACAAGAAGAAAGCAGCAAACCAAACCCAGAGAAAACAAGAGTAAGAAAACAATAATGATCAGAATGGAGATAAAGTAAAAAACAATAAAGTTTCAAGAAAACCAAAAGTCGATTTTTTGAAAAGGTCAACAAAATTGGCACAAAAATGGAATCATTATCACTGAACCTTCCAGAAATATAAAGGATTAGAAGAAAATATGATGAACAGTTGCATACAAACATATTAAATAACCTAGATGAATTTGACAATTTTCAACAAACACACAAATTACCAAAAGTGACTTTAAGAGAAATAGAAAATCTGAAAATATCTATAATAAGTAAAGAGATTGAGGTGGTATTAAACTTTCCAATAAAGAGAAGTTTAGTACTAGATGACTTCACTGGTATAAACTTTACCAAACATTGAGAAAAGGATTCACACAATTACTTTTTTTTTTTTTTTTTTGACAGGCAGAGTTAGACAGTGAGAGAGAGACAGAAAGAGAGTTACAGACAGTGAGGGAGAGAGACAGAAAGAAAGTTCTTCCTTTTCCGTTGGTTCACCCCCAAAATGGCCGCTACGGCTGGAGCTACGCCAATCTGAAGCCAGGAGACAGGTGCTTCCTCGTGGTCTCCCAAGTGGGTGCAGGGCCCAAGCACTTGGGCCATCCTCCACTGCCTTTCCGGGCCACAGAAGAGCTGGACTGGAAGAGGAGCAACGAGGACAGGATCTGGCTCCCCGACCGGGACTAGAACCCAGGGTGCTGGCACTGCAGGCGGAGGATTAGCCAAGTGAGCTGTGGCGCCGGCCCACACAATTACTTTAAAAAATTCTTCAAACTATAAGAGTGATCAATTCCTAACTCATTCTGTGAGATGAGCTTTAGTCTGAGAACTAAAGCCAGACAAAGGTATCACAAGAAAATTATAGACCAATACCGCTTACAAATATACAGGCACAAATCATCAACAAAGTACCACCCCACCACATTCAACATAATATTAACAGGATGTAGACTATAAAAAAGTAGATTTTATCCTAGCAGTTCAAAGGTGATTAAACAGAAGAAAAGCAATGAATACACTACAATTACAGCACAGAGGAATTTTGTAAAATGTACCATCCTTTGGCAACATTTCTAAAACTATGTGGGTTCTTCAAAAAGTTCACGGAAAATGTGTATTACGGAGAAACCATGGAGGGGTTTCCAATTTTTTAATCAAATCAAGGTACACTTACCTTTCAATTCAATTTCTTCAAGAAATTTTTGAATTGCCCTCTTAAAAAATTCTTCACCATGATAAAGGGCATGTATGAATAACCCACAGCTCACATCTGACAAAAAATTGGAAATTCACCCCCCTCCTCAGATCAGGAGTAAAACAAGGAAGCCTGATTTTGCCATTTCAATTCAAAATTGGATGGGAAGCTCTATCCAGAGCAATTAGACCACAAAAAGAAATAGAATACATTCAAATTGTAAAGGAATAACTTCAAAATATTTATATTTGTGGATAGTATGACCCTATGTTTACAAAATCCTGAGAAACCACAAAAATATAGAATTAATAAATGAATTCAGCAATTTTTTTCAGTGTATAGGATCAACTCACAAAAATCACTTGTCAGAAAAAGTAGAGAAAGATCGTGGCTGAATAAGATGTTCGCAGGTGATTATCTCTCCACAAAACACCATTTCCAGTTGCCTTCACAAGAGCTCAAAAGCCAGGTGAGAGATCACAGTGCCTGGGTTTAGTAGAGTAATAAAAAGGAATACACTGAAAACACTAGGAAGAAAAATGTTGCCTGCCTCATCCCTTCCCCCAGGATCTAACTAGAGTAGCATGGAGAGATATGCCTTACCTCATGCTTGGGAGAAGGAGAGTGAATTAAATCTAGAATTTAGATTTAAAATGCAGTACTAGGACCATCATGATTAAAAAACAAAACAAAACAAAACACACACACACGCAGTGCCCAACACAGCCTCTTTCCCCAGTCTCATAACTTCAGACTGAGATTTGTGGGCTCTCCTTGGGCAGCTAAAGAACACCTCCACCACCCTCTATCAAACTCAGACAGACACCAGATCAAGACTGCAGTTGCTGAGGAGTAGGGCAAGAAAGAACATTTATGACTTTGATTTGCAGCTTGGAGCCAGGACAACCACTGTGAGATCCAGTGCCTGGTAAAGCGCAAAGGCCTCTACCCTCAGTCCAATGATTGCAGGTAGATCCCTTAGACTTGCCCCAACATCAGGTTAAGATTGTGTTCTGGTGAGAAAGATACATTTCAACCTCTTGTAGGTGTGGCATGAATCCTCAATATTGTGCAGAACTGTGACCGTGAGATGGTGTGTCCTAAGTTATTACCAGTATGGGCAGTCAGGCAACTGCCTTTATCCCCTTGTCCCCTAATCTGAATTCTTAGGCAGACAGCAAGGAACACCAGGGCTTTGTCTTAGGGCTCAATGATGGTCGTGCTGGTAAAAACCAATATTGAAGACATCCTGATGATCCTGGTCACGAGGTCAGTGCCTGAAGATGAAGCTTTTAGACTTGCTATGGCATCAGAGATCTGTGCCCTAGTGAGATGGACTCATCTTGACGTATATCACTTGCAGCCTCACATGGGCCTGGTGAGCACCTCGGAGATTGCACAAGACTTGACAACTGTAAGACCCAGGTATAATCCAGTATAAGCCAAGAAACTGCCTTTATCACCCTTCTCCTACCATTGGGCACAGAATAAACAACCATAGAACTATGTCTTTGGTCTCGGTGCCAGGGTGGTAAAACCCAACACTAGGTAGATCTTAATAGTCCATGTCCCTAGCATACATTTGCATGGAACTTCTGGAACTGTCCTGGTGCCAAGTGGAGTCCTAAAGTTCCAGTTGACCAACACAAGGGTTTGCATTGCAGCCAGTGTCAGTTGTGAGTAGCTGCAGTGGCTTTGGGTCCATTTTGAGCCCATTTTGGCAACAGACAGACCTTGAAGCATAAGCTCATGCTTCACTGGTATGTGTGGGCTGAGGATCTGGGGTATGATCTATCATTGTGGTATTGGTGGCTGGCCATAGGCCTAGCCTCAGGGGGAATGCTTGTAGTGATGGACTACCCCTTTTTTGATGCCCCCTTTGTTCATTCTGAATAGCATGCCAGGTTTGGATTTGGGTAAAATCTGAGCTCAGGGCATCACTGATGGCAGTCTGGCAATAGAGTTGCTGAAGACTATGACTTAAAGCATCACCTAACATCGATGTGGCGGAAGTGTTCAGACTCAGAGAAAATAAATGGACTACTTAGAGTCTCTAGAAGGAAAGTCACAACAAAGGCAGATAATGAAGTACAGGGGAAAATACCCTTCAATGTGCAGACACTGTCATATGCCAAAGTCCATCAAAAACTCCCAAAAAATCAATTCCTTACCTAAGGAACAAAATAAAGTGCCAGAAACCAAACACCTAGACTCTGATATTGTCAAATGCTCAGATCAAGAATTTAAAATAGCTATTTTAAGGAAATTGAATGAACTAAAGAACACATATAAATGATTTAATACTCTAACAGAGAGACTTGACAGAAAGATGGAAGGAATTTAAAAACTCAAACAGAAATCCATCCACTGATAACTATACTAAGTAAAATTAAAAGCACATTAGAAAGCATCAATAGACTAGATCAAACAGAAGAAAGGATCAGTGAGCTTGAAGGCAGGCTATTTGAAAATACACAGTTGGAGGAGAAAAATAAAGAATTGAGAGGAAAGGAAAAAGCTTATTGGAAGTTTTAGATAGCACAAAAATAGCAAATATCTGAGTAACTGGGGCTCAAGAGGGACTTGAGAATGCCAAAAGCAAAGAAAGCTTATTTAAAGAGACAAATGTTCCAAAATGTTCCAAACCTAGAGAAAGATACAACTGTCCAGCTATAGGGAGGTCAAGGGTCATTAGTCAGATTCAGCTCTAACAACTCAATAGCAAAATACCAAATAATCCAGTTAAAAATTGGTAATATATTTAAGCAGACATTTCTCAAAGGAAGATGTACTAATGGCCAACAGATACGAGATAATATACTCAACATTACTAATCACCATGGAAATGGAAACCAAAGGCAAAACAAGGTATCACATCACTCCAGTAAGTTTGGGTATTATCAAAAAGATAAAAATAACAAATAATGGCATGGACACGGAGAAAAGGGAACTTTTGCACACTGTTGGTGAGAACATTAATTTGTACAGCCATGGTGAAAAACAGTAAGAAGGTTCCTCAAATGACTAAAATTAGAACCACTATATGATCTAGAAATCAATCCAAAGAAAATGAAATCATTGTCAAAGAGTCATTTGCACTCCCATGTCTATTGCAATACTATTTACAATAGCCAAGAAATGGAAACAACCCATGTGTCCATCCACTGACGAATGGATAAAAAAAAATGTGCTACATATACACGATGGAACACTATTATATCATAAAATGAATGAAATTTTGTCATTTGCAACAACATGGAAGGAACTGGAGGTCATTATAGTAGTTAAATAAGCCAAGCTCAGAAGGTCAAGAATTGCCATATTTCACTCATATGTTGCATATAAAAAAGGTGATCTCCTATAACAAAAGAGTATACTGGTAGTTATGAGAGGTTGAGCAGAGTAGCGGGGAGGAAAAGATGCTGAAAGTTTGATTAATTAATATGAAATGTTATATATCTGGAGGAAGTTTTAGTATTCTAGTGCAAAATGGAGTGACTGTAGATAATGATACAGTAGTGTATATTTCTTTTAAAAAATCAAGAAAATATAATTTTAATGTAAGTTAGTTAAAATAAAATACAAATTTTATAAATTGGTTGTGTTTCCACACATAACATTCTAAAAGGATATATTGAAAATTCCATTTATAATACCATCAGAAAAATAAAATATTTGGGAATAAATCCAACCAAGGAGGGAAAACTATGTAACATTACTGAATAAAGTTAAAGAAATCCTAAGCAAATGTAAAACTCCTGTGTTTACAGGTTAGAAGACTTAAGACTGTAATAGTGACCAAAAGGAATCTACACATTTATGCGACCCCAATAAAAACCTGAATATTTTGCATATATGAAAAACTAATTCCTCAAATTCATATGGAACTGAAAGTGACCATGAATAGCCAAATCCCTGAGAAAAGAAAAAAACTTTCTCCTCTTATGCAGTGGAATGACTCTTTTTATTTATTTAATTTATTTAAAAGACAGAGTTATAGAGAGAGAGACAGAGAAAGAGGTCTTCCATCTGCTGTTTCACTCCCCAGATGGCCGCAATGGCCAGAGCTGCGCCAATCCGAAGCCTGGAACCTGGAGCTTCTTCCGGGTCTTCCACATTGGTACAGGGGCCCAAGGGCTTGGGCCATCTTCCACTGCTTTCCCAGGCCATAGCAGAGAGCTGGATGGGAAGAGGAGCAGCCAGGACTAGAACCGGTGCCCATATGGGATGCCGGTGCTTCAGGCCAGGGCGTTAACCCACTGCACCACAGTGCCAGCCCCTGGAATAACTCTTATCCTGTGTTGACAAAGGGATGGGTGATCAGCTGCTCAGAGCCTGGGTCACTCTCCTGCTCCCACTGCCAGCCACACCCAGCCAGGCAAGTATCCCTCAGCTTCTAACACAGGCAGCCATTACCACTGTGGGCCTCAGAACAGGGACTGAAAGCCCTGGTTCCGATTTCTAGTTTTATTCATACACACACACACACACACACACACACAGATTGAGAGAGAGAAACAGAGAGAAACTTAGTAGCAGCATCACAATATAGGGTATGGGCTTTTATGCCTCTCCTCAGGTAGAGGTAAATCACAATTTGAAACATCCTAGGAATGAAATTTCTGTTCAAAAAAAAAAAAACCTCTCTGTAACTGAGAGAGAGGATTTTAATGTTATTACAACAAAAAAAAAATGATGAGTGTTGTAAGGGATAGATATGCTAATTGCCATGATTTAATCATCACACAATATCTACTTCAAAAAATTTATAGAAAAAAAGGAATTAAAAGATAAGATTATTTTGCTTCAAAATAAGATTTGAAATCTATGCATAGTTTTTTTCATAATGAGCACTTTCCACAAACTTTTTGAGACACCCTTGTTCATGTCATGAAAGATCATACTGTATCCCATAAATATGTACCATTATTGTGTATATGCTTAACTATATTTTAAAAATATTTTCTATTCTTATCTATTTGAAAGAGTCAGAGAGAGAGAAAGATCTTCCATTCGCTGGTTCATTTCCTAGATGGCTGCGAAGGCCAGCACTGGGCCAGGCTGAAGCCAGGAGCCAAGAGCCTCTTCCATGTCTCCCATGTGGTTAGCGAGAGCCCAAGCACTCGGGCCATTCCCCACTGCTCTTCCCAGGCCGTCAGCAGGGAGCTGGATCAGAAGTGGAGCAGCCAGGATACCAACGGGCACTGATATGGGACACTGATGTCCCAAGTGGCAGCTTTCACTCTCTACGCCACAATGCTGGCACAAGATTTACAGGAAAACAATGTGTTGGTTGCAGAGATGGTCAATTGTGACTGTACTGAGTCTCACTAAGAATGACCCAAACAGCAGAATTCTGAATAACTGAAAGTCAAAATGCTGAAATGGGATTCACACTAGGATCTAATATTTCTCATTGAGCACCATTCTCAATTTTTCCTATTTTTTTTAAAGATTTATTTATTTATTTGAAAGTCAGAGAGAGAGAGAGAGAGAGAGAGAGAGAGAGGTCTTCCATCTAATGGCTCACTCCCCAATTGTCTGCAAAGGCCAGAGCTACGTCGATCCGAAGCCAGGAGTCAGGAGCTTCTTCCAGGTCTCCTACGCGGGTGCAGGGACCCAAGGACTTGGGCCATCTTCCACTGCTTTGCCAGGCCATAGCAGAGAGATGGATCGGAAGTGGAGCAGCCGGGTCTCGAACAGGCACCCAAATAGGATGCCAGCTCTTCAGGCCAGGGTGTTAACTTGCTGCGCCACAGTGCTGGACCCAATTTTACCTATTTTGAAATACCCATCTTATAATAAAAGGCAAAATTTCCACAGTTGTGTTTAGCAGAACTTCTCCTGGATTTTCTTGGTTGCAACTATGGAATAAATAATTTTCTACATTGACTGGCATATGAGAATTAAATATGATGTAGTCTATAGCTACTGGAATTATAGCCCAGAAGAAATCCTATTCTATGTAAATTTTCTCCAGTGTATGTCCTTGGTAAGCCTCGAAGAAAGATGTTACCTCTGTAGGTGAGTTTATATAGATTTAAAAAAAAAAAAAAGTAGTGGACTTTGGGACTGGTGTTGTGGCACAGCAGGTTAAAGCTCTGGCCTGCAGTGCCCGCATATCATATGGGCACAGGGTCAAGTCCTGGCTGCTCCACTTCTGATCTAGCTCCCTGCTAGTATTCCTGGGAAGACAGCAGAGGATGGCCCAAATCTTTGGGCCCATGCACCCATGTGGGAGGCTCAGGGGAGGCTTCTGATTTCAACCATTTAGGATATTTGGGAAGTGAATCAAAGGATGGAAGACCACTCTCCTGTGGGGAGCAACTGGGAGCAACTCGGACTAGACTAAGTTACTGGAATTAAGACTTATTCTATGCATCTGCTCTCCCACAATATGGCGCTGAGAAGGGAGTAACAGCTTCTACACAGCTGCCTCCAGTTCAACCAATAAACTGTAGGACCTGCTCCTGATTGGAGGAGAGCAGCATACTCGGCATGTGGGTAGCAGAGTTGGGATTGGTGGAAGAGGACTATAAAGGAGGAGAGAGACAACATGCACCAGGGAACATCTATCTGAAGGAACACCTGTGCAGCCCCCGAGAGAGCCGGCCGGCGGTGTGCCGCTCCCCTGCGGAAGTGGGGAATGTGGCCAGGGGGAACTGCCCTTCCACGGAGGTGGAAGGGACGGTAGCCAACCCGGGAAGAACCAGCAGCAAACCCGGGGAGGGCCGAGCAGACGAGAGAACAGCGCAGGGTCCTGTGTCGTTCCTCCACGAAGAGGGGGAGCAACACTCTCCCCCTCTCTCTCTCTTTCAAATGAATGAAATAAAAATCTTTAAAAACATAAAGAAAATAATAGGTTCATGTAATCTTTATCCATGAGTTTGAATTTTTCCTGATACTAATGGATACAGATAAAATATGAATAGAATAAATAAATTAAATTCAAAATAAGCAATAAATTTGAAAGTTGTATAACACATAACTAAGTAGCAGAATTAATAGAGTAATCAGAGCAGAAATTTAAAATAGCCACTGTGAATATCTTCAATGAAAAATGGGAGGATAATGGCAACTTGAAACTGATTAAGCTTCAGTGAAGTAGAGCCACATAGAAAAATTGCACATGAAAAACATAATCATTATAAGATAGAACGCAGTAATGAGTTTAACAGGATAAATACAGAAAAAAATTAAAATATTGAGCTAGATCAGGTTTAAGTATTCAGTCTTACTGTGAAAATTCTCTAGAGGAAACAAATAAGAAAAACACTTAGAAAGATGTAAAATTTAGACATCAGACTTCACAAAAACAATGGATGCAAGAAGACAATGGAAAAATATTTTGAAAAAAATTAAAGCACAGGAACTCAATCACACAATTCTCTTTAAGTTGGTAGAAAAATGAGAAGATGAAATGAAAATATTTCCATCACGGCCGGAGCCTCGGCTCACTTGGCTAATCCTCTACCTGCGGCGCCGGCACACCAGGTTCTAGTCCCGGTTGGGGCGCCGGATTCTGTCCTGGTTGCTCCTCTTCCAGGCCAGCTCTCTGTTGTGTCCCAGAAAGGCAGTGGAGGATGGCCCAAGTGCTTGGGCCCTGCACCTGCATGGGAGACCAGGAGGAAGCACCTGGCTCCTGGCTTCGGAGTGTGCCAGCTGTAGCAGCCATTTGGGGGGTGAAACACCAGAAAAGGAAGATCTTTCTCTCCCTCTCTCTCTCTCTCTCACTGTCTAATTCTGCCTGTCAAAAAAAAAAAAAAAAAGGAAAAAAAAGAGAAAATATTTCCATTCTCAAAGAATACTAAGTGTTTAACTACGTATAACCTTATTTGCAAACATTCTTAGCGGAAATTTCCATTAAAAAGAAATAAATAGGGAATTAAGAGTTATGGATGGTCGGCGCCGTGGCTCAATAGGCTAATCCTCCACCTAGCGACACCAGCACACCGGGTTCTAGTCCCGGTCGGGGCTCTGGATTCTTTCCCGGTTGCCCTTCTTCCAGGCCAGCTCTCTGCTGTGGCCCAGGAAGGCAGTGGAGGATGGCCCAAATGTGGGCCCTGCACCTGCATGGGAGACCAGGAGGAAGCACCTGGCTCCTGGCTTCGGAGCATGCCAGCCATAGCAGCTATCTGGGGGGTGAACCACCGGAAAAGGAAGACCTTTCTCTCTCTCTCTCTCTCTCTCTCTCTCACTGTCTAACTCTGCCTGTAAAAAAAAAAAAAAAAAGGAAAAAAAAGAAAATATTTCCATTCTCAAAGAATATTAAGTGTTTAACTACATATAACCTTATTTGCAAACATTCTTAGCGGAAATTTCCATTAAAAAGAAATAAATAGGGAATTAAGAGTTAAGGATGGTCGGTGCCACAGCTCAATAAGCTAATCCTCCACCTAGCGTTGCCAGCACATCAGGTTCTAGTCCCGGGTCGGGGTGCCGGATTCTTTCCAGGTTGCCCCTCTTCCAGGCCAGCTCTCTGCTGTGGCCCGGGAAGGCAGTGGAGGATGGCCCAAGTGCTTGGGCCCTGCACCCCATGGGAGACCAGGAGAAGCACCTGGCTCCTGCCTTCGGATCAGCGCGGTGCACCGGCCGCAGCGCGCCAGCCGTGGCGGCCATTGGAGGGTGAACCAATGGCAAAAGGAAGACCTTTCTGTCTCTCTCTCTCTCACTATCCACTCTGCCCGTCAAAAAAAAAAAAAAAAAAAAAAAAAGGAGAGAGTTATGGAAGCAAAAAGAAAAACAAAAAGAAAGAATAGAGCACAATAAACCTTAACATTGTTTAACATCCAAGCAGTAATTAGCAATAGACCATATAAGGCTTATCAGCAACAAAAATGTAATTAATATATTTATCTTTCCAGTGAAATAAAAACTGCATCTCTAAAGGAAAGGTAAAACTGAGGTGTAATATTGTAATTTATAATAAGAGATGAATACTTTAGTCTTTGTCCCTGATTTCTGGAACAGAACAGTTTCCTTTCCTTTCCTTTCCTTTGCAAAGCTTGTGTTTCAGTCCCACTTGGAACTCAACTACCATACTGCGGGAAGCCTACACTTAGTGGAGAGACTATGCGAAGCGGACTTCAGTTGATCAACAGCTACAACTGAGAGAAGAGTCAACACCAGCACCAACTATCATCCATGTCTGATTTTTAAGAACAGTGGAGGTCTCAGATGTCTGTATTCCCGATCAACATCAGATGAAATGGAAGAAGCCCTACCGGAGTCCGGTTGACACAGATAATCTTGAGACATGATAAAATGTTTTTAAAGTCATTAGGTCAGAGTGTGACATCAAAAATATATTTGCCGAGCAACAGATAAATGAAACAGAAGAAAGGCTGGCAGCTGAAATCATCTGAGGGATGATCTACTCACATGTGAGGAGGCTCATGCAGTCTCACAGCTAAAGACCTTAACCGAGGCTCTCATACAAGAACACTTCTATATCTGCTCGCTTCATGTGATAACTGTGTTCCAAAAGCAAGTGCCCTGGGAGAGAGTGAGGGGGAGAGAGACGGACAGACACACACACACACAGGGAGAGAGAGAGAGAGAGAGATGAAGGTTGTAATTTCTCAGTGACCTAGCTTCAAAAATCACAAAGCGGCCAGCGCCGCAGCTCACTAGGCTAATCCTCTGCCTTGCGGCGCCGGCACACCGGGTTCTAGTCCCGGTCGGGGCGCCGGATTCTGTCCCGGTTGCCCCTCTTCCAGGCCAGCTCTCTGCTGTGGCCCGGGAGTGCAGTGGAGGATGGCCCAAGTCCTTGGGCCCTGCACTCCATGGGAGACCAGGAGAAGCACCTGGCTCCTGGCTTCGGATCAGCGCAGCACGCCTGCCGTAGCGCATTGGCGGCAGTGGCCATTGGGGGGTAAGCCAACTGAAGGAAGACATTTCTCTCTCTCTCTCCCTCTCTCTCTCTCTCTCTCATTGTCTAACTCTGCCTGTCAAATTAAAAAAAAAAAAAAAGTCACATAGCACCACTTCTGTACTCTGTGGATCACTTGGAGCAGTCACAAGCCACTCAGGTTCACAGAGGGTTGGGGAATAGAATTCACTACTCTATAGAAAATGCTAAAATTCTGGGAAATTATGTGAGACAAGAAATATTCCTGTGGCCATTTTGTAAAATAAGATCTGCCACAAATAGTTTGCAAATGATATATGTGGTAAAAACATTAATGAAAAACAGCAAACTTTTAAAAATCTGGCTTCCCTATTTTAAACAAAAGGTGACTGAAATACCATGCTTTTTTATAAGTTAAAGATTAACATTCTGTGCATAAAAAGTAGAGTGTGAATTTAATAAGAAAAGATATTCTAGAAAGGCAATATTTTCAGTGCCCAGATACAAACAGTGTAGAAGCTCATAGAAATATTTTCCTTCAAAAATGTGTAAAACTTATTTTTACATAAAATAATAGTTTCATTTAAGAATAATCTTATCACATGAATAAAAGAAATAATTACAATTAATAGAATGCGAATTAAGCAGCCTCCTGTTGCCCCTTGCTACATTACTCTACGGTAATATTAAAATAAGAAAGCAAATGCCATTTTAGAATTATTTCACAAAAATAATGTTCTTCAGGATTATATTAGAAAACCTATTTTAAAAACTCAACAATGAATATGATTAGCTTCAAAGTGTAATTTTAATAAGTTTTCAAAATTCATTCACCTTAATCTCTACTTTTCTGAGAGATAAAACAGAACCATTTTGTGCTTTGAATCTTATTTGTTTGAAATCCATTGCTGAAGAGAAGACACATTTTAATGTTCTGTGCATTTGCTATTCCACATTCTTACCATATTTACTGTTTAATCTTCCCAAGACTCCAGATGGCATTATCCTGTTTCTTTCCTCTGGTGATAGAAAAGATATCACATTTCTCATAATACATACTGCTCTTCAGATCACCTTTAAAGCTGTTGGATGAGCAAAGGCTTTCCTGATAGAATAGTGTATTAAGAAAAGAGCAAAAATACAGTGAAAGAATTCAGAAAGTTTGGAGGCCTCTGTGGTTGAGGCTTTGTACCAGATTTATTTCTAGAATGTATGTTTAGCTGTCATTGACTTCTCATTGATTTTATCATCAATTCCTCTCCTTCACTGATTATATGTCCTCAGAGATTATTGTTTCCATAATAATGATACTCTCTTTAAATGAAAATCTTTGTCTCATTAAAGCTTTAGTTCTTGTAGCGTTTATACACTTATATGCGAAAATACAGTATTTTCCAAGTAGAAATACGTAGTAATATGTTATAGTTATCATAGCTATATTTTAGCTTTTATGCACATTTACCCTAATAAGAGGAAACTGAGGTGCAATTCATATTTTTAGTTTTCCCAGAAGCCTTATGGTAGTTGGAATTGCACACACAGTGTTCTTTGAGTTACAAATCCATGAATTCACCCCTGCAAATCCAAAATGTCTAATGTGAACTTGGCATTTTATCATCTTAGTTGTTTTATTTCCTCCCATAAAAATAGTGACACAATCCACTCATTTCTCTCAAACTTGAACCTGATGATTCTTTCTAGACTGTTACATATTTGTTGCCATTCATATCCATTCATTGTGAAATCCTGTGAAATCTAATCCCTGAAAAGTCTTCAAAACCTATTTTGGCCATTCTCATTGCCATTGCCTTAAATTTTTGTCCATCAAAAGACTTCGTGTCAGACCACAGAAACACAGGCAATCAAAACCAGTATTAACAAATAGGATTAGTTCAACCTGAAAAGTGTCTGCACTGCTAAAGAAACACTCAACAAAGGGAAGAGGCAACTGACAGAATGGGAGAAAGTTTTTGCAAACTGCACAATGGTTAAATCCAGAATCTAAAAAGAGATCAAGAAACTCAACAACTACAAAACAAACAATCCAGTAAGAAATGGGCAAAGGACTTAAACAGGTTATTTTTCAAGAGAGGAATTTCAAATGGCCAGCAGACATTTGAAAAAATGCTCAGGATCACTAGCCATCAGGGAAATGCAAATCAAAACCACAATGAGGTTTCACCTCACCCCAGTTAGAATGGCTTTCATACAGAAATCAATAAACAACAAATGCAAGTGAGAATGTGGGGAAAGGGTACCCTAATACACTGTTGGTGGGAATGTAAACTGGTACAGCCATGGTGGAAGACAGTATGGAGACACCTTAGAACTCTGAATGTAGGCCTACCATATGATCCAGCCACCCCACTCTGAGGAATTTATCCAAGCCAAAAGAAATCAGCATATGAAAGAGTTATCTGTACCCCCAGTTTATCGCAACATAATTCACAATAGCTAAGATATGGAATCAACCCAGATGTCCATCAACAGCTGACTAAGTAAAAAAAAAAATATATGGCATATATACATATACACTATGGAGTACTATTTAGCCATGAGAAAGAGAGAAAGAGAGAGAGAGAGAGAGAGAGAGAAAGAATGAAATAAAAAAAAAAGTTATCTTTTGCAACAAAATGAATGCAATTGGAAGCCATTACACTTAGTGAAATAAACCAGTCCAGAAAAGACAGAAACCATATTTTTTTCCTCTGATCTGATGTAACTAATGGAGTACCTAAAAGATAACGTATTAGAGTGAAATGGACATTTTGAGATTTGATGATTGTTTACTGCTCTTGTCTCTTCTGTTGAAGAACAGTGTTTTTTTCTTCATTGTATTTATTGAACTCTTTTGCTTAGTATAGGATTAACTTTATGATAGTTAAGTAAACTGAAAGTAGATCTTCATAAAAATTGAGAGGGAATGGGAGAGGGAGGAAGAAGAAGGATTGGAACATGGGTGGAAGGAAAGACAGGGTGGAAAGTGTCACTATGTTCCTAAATCTGTATATATGAAATACATGAAACTTGTATAACTTAAATAACTTTTTTTAAAATCAGGAATAAAGAGAAAAAAAATTTCCTATCAGTTTTTACATGAAATGGGTATTTCCTGATAACTTTTCCAGTCTTATTTTTTGCTTACCATCAAAATGTTCTTTCTAGGAAACCAAAAATTAGATTTTGCTTTCCATTACTTTAAACCTCCTGATAACTAATCTTATTCTTTAGGAAAATGGTTCAACAAAATATACAGGGTACAGTGGGGTGACTCCTATCTTCTTTACCACTCTCATCTCTGGCTACATATGCATAACAATTGCATTTTCCTGTATACACCATAGCCTTTCTTGCCTATATGCTCTTTGTCAGTGATATTCCCTTTGTATAGACTTCTCCCTTTTTTGCACTCTTTTCTTGGATTACTCCTATTTGTACCTCAAGACTCAACTGAAGGGTCATATTCTCCAAGAAGCATTTCTCACATTCTTTTTTTTTTTTTTTTTTATTTCACAGGTAGAGTTATTGACAGTGAGAGAGAGAGACAGAGAGAAAGGTCTTCCTTCCGTTGGTTCACCCCCAAAATGGCCACTAAGGCCAGCGCTGCACCGATCTGAAGCCAGGAGCCAGGTACTTCTTCCTGGTCTCCCATGCGGGTGCAGGGTCCAAGCACTTGGGCCATCCTCCACTGCCTTTCCGGGCCACAGCAGTGAGCTGGACTGGAAGAGGAGCAACCGGGACTAGAACCCAGCGCACATATGGAATGCCGGCGCCACAGGCGGAGGATTAATCAAGTGAGCCACAGCACTGGCCCCTCTCATATTCTTCATACTTATATCCCCACCCCTACCATCATGATCATATATCCCCCTCTTCCATTTATCCATAGAATAGTGTAACTATCATTTCAATAACTTGTATCACATTGCATTTTAACTTTCCACTTGGTTTATTCCACTTTTGTTTCTGGTCTTGTTAGAAGAAGGAATTCTATCTTACTCATTTTTGATTTCTCAGTACTTAGGCCTGTACTGGTATGAAATACATTTTTATTAAGTATTTGTTGAAGACCAAGTGAATTAAATACAATAAAATGAAATAGAAATAGACTAATTGCTAGAAATCTCATATGTCAATCCTGAGCCAGGGATAAGTAGCCAGGGAGAAGTAACCAAACTTTTCTGAGCTTCAATTTTCATATGTAAATATATACATGTATATATATAAAATTTTTATGAAAATAAATTTAAGACACCGTAAATCTGAATATACTACTATTTTTGCCATTTTCCCCCAAGATTTAACTTATTGCAACTAACCCATTGAAATAAGTCAGGACAGAAACTTTAGATGAATCATGGAAAGGCAAGGCTTCTATATCAATTAAGATGGTTTTAACTAAAAGTAATGGAAAACCTCGAATCAGATTATTCTATACAATGAAGAATATTATTTCTTGTTTCTGAAACTCTCAAGTTAGAGTGGGCCCTGGCGTTCATTGATTCAGAAATTAAATGATCCTTCTAGTATGCAGATTCTCTCCATATTGTCATCCTTGGTGTTTCAGTTATAGACCCCTTCATAGTCTCTACATTTCAGGAGCAAACAACTACGAAAATAAAATTTCTTTTCCATTAACTATCAGGAAAGAGAAATCTCTTCATCTACTATATGAAGTCAATAACAATTGTTGAAATACAACTGGATCTGTTCAGTTTATACCAATCAAAATAGACTGCTGACGATCTGAATGGAGTTAGCTTCCCAGGAATCATGTAGAAACAAAAATCCGGATTTGGGTTTAGAAGGAAGGGGAAAATTGATATTAAATAGACAACCAACAAAAATAATATGGCAATTACATGCCAGAAAAAATATTATATGACTATCTATATCACTGTTAAGAAGAGAGAGACGGATTATCAATGCTACAAGTAGGAATAGCAAAGCACAAGGGCTAACTTGTTGCACTGCAGATTAAGCTTCCACTTGCCAGCTGGCATCCCATATGGACACCAGTTAAAATCCCAGTTGCTCCACTTCTGATCCAGTTACCTGCTAAGGTGCCTAAGAAGGCAATAGAAGCTGGCCCAAATCCTTGTACCCCTGCACCTCACCTGGGAGATTCAGATGAAGTTCCAGGCTCCTGGCTTCATCTTGGCCTATCTGCAGTCATTGTGACCATTTGAGAAGTGAACCAGAGAAGGAAGAGCTCTCTCTCTGGGTCTGCCTCTCTCTCTCTCTCTCTCTCTCTCCATATATATATATATATATATACATGTATTTTATATATATTATATATAAACTCTTTTAAATATGTAAATAGAACTTTAAAAATAGCAAAGCACAGAATAAGTATACATAGGGATAATGTGTTACAAACTATGTGTGATGATCCAGTCTCAAGACTGATAAATATCATAAAGTTATTATATTGACAAAGGCGGGTAGATTTGTAGTCATTTACAGATTGCTTTCTGTCATTAAAAAAGAAACCATATTTCTAGGGGCCAACGTTGTGCTGTAGCTAATGAAGGTACTACTTCTGACACAGACATCACGTATCAGAATGCTGATTCAAGTCCCAGCTGCTTCATTTCTGATCAGCTTCCTGATAATATACCTGGGAAAGCAGCAGACTGAAGACGCAGGCACCTGGGTCCTTGCCACTCATGCGGGAGACACGGATGGACTTTCTGAAATTCCTGGCTCCTGGTTTCAGCCTGACCCAGCTCTGGCTGTTGCAGCCATTTGAGAAGTGGACCAGAGGATCAAAGATTCTCTCTCTCTGTCTCTTTTGAATAAGTAAATAAATCTTTAAAAAATGTGTTTCTATTTAGTTTCATATCTAAATAAATAAGATACTAATTGCAATAAACATCAGTAATCATAAATATCAATATAATGAAGAATAATATTTGACCAAATATTCAAAAATTAAGCCTTAAGAAATTAGCTGAATTGCTTCCAGAATATATATTCCATAGTGAAAAATCAATTCCAAGAAATTATTTTTTAAATCCTGTGTAGTCATTCTCTGTAATGAAAATCTCTGATTGAAAACTGTACTATAGGGCCCTTTTTCTGAATTAGGGGTAAGGTTAAGCAACACAACTGTTTTTCAGAGCCTCTAATTTATAAGTAAATATCTTAAGCATCTCTAGACAGAAAACATTTCTTAGCTTCCGAATTACCCAATAAGTAAGAAATAAGGCATCTCAGATGCTGCGAGGGAAAGATGTGACTATGAAAATGATTGGTAGGGTATGATTTTTCTTCTCCAGAAGTCTCAAAGCCTGTTGAGTTTTATGTACTAACTATAGGGACAACAAACTACTTCCTTATTATGGTATCAGCTCTTATAGATTTCTAGCCAAACGTTTATTATAATGAATTTCCACTTCAACAAGCAGAAAAGATAGATAAGAGAGGCTATTAAAATTGAACTTCTCCTCTAAAAAAACGTGGAAAATGGAAATATAAAGTGGTTTCTTACAAAAATTCGGATGAATTGAATTTTTTAAAACCATAAGAATACAATAGGGATGCATCTGTAGATAATTACCGTGGTGTGGGAATGTATAAAGCTTTCCTTGCAATCCGATTTTAAAAATCACTATTTCTTGAAACTTAATTTAAATATGAACCAAAACTGTTGACAAGCAACTAAAATATATATTTAAAAAGTCACTCTGTTCAAAACTGAAGATAACATACTATTTCCGATAATCAACAGTTGTGTGGTGGGGCTGAAATAAATCAATATTGACAAATGAAATGTAAATCCATAGCTTTACATCCTCTTTGTTGGTTAAGGAAGTGTCTGCTGGAGTTAGCAACAAAAGCAGGACATTGTTCAGTTGCTTCACATGAAAAACTCAAAATAATTTTCAAATATGTTCTTAAATAAGCATACACAGTTATAGAAGATAATGCTAACAAGAAGCTGAAAGTTTTAAAATATATTTTACCCACTGTAAACATTCACTTTATTAACACAAATATGTGCATTTAAACAGAACACTGATAATATTTTTTTGCAAATTTTAAGGGAATAAAATGATGCAATTATTTTCTTTCAGTTTAGACTCATTACAAAGAAATTATGTCAAGCAAAATATACATATCAAATAGATTTGTTTCAATATTTGTCACTGTAATTCCTGATGCAAAGGTAAATAATTGTTCCTTCAGACTTTTTTCTTTTTTTTAAAGATTTATTTTATTTACTTGAAAGAGTTACATAGCAAGGTAGAGCCAGAGAGAGAGAGAAAGAGAGAGAGAGAGGTCTTCCACCTGATAGTTCACTCCCCAAATGACTGCAACGGCCAGAGCTGAGCTGATCCGAAGCCAGGAGCCAGGAGCTTCTTCTGGGTCTCCCACATGGGTGCAGGGGCCAAAGGACTTGGGCCATCTTCTACTGCTTCCCCAGGCCATAGCAGAGAGCTGGATTGGAAGTGGAGCAGCTGGACTAGAACCGGTGCCCTTAGGGGATGCCGGCAATGCAGGCCAGAGCTTTAACCCACTGCGCCACAGTGCCAGCCCCTCCTTCAGACTTTTAAAACCACATTTATTGATGTAATGCTCATTCATAAGGACATGGTGTGTTCTTTTCAACACATAATTTAAGCAAACCTATTTCTTTTACAAAAGTCTACAAAAATTTTGGACAAAAAAGATCACTGGATTATTTCATGCCACACTAGCTCTTTTTTTTTATTTTTTTAAATTTTATTTAATGAATATAAATTTCCAAAGTACAGAATATTGATTACAATGGCTTCCCCCCCATAACGTCCCTCCAACCCGCAACCCTCCCCTTATCCACTCCCTCTCTCCTTCCATTCATATAAAGATTCATTTTCGATTCTCTTTATATACAGAAGATCAGTTTAGCATACATTAAGTAAAGATTTCAACAGTTTGCTCCCACACAGAAACATAAAGTGAAAAATACTGTTTGAGTACTAGTTATAGCATTAGATCTCAATGTACAGCACACTAAGGACAAAGATCCTACATGAGGAGTAAGTGCACAGGGACTCCTGTTGTTGACTTAACAAATTGACACTCTTGTTTATGGCATCAGTAATCACCCTAGGCTCTTGTCATGAACTGCCAAGGTTATGGAAGCCCCCTGAGTTCACTGACTGTGATCATTTTTAGACAAGGCCATGGTCAAAGTGGAAGTTCTCTCCTCCCTTCAGAGAAAGGTACCTCCTTCTTTGATGACCCGTTCTTTCCACTATGACCTCACTCGCGGAGATCTTTCATTTAGGTTTTTTTTTCCCCCAGAGTGTCTTGGCTTTCCATGCCTGAAATACTCTCATGGGCATTTCAGCCATATCCGCATGCCTTAAGGGCTGGTTCTGAGGCCAGAGTGCTGTTTAGGACATTTGCCATTCTATGGGTCTGCTGTGTATCTCACTTCCCATGTTGGATCATTCTCTCCCTTTTTGATTCTATCAGCTAGTATTTGCAGACACTATTCTTGTTTATGTGATCCCTTTGGTTCTTAGTCCTATCATTATGATCAATTGTGAACAGAAATTGATCACTGGGACTAGTGAGATGGCATTGGTACATGCCACCTCGATGGGATTGAATTCGAATCCCCTGGTATGTTTCTAACTCTACTGTTTGAGGTAAGTCAGCTTGAGCATGTCCCGAATTGCACATCTCTTCCCTCTCTTATTCCCACTCTTATATTTAACAGTGATCACTTTTCAGTTAAGTTTCAGCACTTAAGAAGAATTGTGTATTGATTACAGTATTCAACCAAAAGTATTAAGTAGAACAGACAAAAAAAATACTAAGAGGGATAACATATTAAGCTGCTCATCAACAGTCAGGGTGAGGGCTGATCAAGTCACCGTTTCTCATAGTGTTCATTTCACTTTAACAGGTTTCCTTTTTGGTGCTCAGTTAGTTGTCACCTATCAAGAAGAACAAGTGGTATTTGTCCCTTTAGGATTGGCTTATTTCACTCAACATAATGTTTTCCAAATTCCTAACAGGGATCACTTTTCAGTTAAAATTTAAACACCTAAGAATAATTGTGTGTTAATTACAGAGTTCAACCAATGCTACTAGAACAAAAAAAAATACTAAAATGGATAAAATATTACATTGTACATCAACCGTCAGGACAAGAGCTGATCAAGTCACTGTTTCTCATAGTGTCCATTTCACTTCAACAAGTTTCCCCTTTGGTGCTCAGTTAGTTGTCGCCAATCAGTGAGAACATATGATATTTGTCCCTTTGGGACTGTCTTAATTCACTCAGCATGATGTTTTCCAAATTCCTCCATCTTGTTGCAAATGACTGGGTTTCGTTGTTTTTAACTGCTGTATAGTATTCTATAGAGTACATGTCCCATAATTTCTTTATCCAGTCTAATGTTGATGGGCATTTGGGTTGGTTCCAGGTCTTAGCTATTGTGAATTGAGCTGCAATAAACATTAAGGTGCAGACTGCTTTTTTGTTTGCCAATTAAATTTCCTCTGGGTAAATTCCAAGGAGTGGGATGGCTGGGTTGCATGGTAGGGTTTTAGTCAGGTTTCTGAGGAATCTCCAGACTGACTTCCATAGTGGCTTAACCAGTTTGCATTCCCACCAACAGTGGGTTAGTGTCCCTTTTTCCCCACATCCTCACCAGCATCTGTTGTTGGTAGATTTCTGTATGTGAGCCATTCTCACCGGGGTGAGGTGGAACCTCATTGTGGTTTTGATTTGCATTTCCCTGATTGCTAGTGATCTTGAACATTTTTTCATGTGTCTGTTGGCCATTTGGATTTCCTCTTTGGAAAAATGTCTATTGAAGTCCTTGGCCCATCTCTTAAGTGGGTTGTTTGTTTTGATCTTGTGGAGTTTCTTGATTTCTTTGTAGATTCTGGTTATCAACCCTTTATCAGTTGCATAGTTTGCAAATATATTTTCCCATTCTGTCGGTTGTCTCTTCACTTTCCTGACTGTTTCTTTTGCAGTACAGAAACTTCTTAATTTGATGCGATCCCAAATGTTAATTTTGGCTTTGACTGCCTGTGCTTTTGGGGTGTTTTCCAAGAAGTCATTGCCGGTACCTATATCTTTCAGGGTTTTTCCAATGCTCTCTAATAATTTGATGGTGTCAGGTCGTAGATTTAAGTCTTTAATCCATGTTGAGTGGATTTTTGTGTAAGGTGAAAGGTAGGGGTTTGCTTCATGATTCTCCACGTGGAAATCCAATTTTCCCAGCACCATTTATTGAATAGACTGTCCTTACTCCAGGGATTGGTTTTGGACCTTGATCACACCAGCTCTTTTGGTGTCGCTCCCCCTCTTCGTGGGGGAACGACACAGGACCCTGCGTTGTTCTTTCGTCTGCTCGGCCCTTCCCGGTTTTGCTGCTGGTTCTTCCCGGGTTGGCTGCCGTCCCTCCACCTCCGTGGAGGGGCAGGCCCCCCTGCCACTTTCCCCACTTCCGCAGGGGAGCGGTACACCGCCGGCCGGCTCTCTCGGGGGCTGCTCAGATGTTCCTCAGGTGTTCCTGGTGCATGTTGTCTCTCTCCTCCTTTATAGTCCTCTTCCACCAATCCCAACTCTGCTACCCACATGCCGAGCACGCTGCTCTCCTCCAATCAGGAGCAGCTCCTGCAGCTTGTCAAGTTGGTGAGAGGCAGCTGTGTAGAAGCTGTTTCCTCCTCTCCCAGCGCCATATTGTGGGAGAGCAGATGCATAGAATAAGTCTTAATTCCAGTAACTTAGTCTAGTCCGAGTTGCTCCCCACATTTTGGTACAAATACACAGGAAGTGATTGAATCTAAATATTTCAATAGTTAAAAGAAAATGTGTATACTGATGGTGCCATTTCCTCAAATCTCAAACTGGAGCCTTATTTGATATCCAGGTCACCGTTGTTTCTTTGGATGTGTGGTTTCCAATCTGGACTACACATTGTAACTAGGTAACTTTGAAAGTACCAAAAATGCAATGTATAGGAGTCAAATTGACATTTTGAGCTTGGATGATAGTTCACAGCCTTTAAAAGTGTTTTTTTTTTCTTCTATTTGTTGAACTCTTTACCTAGTGTAGGGTTAATCTTATGTGTATAAACTGAAAGTACATCATTGGAAATATTGAGTGGGATTAGGACAGGAAGGAGGAGGAAGGGTGAGAGCATGAGTGGGAAAGAGGGTGGGTTGGGAAGCATCACTATGTTCCTAAATCTGTATACAAGAAATTTGTATACCTTAAATAATTTTTTTTAAAAAAAAGGGCAAAAAAAAGCAGTATCTTATATGACAAGTACAAGTGTACCTGACAAAGTTCATAGAGAAAAGGAATTAAAAGATAAGTTTAGAGGAAGGCATTTGGGGCAGTGGTTAAGCTGCCCCTTGGGATGCCCATATCTGGTTTGAGAATACCTGTGTTTGAGTCCCAGTTCTGCTCTCCTTTCCTGTTTTCTGCTAATGCACACTTGTGAGGCAGTAGGTGATTGCTTAATATTTGAGTCCATGACATCCACATCGGAGAACTGGACTGAGTTCAATGCTTCTTGCTTTGGCTTGACCATCCCTGACTACTGTGGGCATTTGAATAATGAACTAGTGGGTGAAATTCATTTCTCTCTCTCTCTCTCTCTCTCTCTCTCTTTCTGTAACAACAACAAAATGCATATTCAGGGGTAAGCATTTGACCTGTCAAGATGCCTGTGTCACATATTGGAATATCTGAGTTCAATTCCTAGCTGTAATTCCTGACTTCAGCTTCCTGCTTATGCAGACCCTGGGAGACAGTGGGTGATGATTCAACTACTTAGGTCCCTGGCACAGAAATGGGAGACCTGGATTGAGTTCCCAGCTCCTGGCTTTAGCATGGCCCAGAACCAGTTATTGCAGGCATTTGAGTAATAAACCAGTGAATGGGAACTTTCTCTCTCCATATGTCTCTCCTTCTTGTCTCTGTCTCTCTGCCTCTCAAATGAGTACGTTTTTAAGATAAGTTAGGTTGGCACCATGGGTGCTGCAGGTTAAGCTACTGCCTGCAGCACCAGCATCCCTTGTAGGTACCAGTTTGAGTCTTAGCTGCTCTGGATCCCTAATAATGCACTTGGGAAAGCAGCATAACATAACCCAAATGCTTGGGTCCCTGCCATCCTTGTGAGAGACCCAGATGAAAGTCTTGTCTCCCGGATTCTGCCTGGCCCAGCCCTGGCTACCGCGGCCATTTGGGGAGTGAACCAGCTGATGGAAGATCTCTCTCTCTCTCTCTTTCTCTCTGTAACTTTGCTTTTCAAATAAATAAACAAATCTTAAAACAAAAGATAAGTTTATTTTGGTGAAATATTATTTGAAATGCATGCATAGTTTTTCCATATTATGTATTTTTCATGATTGTTTGAAACCTCATACTTCCAAATTTGCAATCCTCACAAAAGGCAATGAAAACATTGACACAGATTATTAAATCCACTCTAAAAATTGCTTTATGTTTTTCTTTTGTACTAATTAATTTGTTTTTATTGTGATTATAAATATATATGTCATACCATTTTAACCATTATAACTGTAAAGTTCAATTCACAGCATGTACAGCCTATACCACTATTGATTTCCAAAATTATTTTATCTAAAACATAAGCTTTGATGTCCAGCATTGTGGCACAGCAGGTTAAGCCATGGCTGTTACACCGGTATCCCATATTAAAGTGCTGGTTCAAGTCCTGGCTGCTCCACTTCCAATCCAACTGCTAGCTAATGTGCCTGGGAGTAGAGCAGAAAATGACTTACATCTTGTGCCCTCTGCTGCCCATGTAGAAGACCTGGTTTGAGTTCCTGGTTCCTGCCTTCATTCTGGCCAAGACCTGGTTGTTGCAGCCATTTGTGGAGTAAACTAGAACATGGAAACTTACTTTCTTTTCCCCTCTCTCTCTTTCTCTCTCTCTCTCTCTTTGTTGTTTTGTCTTTCAAATAAATAAGTGAGCCTTAAAAAAACAAAACTTAAGCTCTATAATCATCAAGTGATAATTTTCCATTCCCCTTTTTTTTCCTCTAATTAATTTTAACCTAATTTCTATCTCTGTGAAATTGCCTAATCTAGCTATCTCATGTATGTGGAATTATACCCTATTTCTTCTTTTCTGTCTGGCTTATTTCAATAAAAGCAGTGTCCTCAAATTTCAGCCATGTTTTTGCATTTATCAGAATTTCATTCCATTTTATAGCTGAATAATATTCTCTGGTACACATATATCACATTTAGTTTATTCATTCATTTGCTGATGGACACTTGGTTGGTTTCTATGTTTGGGGTATTGTGGATAAAGCTGCCATAAACATTGGCATACAAATATGTTTTCAAGTTCATGCTCTCATTTTCCTTTAATATAAATTTAAGTGTCCAAATGTGGGATCATATGACAATTCAATTTTAAGATTTTATTATTTTGGGCCGGCACCATGGCTCACTAGGTTAACCCTCCCCCTGCGACGCCGGCATCCCATACGGGCGCCAGGTTCTAGTCCCAGTTGCCCCTCTTCCAGTCCAGCTCTCTGCTGTGGCCCTGGAGGGCAGTGGAGGATGGCCCAAGTGCTTGGGCTCCTGCACCCGCATGGGAGACCAGGAGGAAGCACCTGGCTCCTGGCTTTGGATCGGCACAGCACCTGCCATAGCAGCTATTTGGGGGATGAACCAATAGAAGGAAGACCTTTCTCTCTGTCTTTCTCTCTCCCTGTCTATATCTCTACCTGTCAAATAAATAAAACAATTAAATAAATAACATTATAAAGAAAGGTTTTGTTATTTTGAGGAGGTTTCCTTTCATTCCTAATTTTTAGATTTTTTTAATAGTTTTGAATTTTGTAAAAAATATTTTTCTGAATAAGTTCAGATGATCATATCAATATTTTCCTTCATTCTCTTAATGTGATATATTATATTAATTGATTTTTATATGTTGAACCATCCTTGCATCCCAGGAATAAATCTCACTTGGTCATGGTGTATAATCCTTTTTAACATGGTGATGAATTCACTGCAGCAGTATTTTGTTGAGAATTTCTATAAAAATGTTTATAACAGGAAATGCTCTGCAGTTTTCTGTTCTTCTGGTATCTTTGTCTTCATTATCATAGCAAAGCTGGCTTCATGCAATGAGGTTGAAAATTGCCCCTCTTCTTCAATTTTTTAAAGGACATGAGGGGTGCTGGCACTGTGGCATGGTAATTTAAGCCTCCTCCTGCAGCACCTATATGCCATTTGAATACAGATTAGTGTCCCAGATGCCTCTCTTCCTATCCAGCTCACTGCCATGGCTCAGGAAAGCAGTGGAAGATGGCTCAAGTGCTTGGGCCCCTGCACCCATGTGGGAGATCTGGAAGAAGCTCCTGGCTCCTGGCTTCGGATTGCTGCAGCTCCAGGCACTGAGGACATCTGGGGAGTTAACTAGCAGATGGAAGACCTCTCTCTAGCTCTCCCTCCTCTGTCTGTAACTCTGCCTTAAAAATAAGAAATAAATCTTTAAAAAAAAAAAAGAGGAGAAGAAGAAAGACCTTGAGAATACTGAGAATATTTGAAATTGTTTCTCCTTTGAATGTTTGATAGAATTCACCAGTGAATCTATCTTGTCCAGAGTTTTTCTTTGACAGAAAGTTTTTGTTTACTTATTCAATCCTCCTACTAGTTCTGTATCTGTTCAAATCTTCTATTTGCTCATGATTCAGGGTTGCTACATTGTATTATATGGAATTTGCTTATTCTATCTTGTATATCCAATTTTATGACACAATTGTCAATAGTTTGTTCTTATAATCCTATATATTTCTGTAAAATAAATTGCAATATCTTCTTTTTCATTCCCAACTTTAAGAACTTGAGTTTTCTCTCAGTCTAATTAGAAGTTTCTTAATTTTGTTGACTTTTTCAGAATGATTATCACATGGTTTCATTATCTTTGCTGTTTTTCCATTTGTGCCTCTCATTCTTATTCTCTAAGTTAGTTATTTTCCTTTGAGATTTTTTAATGTGAGAATTTATAGTTATGAATTTCCTTCTTAGTTCTGTTTCCACTTCCTTTAATAAGTTATGATATATTGGATTTATATATTCAGTCATCTCACCATATTTTGTAATTTCCCTTGTTATTTATTCTTTGATTATGTTATGGCTTAAAAATTATGTTGTTTCATTTCAACCTATCTGAATTCTTCAGTTTTCCTTTTATAGCTGATTTATAGTTTCATTGGATTGTTATCAGAATCTATATTTGGTAGGATTAAAACATTTTAAAGTTTATTGAGACTCTTTTCCAGACCCAACATATAGTATCTCCTAGAGGGTGTTCCATGTGCACTTGAGAACAAGGTGTTTTCTGTTGCTACAGAATGAAAGCCTCTAAATATCTCTGAGCTTCAGTTGATCTATGATGTTGATAAAATCCTCTATTTCCTTATTGCTCATTTGTCTGGTTGCTCTATATGTTATTAAAAGTAGCATATTGAAGTGTACTACTATTATTCTAAAACTATCTAATTCTTAAATTTGATTGATATTTCCATCATATTTTGGTGCTCTGATATTGGTATATAACTGTGGCAATAGTTATATGTCTCTTGACCCATTTATCAATATACAATGTCATTTTTTATGTCTTCTAACATTTTGGTTTAAAATATTTTTCTTATATCAACATTTCCTTATCAGCTCTATTTTTTTATTTCCATGAATTACCATTTTTTATCTTTTACCTTTCAACCTGCATGAGTCTATACAACTAAAGAGTTTCTATTTATAGTTGAGTATTGTCTTTTTACTGTCATAGTAATAGATATCTTTTGAGTGGAAAATTTCATTCTTTATATTTAAAGTAAATATTTATAAGAAAGGACCTAATTTTTCCATTGTGCTATTTGTTTTCTGCATGTTTTATAGCCTTTTGTCCTTCATTTATTACATCATTACCTTCTTTTGTGTTTAGTTGATTTTTTTTTAGTGGCAAATTTTGATTCCTTTCTTGTCTCCACTTGTGTATAGTCTAAACATATTTTCATTGTGTTACCAAGGGCATTGCATACAATATCCTAAAGTTGTAACAATCTAATTTGAATTAATAGCACCCTAACTTTGATGACATGCTAAGGCTATGTCATTGTTGTCATAAGCTATACATTTATGCCTTGTATACCTTTTAATAGATTTATAATTTTTTGCTCATTTGTTTTTAAATTCTATTAAAATGAAAAGTAGAGTTATAACACAAAATTAGAGTAAAACTGCTTTCTGTATTTTTCTCATATCCATACATCTTTATTACTATTGTTTACATCCTCATCTTGTTTCAAGTTACTATTTAGCACCCTTTGGTTTCAACCCTCAATAGTCCCTTTAGCATTCCTTATCAGGCATATCTTAATTTCTCTTACATTATTGAAAGAGAAGTTTCTTAGCTATAGCACTCTCAGTTTAGAGGGTTTGGGGCTTTTTTTTCTGAAATTTAGATGCATCAACTTATTGCCTTCTGATCTACAAAGTTTCTGATTAGTAATTAGCTGATAATCTTATTGAGGAACACTTGTATGTAATAAGTGTTTTTTCTCTTGCCACCTTAAAGCTTTCTTTGCCTTTATCTTTCTTTCTTTTCTTTTTTATTTTATTTTATTTTATTTATTTATTTATTTTTGACAGGCAGAGTGGACAAAGAGAGAGAGAGAAAGGTCTTCCTTTTTTCCGTTGGTTCACCCCCCAATGGCCGCTGCTACCGCCAACGCACTGCAGCCGGCACACCACGCTGATCCGAAGCCAGGAGCCAGATGCTTCTCCTGGTCTCCCATGCGGGTGCAGGGTCCAAGCACTTGGGCCATCCTCCACTGCCCTCCAGGGCCACAGCAGAGAGCTGGACTGGAAGAGGAGCAACCGGGACAGAATCCAGCGCCCCCAACCGGGACTAAAACCTGGTGTGCCAGGCGGAGGATTAGCCTATTGAGCTGCGACCCTGGCCAACCTTTATCTTTCAATAGTTTGATTATAATTTGTCTCAGTGTGGGTTTTTTGAGTTTATAAAAATCTTGAATTTTTAATTTTTTTCATTAATTTGGCCAGTTTCTTATATTATTTCTTCAAATAATTACTCTTTCTTTTCTCCTTCTGTGTCAATCATAATTCATATATTGGTCTGCTCAATAATGTAGTCCATTAAGCTTTGTTCATTTCTCTTCATTTTTTCCCTTTTTGTTCTTTAGACTCACAAGTTCCAGTTTACTAATAACTGATTCTTCTTCCTACCCAATTCTGTTGTTGAACTTCTGTATTTTCAAAATTTGATTATTTTATTGTTCACCTCCAGAATTTTTTCCTTTCTATGATTTCTATTTTGGTGAACATTTTGTTTTTATTCATAAATTCCTTTTATGATTGTCTTTGGCTTTTTGTATATAGTCTCCTTTAGTTCTTTTGAGCATATTTAAGACAGCTGCTTTTAAGTCTTTGTCCAGTAAGTTTTATACCCAGGTTTCCTCAGGGATAGTTTGTGTGGCTTTATTCTTTTCCTCTGTATGGGTCACAATCTTCTGTTTCTTTGCAGACCTATTTAATTTGTTATTGTTGAAACTGAGTATTTGAAACAACAGCTACCTCTCAGTCTCTGCAGACAGGTTCTCCGCCAGAGAAATTCTTCACACATTAGCTAGACTTTCTCTGAGTCTAGTGATTAGCTTGAGGTTAAAGTTTATGGTCTTCTCTGTTCTTTTCTTGAACACACACCTTTGTAGGATTTGCATGAGGCCATAAAAAGGTATAAAGAAATGATACAGTGTGGATGGACCTTGAAAACAAAGAAAAGAAACCCATGAGAAAAGTCAAGACATAGTTTGACTCCATTTGTATGATATGTCCAGAACAGAGAACACTATTGAGACATAGATTGGCAAGGGTGTTAGGTGGGCAGGATGGAGAATAATTGCCATGCATATTGGATTTCCTTTGTGGAGATAAAAATGTTCTGAAATTAGGTAGTGATAACTGCACTACTCTATGCATATACTAAAGTGCACCAAATTGTATGCTTCAAAGAGATAAATTTCATTTTAATGTGAATTATATTTTAAGCCATAAAAACACTTGATAGATCCAATGGAAAATTAAATTATTTTTGTGACTCCTTTCAGAGAATCCAATGTGAAGATATTATAAACGAAATGCAAAGATTGATAGATCAAAAAATGTAGTAGAACTAAGAGTCTCCTGATAATACAGATAAATGGTAATCAATATTTGAAGACAGATAGAACTTTACATGGGCATAGGGCCTGGTACCATCCACAGGGGATATTGTGGAGGGAGGTGGATCTGGATGACCTGCATTGTGGGAATAACAAAAATACAAATATTCAATTAGGAAGCAATCAACACTCATTCTTTTTGCTCACACCAAGCCTGCTGCAGCGCAAACTGTTGCTCCAGAGTAGCTGCTGTCCACATGTTGAGTAGCGATCCAGGTCAGTTTTGTTCTCCAGCCCCTCCCTTCTCAGCACGTGTTTTCAAAATCATTGCCACGGGGAAAGGACAAGATTCACTTGGAATTTCATGCCTCAAATGAAAGTAACACACATCGCTTTCATTTATAGCTTGCAGATCAGAATTGGTCTCCTGTCCTGCTTACTACAAGGGCACAGAGAACTTCAGTTGTCCACGTGCCCAAAAGGGAAGGACAGGTAGTAGATATCACTGGAAGTTTTATACTGTGACTTCTCCATTTCTCTCTCTCTCACTCTCCCTCCCTCCCTCTCTCAAATCTATATCCATTTGTAGCTGTGGGCAGTAGAATAATAGCACAGTGATGCAGCCTGGCTCAGATAGTCGATAACTTAAGAGTGGATGAGCTAGGCCATAAACCTCCTCAACCCCTTGTCCTCCATCGTCCTGAAAGATTGAAGAATCCGAAGTACTAGAAATTTTTAAAAGGGAGCAAGTTCTCCTTGTTCAGGCACAGGGGTGAGTGCAGGAAGTAAGAAGAGGCATAAGCAGGAAATACTAAAGCTTAGAATATAACACTAGGGGTTGTTTCCTGAGGTCTGGCTTTCCCTCTAAAATTCCCCAAGAAGATCATAGGCTAGGACTTGAGTTTTAAGTCTCATTTAGATACATTTCACAAGCCAGCATCACTTTGATTTGAGATTTGAAGTGCTGTGTTTATGAAGACAAGATTTAAAAAGAGGAATTTCCTAAACAGCACTCTGGCCTCAGAATCAGCCCTTAAGGCATGCGGATCCAGCTGAAAAGCCCATGAGACTATTTCAGGGATGAAAAGCCAAGACACTCTGGGGGAAAAAAAAAAAAACCTAAATGAAAGATCTCTGCGAGTGAGATCCCAGTGGAAAGAATGGGTCATCAAAGAAGGAGGTACCTTTCTCTGAAGGGAGGAGAGAACTTCCACTTTGACCATGGCCTTGTCTAAATATGATCAGAGTCAGTGAACTCAGGGGGCTTCCATAGTCTTGGCAACTCATGAAAGAGCCTAGGGTGATTACTGATGCCATAAACAAGAGTGTCAATTTGTTAAGTCAACAACAGGAGTCACTGTGCACTTACTCCTCATGTAGGATCTTTGTCCTTAGTGTGCTGTACATTGAGATCTAATGCTATAACTAGTACTCAAACAGTATTTTTCACTTTATGTTTCTGTGTGGGAGCAAACTGTTGAAATCTTTACTTAATGTATGCTAAACTGATCTTCTGTATATAAAGAGAATCAAAAATGAATCTTGATGTGAATGGAAGGGGAGAGGGAGTGGGAAAGGGGAGGGTTGTGGGTGGGAGGGACGTTATGGGGGGGAAGCCATTGTAATCCATAAGCTGTACTTTGGAAATTTATATTCATTAAATAAAAGTTTGAAAGCAAAAACAAAACAAAACAAAACAAAAGAACAGTAGGTTACATTGATCATGCAACTTAGTCTGCATAGATGAAGCCACTCTTTATTCCTTTGTGCCTCATTCCTCATTTGTATTTCCCTCTCTTCCATAACAATTGTTCTATTTTGTTCATTGTGTCTTCCTTTGTTCTGTATTCTATTAAAACTGTGTATGTTTAGTGCACAAAAAAATAAATAAAAAATAAAAAGAGGAATTAATTTAACAGAAAAGATGCTGCAAAATTTGTCAGAAAAAGTGTTGTTATGTATTGGAACTTCATCATTCCAGCACACCAGTATCAATATTTCAATGTGTATCTTGAGATAGGAAATGTGAGAAATAGAGAAGTGGGAGAAGGCCAAGATATTCCAATTTTAATTTTTACAATTGGACAAAAAGTACTCAATTTATTACTAGTATGACTCTTTATGAACTAAATTGGTTATATCTCTGGATTTTCTTCATTCTACTCCATCTCCCTATACCAGTATACAAATTTTACCCTCTTACCATACACACTTAGATACATGCAACTTTCCTAATTGAGCTACCCTTTGTGTATTTCCACTTTTTTTTTCCTTTTTGACTAGAATATTCTTCTGTGTGTTTTTTACATAATTCCTATGAAATACTCAAGTATCTAAATGGTCTACTTCCTCTGGATTATTATTAATGCCCTTAATAGCAAATTGTCGAAATTCCATGCAAGTTAGATTTATGAAAAGAAACATATTATCTTATGGAACTTGGAAACCCTGGTTTGCAGCTGGACTCAGGAACAGCTGGAGCCATAGGCCCAAACAGAGGCACTTGCCATTTATCTTTTGCTACATCTCAGAATGGGCTTCCTCTAGATAATGACCAAGTTTTTGTCCCCTCTCCCCCAGTAGCTTCAGATACATATCTTACAATTCTAATAAGAGCCAACCAGGACTTTTCCTTTGTAGTTGCTTGAAAAGTTTATACTGTCAAACCTAGGTCACAAGGTCATACTGCATACAAAGGGAGGGAGACTGGTAGACATTAGTCTCTCCTCATACTATAAAATGAGTTTAATATAACATATGCATATCCTTGTGTTTAACATAAAATGGGCTTTCTGATCCCTGAGGAAGAGTAGGGAAAGGATACCTGAATAGACAAGACCAACAGTGACCCTCTACACCATTCACCATGTTTTCACAGCACACAGCATGCGTTTATACCAGTTACCACTTAGTATTGTAAATTCAGTTTAACAATCTACCTGATCCACGATCCTTGAGGTCAGGATTTGGTACAGTTTCTTATATGCATTAATATCCAGTGGAACATTTTCTCTTTTCTGGTTCACAGCAGGATTACACTTTCCTTTCCCTTGGAGTTAGGTAGTATATCATACACAGTTGTGGGCACCATAATGGGATGTTAAAAAGAAACACACTTCAAGTAACATGCACACATATTCCAAATGGTGCAGCCTCAGAATGTGGAACATTTATCACCTCTGCCTTGGATGATTGTGCTGAGCCACAGAAATTTGACAGGTTTTGTAGCTGCAGCTTAGTCCAACCTACTCTGACAAACACCAAAAAATTTTAGGTACAGTTATGGCAAAAATAGAATAAAATAAAACATAATGGAACCTGAAAAGATGGCTAATCATGTTATGCAGTGACAAGATATTTGGAAAATTTTTAATCTTTGATAAATTGTAAAGCAGAACAGGTGACATGATTCTAGCAAAAAAAAAAGTAGTTGGAAAACAATAGAGAACAAAATGTTATTAATTTGTGTTAGTTGTTATTTGTGGTGTTTGGCACATTACTACAAGAAAAAGAGGAGCTCTGGAAATAATTCACCAGTTAGGAAGCCAACAAGGAATGGTAAGGGAGAAGTTCAAAAAGTCTGGACTTTTCAGTGTTTGAAAAGACTACTGCTTTTGAGCTCCCAACATGAAAGATAAGAGTGATAAAGGCTTTGAGGAACAAATGCCCAATAAAACCTTTAATCTGATTAAAATTGCCTCTGGGAAAAGTCTTGTTTAAGTGTGTGGTATCCAATGAAACCTTTCAATTGAATAAAGTAACTAAGAACAAAGATCATATTAGGTGTGTGGTCTTCCAAGAGAAGACTGACAGCCTCAAGGTAGTTCCTTTGAAATTGAAGGAAAAAGAAGTGGAGTACAATAAGACTCTTGACCATCTTTCTCCTTATGTCCTCTTGACGCTCTCCTCTTGACTACATCTCTCTCTCGCTCTCTCGCTGTCTCACTCTCTCGCTCCCTCACTCTCTCGCTCTTTCACTCTCTGTATATGTATATTTATATGTATGTATAAGTATCTGTATGAATGTATAAAAATCATACTCATCTATAATAAGTAGTAAAATAAAATGTAATTTATATAACATTTGAGCATCTATCTTAAAAAGGACTGCAGAATGTAACTACTGATTTTTAAATCAATTTTTATTTTAGAAAATTTTAAATCTTTATGGGTACAGAGAACCCCATGGAAGCTCTATATAATCTAATCAATAATTCATCAGTTTGTATCTCTAAAATACATACTTCACAAAAAATTTCCTGTCGTATACAAGCACTTGTAACAGGGCCCCCGAAATAAGAACCCAATTATTCTCTTGAGGACCCTTTCTTTCCCTGCTAACAATGGGAAAGCAAGTTCCTCAACCCTGATATATAATCGTCAACCACCTGCAAGTCGTTTTTCGGAGAAAATTTCCTGTTTCTTACAAAAAACAATTCTCCATTTAAGACAAGGCAGACATTACCAAGTGTATTACTGATCTTTTTGACATTGTAACAAACACCTGAGAGAATCTACTTATGAAGGAAGAAAGTTTTTGTTTAAAAAAAGTCTATTTATTTGTTTAAAAGGCGGAGTTACAGACAGCCAGAGTCAGAGAGAGAGAGAGAGAGAGGTCTTCCATCCATGGGTTCATTCTCCAAATGGCCACAGCAGCCAGAGCTGAGCTAATCCGAAGCCTGGAGCCAGGAGCTTCTTCCGGGTCTCCCACACCCATGCAGGACGCCCAAGGACTTGGACCATCATCTATTGCTTTCCCAGGCCATAGCAGAGAGCTGAATCAGAAGTGCAGCAGCTGGGACTCAAACCAGTGCCCATATGGGATGCCGGCACTGCAGGCAGTGGCTTTACCTACTACACCACAGCACCAGCCCCTGAAGGAAGAAAGTTTATTTTGGTTCAGGGTTTTGGAGGTTCACAGTCCATGATTGGACAACCTCCGTGATCAGGCATCAGATGAACACACTGCATGGTAGAACTGTTAGCGAAGATCGTAGTGTGGGCTTCTTGTCCTCGTGCAAGAAAGAATTTAGACATGAGATGTAGAGCAGTGGTAAGCAAAGTAGCACGGTTTATTGGGTAGGGCATCCATAAGAATGCATGGGACAGAATCAGAGTTCAGTCACTCATATTGGAGAAAGCAAGGTTATATGGTTAAATGGAAAAAATACACCTGGCAGGCCTGGTGGGTAGCACAGCGGAGAGCTGAGTGCTGAGTATGTGGTCTTTGTTCAGATCGGAGTTTTTAAGGGAAAGGAGTCCTGGTTTCTCCTTCCCCTCCTCCTCCTTCTCCAGGATGAAGGGTTTGAGGAGTGCAAATTAGGAAAATCCCTCCCCAGGATTTACTACTCAGTACTATCAGACTTGGGAGCCCACCTGTGCTGGACAGAAGCACCTCCCCTAGTGTGCCTGCCATGATGGAAGGCTGTAATGGTTTTATTGCTCCGGGTTATCAGGCCCAGGTAACCCATTTGATGCTGAGGAGAGAGGATTGTCCTGGGGAGCCTCCCTTGGGGGAAGGGCTGAGACCACCTGGAGAGTTATCAGGGTCTGGGCAGGACTTTGAAGTGTAAACACTGGGCTGCTTCCAAGGTGAGCTTCTGCAGATGCTGTTTTCCTCAAGCCCCTCTCACACACACACACACACACACACACACATAGGCTAATCTCCAACCTCCTACCTAACAGAACAACTGCAGAAGAATGATAACACAGTGAGCCAAGACTCAGACAGAGAACAGCTAGTATTCACACAGGTTTATAAAATCAGCACTCTCTAGAAAAAGACCTCCTCTGGCAATTCTGCAACAATGTAAGGACTTCCACTGAGCACACCTTCTTTTTAAAGATGTATTTATTTATTTATTTATTTATTTGAAAGGGAACGTTATGGGGGTGGGGGGCGAGGAAGAGACAGAGAGAGAGAGATCCTCCATTCGCTGGTTCACCTCCTAGAAAGCCTCAATGGCCAGCACTGGGCCAGGCTGAAGCAAGGAGTCAGGAGCCATTTACATGTCTCCCACATGGCTAGTAGGGGCCCAAGCACCCAAGCCATCCTCCACTGCTCTTCCCAGGCCATCAGCAGGGAGCTAGATCAAAGTGGAACAGCAGGTACTTGAACTGGCACTCAAATGAAAGCCAGTCTTCAAGGCAGCAGCCTAACCCCTGGGCCACAACACACACCCTGGGACCAACTTGTAAGTACCATCACTGGATCAGTCTCCATCCTCTTTCAATAATGCCACCGTTGTAGTGTTGTTGGTGTTTTTTTTTTTTTTTTTTTGGCCACATTTTTAGAAATGTTACAGCTTTTTTATGTTAGAGCTATTTCTCTCCACGTGATTCTTTGTCTCATGACCTGGGAAGAATTATGTACATCAAAGAATTACGCACATCGATAAAGAAGTATGAATAATGTGAAGGAAGTCTATTAAGTAAAAAAGGAAAGCAAAAGAATAAGCTCCTGGCAGGGCCAAGAGGGGTCCCAGAAGAGGTGGCAGAAGAAGAGGTAATTTCTAGGGGTTTTTATATGTTTTTAAACAGGGAGTTTTCCTGAACTGGTTACTATATATGCTAATAAGTTGAAAACCTATGAATCACTCAGGGAATAGCTGACAGACTCACCTTTTCTGCATAGTTAAGCTAACGAGTTGAAACTGAACGCTTATTGTGAGCCACTTAGGTCAGAATCTGAGTAACTTGTTTTGCATAGTGGATTTCATGGAGTGCTCAAACAGGTCAGTGGTGGTCAGGGCCTTTGGCTAATGTGACCTCTTTTGGTGATTCCAATGAGTGTGTCATTTTTTCCTCAGGGCCCCTTGTCCCTCTGTACCTGCCTGTATTAAGAACCTGTCTGCCTCCCATCTCTATCTCCACCCTAGGAGCAAGCCTTGAACACTTGACCCTTTGAGGCACACTGAAACTAATATCCGAACTCTACACCAAGCCTACCAATGACATATACATCCTATGATGATCACAAGACCAGATTGTTTCATAATCTGTCGGTATAGAGTAAGAACAAAAACATACTAAGAACGTTACCTAAATTTAGTCCAAGGCCTCTCCCATCACTCATCACCTTCTGCTTCTGTACCTATAACAATCTCTTTGCTAGGGTGGGGCAGTATTTTGGAGCAGTAGTCCCTACTTCCTTTGCTGACTTTATGCAAATAAACTCTGCTTTTGTAAAAGCTGGTGTCCTCAAACTTGTTTTACAGAATGCTTCAGATGATAAATGTTCTAGAATCACTGTGGCAACACATTCAATCATAATTTCTAACATTAATTGTCAGCGAACATATTTCATCGGTTCTCTTGTAAATATTTTTTACAGTGGTTTCTTCAAATCTGATCTGAACAGGATCCACAGATGCCAGTTTGCTGGCATGTTTCTTAGAAGAATTTTAATCTGCCATTTTTGCATATTTGTTGAAGAAGCCATTAAGTCTTATTTTAGACCGGTAATCAGTTGTTTCAGCACTACTTGAACATTTGTTAGCAAAGCAGATTTTTTTCAAAATTTTCTTTCTTTTTTTCTCCTCTCCTCTCCTCTCCTCTCCTCTCCTCTCCTCTCCTCTCCTCTCCTCTTCTCTTCTCTTCTCTTCTCTTCTCTTCTCTTCTCTTCTCTTCTCTGAGGTATAAAGACTGACAGAGATCTTCCATCCACTGGTTCACTCTCCAAATATGCACAAGAGCAGGGGCCAGGTCAGGCTGAAGCCAAGAGCCTAGAACTCAATCTAGGTCTCCCATGTGGGTGATGGGGAATCAAGTACTTGGGCCATCATCAGCTGCCTCCCAGAATGCACAAACAGGAAGTTGGAATCAGAAGCATTATAGGGACTCAAATGTAGACATTCCTATATGGGATGCATGTGTTCCAAGGGACATCTTAACTGCTGAAACAAACACCTTCCCCGAAACGCAAATTCTTGAGAATCTCTCCAAACCTGTTGAATCAGAAACTCTGGGGGAAGAGCCCAGAAACATGCTAATGTGCACTAAAGTTTGAGACCTAGTGCTATAGTTATACATACTCAGCATTTTGTAGATTGTGTTTTCATGATATTGTTGAGTATGTTCCTCGGTCACTATCTCCTGGATTTCACACAGATTGTTGTTAGAGCTAAAGACTTCTCAGGTGCATTCTTTTGACAGTAGTATTTCATGGATCATGGGTTTATTTTATTTTATTTTTTAAACTTTTATTTAATAAATATAAATTTTGAAAGTACAACTTTTGGATTATAGTGGCTTTTTCCCCCCATAACTTCCCTCCCACCCGCAACCATCCCATCTCCCACTCCCTCTCCCATTCCATTCACACCAAGATTCATTTTCAATTATCTTTATATACAGAAGATCAATTTAGTATATATTAAGTAAAAATTTCAACAGTTTGCACCCATACAGAAACACAAAGTATAAAGTACTGTGTGAGTACTAGTTATACCGTTAATTCTCATATTCAATATCTCAATTCACAACACATTAAGGACAGAGACCCTACATGGGGAGTAAGTGCACAGTGACTCCTGTTGTTGATTTAACAATTGGCACTCTTATTTATGATATCAGTAATCACCTGAGGCTCTTGTCATGAGCTGTCAAGGCTATGGAAGCCTCTTGAGTTCACAAACTCCGATCTTATTTAGAAAAGGCCATAGCCAAAGTGGAAGTTCTCTCCTCACTTCAGAGAAAGGTAACTCCTTCTTTGATGGCCCATTCTTTCCACTGGGATCTCACTCACAGAGAAATTTCATTTAGGTCATTTTTTTTTCCCCCAGAGTGTCTTGGCTTTCCATGCCTGAAATACTCCCATGGGCGTTTTAGCCAGTGGATCATGGGTTTATATAATTTTCAATTGAACTATATCCCCAGGTTCATTCTCTTTTATAGTAATAACAAGATTGGTCAGTGCATCCGATGTGTCAGCCTAATATATTCATTGTAAAGTCCTCCATATGTGTTTTCATGATGGTCCAGGGTTTGCAAAATGGTGATACACTAAATCTGTTGTTTCTGCATTAGCTGACATAATGCTAAAGGTATGAACTTTTCTACATTAACTGTTTGATTAGCCTAAGAAACAATTTGTACTACAGAGACAGAATAACTGCCTGACTCTTTCTCTTATGTGCCAGTTTCCAAAATTGAATCTCTAGAAATCTGCAGAGTAAATCTGCTTTATAAATCAACATAATTGATTCGTGGATTTTAGTATATCTTTAATGTTTCTATCCATTGTAGTTATTATTACTTTGATGCTCAGATTATCCCAAATTTGTCCAGTAGAAAGTTTTTAAAGTAGGCTCCTAAAGCTATTTAAAATAATCCAAATAGTTTTTTATAGTTTTCTTGACCTTGACGCAACAGCATGCTCCAGGCTCATTTTGTACATTTTGTGCACTACATCTGTTATTGTCTATTTCTCCAAGGATCTCTAGTTGGCTTAATTGGGATGTCATTCTAAAAGAACATCATATTAGTGTTAGTGCTACTCAACACAACTAGATATATCTTTGTTTTTAATAGAATGTAAAGAATAGGCACCTTTAAAATATAAACTACATCGTGAGCTCTTACTGAAATTTCCAGGTGAATATTAGGAATTCAGTGATCTTTTTTAAAAGCAATTATCTGTCTCTGTCTCACTCCACAGATGAGAAAGGGAGAGAGAGAGAGAGAGAGAGAGAGAGAGAGAGAGAGGAGATCATAGATAGGTAATAGATATCTAGATTCTGCAAACACTTTTTTTTCTGATAAGGTATATTTGTATTTCCCACCATTTGCCAATTGATGTGTGTGTCTGTGTGTGTATGCTTTTTTCCAGGTAAAACTATTGTTGCTGTTAAATATCAAATTTATGTATATTTCCTTTATAACATCTGAATATTAAATCACAATCTCAGAGATAGTCACTGTTTACAGACAATAGACTTATTTCACCTTATTTTCTTCTAAAACTGGTACTTTCAAAACTTCTAAAACTTTTTATTACTTTTGAACATTTTTTTTTTAATTTTGAGATAAAATATTCCTACTAGGGAATATTCTAAGGATGAAAGGAATTTCAAAGAATCCTTAAGCTGATTCATAATTATGCTTTTTACTAATGATGTTTTTATTTTGAACTGCTGAAATAGACATCTCTAGACAAAACAAATGTTTTTAAATATCATTAGAAATCAATACTTTTGAGTTTTAGCCAGAGCCATTAGGCAAGAAAAGAAATCAAAGGGGTATAAATTGGAAAGGAGGAAGTCAAACTATCTCTGTTTGCAGATGACATGATTCTACATATAGGGGATCCAAAAGACTCCACTGAGAGATTATTGGAACTCATAAAAGAGTTTGGTAAAGTGGCAGGATATAAAGTCAACACAGAAAAAGCATTAGCCTTTGTATACACAATGCCATGGCTGAGAAAGAACTTCTAAGATCAATCCCATAGCTTTAAAAACATTAAATACCTTGAAATAAATTTAATCAAAGAGGTGAAAGATCTCTACAATCAAAATTATAAAACATTAAAGAAAGAAATAGAAGAAGACACAAAAAAAATGTAAAAATCTTTCACGTTCATGGATTGCGAGAATCAATAGCATCAAAATGTACATACTAGTGAAAGAAATTTACAGATTCACTGAGATCCTAATGAAAATATCAAAGACAAACAAAATGAAATCAACATATGAAAGAGTTATCTGTACCCAATGTTCATCGCAATTCAATTCACAATAGCCAAGATATGGAATTAACCCAATGGTCCATCAGCTGATGACTGGATAAAGAAATTATGGCATATATGCACTATGGAATACTACAGAGCAATTAAAAAATTCTGTCTTTTGCAACAAAATTGATGCAACTTGAAACCACTAAGCTTATTGAAATAAGCCAGTCCCAAAAAGACAGATACCATATGTTTTCCCTTATCTGAGGTGACTAATGGACTACCTAAAATGTCATGTATTGGAGTGAAATTGACATTTTGAGATTCAATGGTTGTTTACATTCCTTGTCTCTGCTATTGAAGAACAGTGTTTTCTTCTTCATGCTATTTGTTGAACTCCTTATTTTGTGTATTGTCAATCTTATGAGTATAATGTAAACTGAAAATATTTTTGTAAAAATTAAGAGGGGGAATAGGTGAGGGAGGAGGAATAATGGTGGGAGCATAGGCAGGAGGGAGGGTAGGGTAGAAAGTATCACTATGTTCCTAAATCTGTATATATGAAATATATGAAATTTGTATATGTTAAATAAAATTTTTAAAAAAAGCTTCTTATTACTTTTGACCTTTTTTATTTTTGACATAGCATATTTTCATTTTACATTATAGTAAATGCTAACAAAAAGCAACAAAGCCCATAGGTACACAAGCAAGGTAACAACAATCAAATGAAAAGATGTCAACTTTACCCATATACAGTAAACTTTAAGATAGTCACAGATTAAAATTTGTATAAAGACTCCTTGCTCTGAAAATAGGTGAAGTGTGTGTGTGTGTGTGTGTTTCTTTTATTTATTTGGGGAGGCAGATGAAAGAAAGCAAGATTAAACAAAGTTTCCATCTGCTGTTTCACTCTCCAAATGCTTTCAAAGGCCCCCAAATGGTACTGTAGCTGGGAGCCAGGAACTCAATTTGGGTCTCCCACATTGGTGGTGGAAATCCAATCACCCAAGCCATCACTGCTATCCCCCCAGGCTCTGCATTTGCAGGAGCTAGAGCCAGGAATTGAAACCAGGTACTCCATTGTGCATGGACATCTTGACTGGCATCTTAACCACTAGTCCAAATGCCCACTCCTGGAATTTCTTTTACTCTTCAATCTCTGATCCACCTGAAAATATGCCTAGGTAGATGGGGTGAGCAACAGATCAAGTTTGCTTTCTTTTGTATTGCTGTCCTGGAGCTTCAATATTACTTTTTTTTAAGATTTATTTATTTATTTGAAAGTCAGAGTTACACAGAGAGAGGAGAAGCAGAGAGAGAGAGAGAGAGAGAGAGGTCTTCCATCTGATGGCTCACTCCCCAATTGACTGCAACAGCTGGAGCTGCGCTGATCCGAAGCCAGGAGCCAGGAGCTTCCTCCTGGTCTCCCAAGTGGGTGCAGGGGCCCAAGGACCTGGGCTATCTTCCACTGCTTTCCCATGCCATAGCAGAGAGCTGGATTGGAAGTAGAGCAGCTGGGTCTCAAACTGGCACCCATATGGGTTGCTGGCACTTCAAGCCAGGGTGTTAACTTGCTGTGCCACAGCACCAGCCCCTCAATATTACTATTATAAAAGTCCACCTCCTTGTCCCCTCTGCAACTGTTTTGATATGTCATATTTATCATATACAACATTTACTTATTTTGTGACTATTTTGTTCTGGCCCACTGATCCATGCACCTAATTGTATATCAATGTCCCATTTATTTAATGAAACAAACATGAACACTATAATGGTTGCATAGTTCATCAGATTGAATTCTGAAGAGATATATCATTGCTCTGATGTATCTGGGGATAAAAAAGAATCATGATAATATATTTTGGTTTAGGGTAGGATTTACTCTACTGTCAACATTTCTATTTTTTCAGGGTTTCTCTTGGTATTCTTACTTGTGGCTTTCACTAAATGAAATCAAAATATAGCTTCAAAAATGCTTGATGGTATTTTTATTGGAATCACTAAATTGAGATGACTTAATGAACTTTAACATATTTATCATGTCAATTTTCCTTTTAAAGATCACAGCATTCCACTGTTGCCAAAGATATCAGAAATCACCACTAGAAAATATCTACTTTTTTTTTTAAGTTTTACAATATGCTTTGGGCCATCTATATATAGGAAGAAGACTGGAGAGAGAATATTTCCCAATATTCTCTTCACATAGGGCCAAGGAAGATTACAGATGAAGAATATTCCAGAGTTGGAGCCAAGCATACAGATAAATGGGCAGAAGAGCAGAAGGACCTAAAAAAGGAGCATTCTCCACCCCTCAGGCAGCTCTGCCCTATTTCAGAAATTCTGTGTACCAGTGACTGTTATGCACATTTAATGACTTCCTGGTCTTTCACAATGGGAGTGTTTGCTGCTATTAGTCTTTGCTGTCCCAACAGTTTATGTTTGGGTATTTAGTTCATAGGTCTTTAGAATAATCAAAGTTGTAGCTGACCATGATATAAAGACTCTTACATATGAAACAGAAGCTCTGGGCTTTAAGAGACACATTTTGTGTTCTTCATGAGGGGGAGAGAATGACTTGACATTTGGTAATGAACAAAGGGGAATTCTGCATGGACTTTTGGGCCACTTATTTTCCTCTGTTTCTAAAAGGATGGGGGTTATGATTTTTTTTCATCTTTTGTAGTTAAATGAAATTGCTTGTTACCATGGCATATGTATGTATTTTCACTAATACATGGGGACTGCACATTTTCATGTATGTGGTGCCTGGTATATTATACGGACACTCAGTAAAAACATTTTCAAAGAATGGAAATTATCATTTCAGAAACTCTAGCAGTCTCATCACATGGCCTTTCTTCACTGTGAGAATAATTAAATTTTCAAAGATTTATGATTTCTTAGTTTTTTCATTCATTGACTGTTTTCTCAAAATTTCTAAATATGCATCTAAGGAGATTATTATAAAATTTTTGTACTTTACTTATTCTTTAAGAATTCTATTCTGCCTATTAATTTTCTCATGGTAATGTCTAGGTATTTTGGCACTGTTTTATTAAATAAAACAGCACAGAAAATTGAAAAGTGGGTATTTCCAGTCTCTTATTAATAAAACCCAACATATGTTTTGTTAAGATGAATCTAGAAATTAGGTAAAGCTCAGAAATATTTAGAAAACTAAATAATTGTGTCCATGTGGATTGTTCTATTTCTAATTTAACTGTTCATTTAACTGACAGCTAGTATCTTCTTTTAGGATTTTTTGAACAGAAAAAAGTATAATTTGAATTTGATTGAACGCTGATGGCATGACAAAGTGATCTGAGTTCACCAATTGATAGCTATATTTAGAAAAGATGATTACATGACTTTTCCAAACTCTGTACTTTTGGGAGATTCTATTCCCTAAACTGAATGTGGATACAAGGAAGCTGTCATGAAATCCTGTTGATCCAAGGACACCCAGACTCATATAACTTGCAAAACACTGCATAGCCAAATGGCATGCAATCTTTAGGGAAAAACAAGTGTTTTTTGAAGTCTTTGCATAAACTTTTAAAGTAACAAAAAGCAACATACTTGTTTAAACCATGCTTTTAGAAGCTCAGAGAACTAATTATTTAAAAAATATTTTTCTACAAACAAGATATAATATATTCTGCTTTAAAGTATACATTCAGTAATTTTGACATGGTATTATAAAAATGTACTTTTGAGTTACCTAGCTTTAGAAAAAAATTTACATCTGAAAAACACACTGACACAACTGAAGTGGGGTATTACATTACAACAAAGCTTTTCTACAAGTTTCTTTTGTAAGAACAAGAAAGAAATTGAAGTTGACAACATGATTAAAAAACTGCATATTGTACTTATGCTAAGGAAATCACATAGCAGATTTTCGATTACCCACAGTAATAGGATCCAAAGAGAGCACACAATTAAACTACACAGATGATCATTTTAACCATGAGTTCCAACCATGTAAACTATTAGTAAGCAAGCAAATTTTTAGTTCACTACAGTTCTGGCCAACCTCATCAAAGGTATTATAAGAGATAGTCAATGTTGAAAAAACACAATGAGTTGTTAACTAAAAATAGTCCATAAACTGAATGATATCCTGTGTAATTTAGGGTTTATAACGCATATTAACCAATAAATAAGATTTTTCTATGAATAATAAAAAAAGGGTTGTGGGAAGGACCAGGTTAATAGAAACACTTTGCTTGAGGAACAGAAAGGAAGCTAAATGGAACTGGCCAACATAATCAATAGAAAAACAGCTAAATATTTCCATAATTGTTTTCCCCAAGAAAAGATGCAAATCCTTTATGAGCACACTGTATCCTCAATGTTTCTACAGCATAGAAACACTGTTTGCTGGAGCCAGCACTGTGGCATAGTGGATAAAGCTGTCACCTGCAGTGCCTGCATCCAATTCGGGTGCTGGTTTGAGTCCTGGCTGCTCCAGTTCCTATCCAGCTCTCCGCTATGGCCTGGGAAAGCAGTAGAAGATGACCCAAGTCCTTGGGCCCCTACGCCCATGTGGGAGACCTAGAAGAAGCTCCTGGCTCCTGGCTTCAGATCTGCACAGCTCTGGCCACTGTGGCCAATTGGGGAGTGAACCAGCGGATGAAAGACCTCTCTCTCTCTCTCTGCCTCTCCTTCTCTCTCTGTGTAACTCTTTCAAATAAATAAATAAATCTTTAAGAAAAAGAAGAAAAGAAAAGAAAAGAAATAATATTTGAAATTGTCATTGACCTCTGAAGATTCATAAATGGATTTAAAATAGAACCAATATATTTTGAAACATTTTGTAGTGTTGTTGTAATATATAACCTACTGATACCTTGAAAATCCGCAATTACTATTTGCACATTTATTTTTTGCTTATGGAAACTTCAAATTGTGTCTTTTCCAAATACTTAGATCATCCACAAATGATTACTTAATTTCCATCAATAGCATCTTTTTATTCTAATTCTGTCAAGAAACTATGCCAAAAATTTATTTAAGGTCTTCACTGTCAGAAATGCATTAAGGAGTGACAAATATTTTGGTACACTAGATTTCATCACATCACGAAGATTACAGTTTCTTCCCCCCAAAATATGACAGTATTCTGTGTCAGCCAATTATTCCCATTCAAAAGTCTAAGGGTTACCAGATCTTCCGTTATTTCAAGCCATTGATAGCAATATCATAGTTACATAGATTAGTGTTACCATTGTGTTATGTTCTTTTATATATATATATATATATTTATATTTTATTTTATTTAATGAACATAAATTTCCAAAGTACAGCTTATGGATTACAATAGCTTCCCCCCCCATAACTTCCCTCCCACCCACAACACTCCCCTCTCCCACCCCCTCTCCCCTTCCAATCACATCAAGATTAATTTTCAATTATCTTTATATACAGAAGATCAATTTAGCATATATTAAGTAAAGATTTCAACAGTTTGCTCCCACACAGAAACACAAAGTGTAAAATACTGTTTGAGTACTAGTTATAGCATTAATTAAGCATTGTGTTTATGTTCTTTATGGAATAGAATTACAAAATGTAAGTAAGCTATCCACTAGATGTTAAATTGAATTTTTTCATGTATCTACATACTTTTCATACCTTGCTTCATTAAATAACTGCATATTTTAAATTGTCTTCTCTCATTACTACATGCAACCACAGATGACAGCTGTTTACTATGATTTTGTAATAGTGCCATTTGTTTTACCCAGATATACAATTTCTAGTTGCTCTACTCTACTCTTCTGTGTACATTATATTGACAAATACAGAAACATTCCCCAAAACCTGTTTCCAATAAAAAAAAGCAAAAGAAACAATTAAGTCATGCTTATGCAAAACATGGAATTCATAAATTCTATGAAACACTCTAAACAGCCATGATGCCAAACAGAAGAAGGAAGCATGATATAAATGTGCTCTTTCCAGAATATATTGATTCCCTCACAGTTTAGAGACCATATATGCTCATAATAATAAAATAGCTGAGTTAAAACTAGAGGTGTATGTGTGTGTGTGTGTGTGAGAGAGAGAGAGAGAAGAAGAAGCAGAAGAAGCAGAAGAAGAAGAGAGAGATCTTTTCTGAAATCTATGAAGGTTAAGTCCAACTACTTCATGTGCACACATACACACAGAGAGAGATGTATAAACTTATAATATTAGGATTTTTTAATGTCTTTGAACAGGTCTCAGGAGAATGCTAAATAGTAACCTAATTTTGTTTAGTTTCTTTTTGTAACAGCACACTACAGATAGGGTTGTCAATGCAAGTGTTGGGAGAAATATTTTAAGTGTTCTTTGAAAATTTGTTTTATAAAATCAGCTATTCTGCTATATAGTCAAAAGAGATTGCTTAGATAAACTTTTGGGGCAAACATTTGGCATATTAGTTACGATGCCAGTTTGGGACACCCACATACCATATTGTAGCGCCTAGGTTGGAATTTCAGCTATGCTTCCCATTCCAGCTTCCTGTTAATGTATCCCATAGCAGGCAACAGGTGACGGCCTAAGTACTTGGTTCATGCCACCCACATGGGAGACCTGGGTTAGATTCTGGATACCTGGCTTTGGCTTGGCCCAGTCCTGGCCGTTTTAAACATTTGGGGCATAAACTAGAAGACAGATGACACTTTTATCTGTCTTTGTCACTATGCCTTTCAAATAAAATGAAAATACATAAATAATTTTTAAGTTCTGTCTTGTAAAGCTCGAAGAGAACTACCATTATACATAGAAAAAAGATCTCAAGTCAAGATGATACTGTGAGTTCTTTTTTAAACCTTTGCATTTACATTTCATAAATATAAGAGACTATGTGAAGGACCCCAAAAGTGGTGCCCTTTTGTGACGACCCCAGAAACACAGACTCCAGACCAGGCGATGCAAAAAGCAAGAGGCAGTTTTATTTCATTTGCGCAAATGGGCCCTCTGCTGCCACAAGCAGAGAGAAAGAGAGGAGCCCCGAGCAGTCATCTCACACAGCTTTTAAAGGGCAAAACCACAAGATTAACATACTATTAGGGTGGCGTAAGTTCATTGGGTAACTAGACAGTTGGGCAAAGTACATGCACAAGGGGAGGGGGTCGTTGAGGAAGAGAAACGTGTGGCTACGTGCCTTACGTGCCTTGCGGTTTCTTTGTTAAGCTTGAGCAAGCACAGGGGAGGGGGCTTATGTACATAACAGGATGTTCTGTCGCCCGTATCTCTGAGTAATATCTAACCACTTTCTCTGAGAACCAGTTTACTCCCCCATTTCCCAGGACCAACACTAAGTGGGAGAAAGGCATTTATCATTCTACTTACTAAAGTGTTTATCATGGTTCTATTATGCTTTTTGCAGGGGTCTTACACTATGTTTTCAATATATAAAAAAGCATAGCAATGTTCAATATTAATTAAAAACCTTCAGCCATCACAAATAATAACAAACCTCCCCTTACAACAAAAACACACAAAGTGATAGTAGGGCTTGATGCAACAACTCTTCATAAATGATGCTGAGATTTGCTTCTTTGAACAAATCGTAGATATATTTAGCTAATTCGTAGTGATTTGCCCAGATAGAGAATTTACAGGTACTCCAACCCATCTATATTAATTGTAATGGAAAACTACAAAATTTGTCCAATTTTGTGGCCCAAAACTCATATCTCCCTGTGACTTCCCATTCTTCTCCTTTATTTAAACTTTTGCTTTTTCATGATGTTCTGTTAAAAGTAAAATAGAAAAGCAGAGTTCCCCTAAGATGGTACAAAATGCTTCCCCCAAAAGTTAACTTCAGGGAGATCAAGATCTAAGTGCTGAATCCTACTGCAGGTTTCTCCCCCAAAGCTGCCTTTAACAAACAAAATTGAGCTTCCAATCTTATCATGAGAATAGCAAGGGAGTGGTGATTCCACCCTCTCAATGGCTCTTTTGTTTTATCTGGAGCAATCTAGACAAGACAATTAAGATTACAAATCAGGTCTTTTGAAGGGTTTTGTTCCCACCTTGTAAATGACTGTTAGGTGAATGTCAGGGTTTTTTTCCCCCAAAAAAATTGTGCAGAAAAACCCCACTACCACAAGCCCCTTCTGGTTTTGCCTCTCTTGGAGCCCCCTCCAGACCACTCTGGCAGGAGATCTCTGACTTAGATAAATCTTGCTTTTCTCTATGCATAACTATATATTTGACTAACTAGTCTGTTAGGGCTGCAATAACAAAATTCCATAGACTAGGTGGCTTAAATAGCTGTACTGTGGTTTGAATGTATGTATGCCTCCCAAATTCGTATGTTAGAATCTAGCACTCAGTGTGGTAACAATAAGAGGTAGGGCCTTTAGGGCCATGATTAAGTCATGAGCAGTATGCCCTCATGTGTGAGATTAGCGTTCCTATAGAAGAGGCGGAAAGGTGCACCCTAGTCCCTTTTTCTCCTTCTGTTCTTACCACAATGTGAGCACATAGCATTTATATCCTACCCTATGAGAAAGCTGTCAGCAATGATATTTATGAAGATAGGCTCCCAACAGACCCAAAAAATGGTGCTATCTTAATTTTGAACTTTACAGTCTCCAGAATTCTGGAAATAAATGTCTTTGATAAATTATCCAGTCTAAAGTATTTTTATTATGGTAGCAGAAATAGACTAAGACAAACAGAAATGTGTTTCTCAGGGCCAGCGCTGTGGCACACTGGGTTAACGCCCTGGCCTGAAGTGCCGGCATCCCATATGGGCGCCAATTTTAGACCCGGCTGCTCCTCTTCCAATCTAGCTCTCTGCTATGGCCTGTAAAAGCAGTGGGAGATGGCCCAAGTCCTTGGGCCCCTGCACCCAAGTGGGAGACTCAGAAGAAGCTCCTGGCTCCTAGCTCCTGGCTTCGGATCTGTGTAGCTCCAGCCGTTGTGGCCATCTGGGGAGTGAACCAGGGGATGGAAGACCTCTCTCTTTGTCTCTACCTCTCTCTGTAACTCTGTCTTTCAAATAAATAAAATAAATCTTAAAAAAAAAGAAATGTATTTCTCATAGATCTGGAGACTCAAAGCCCAAGATCAAAGTGCCAGAGGGATTGCTTTCTTACGAGGCTTCTCAATTATATATATATTTTTTAAGGTCTATGTCAATTCCATTTGTCCTGGGATGGTGATTGTTCCTTCATAGGAGTTACTATGCTTAACCAATATTAAAATTAATTTTATAGTAATAAGCTATTTTACTTTACTTATATAGCATATTGGTATAGGTACAGCCTATATATTCCCCTAAAATCTATATATTGAAATCATAAGCTCCAGTACTTCCTAATGTGATTGTATTTGGAGCTGAGGAATTCATAGAAGTAGCTGAAATACAATGAGGTCATTAGGATGTGCTCTAATCCAATATGACTGTTGTCTATAAAAATAAGAGATCACAAGACAAATACAGAGGGATGGGCATGTGATGACACAGGAGAAAGAGGACCATCTACAAGGAAAGGGGAGAGAACTCAGAAGTAAATAGCCCTACCAACCTTACCTTTGAACGTCTAACCTTCAGAATTCTAAGAAAATATATACAACTCTCTTAATTCAAGATACCCAGTCTGTGGTACTTTTTTTATGACAATTGCACCAAATTAAAACAGATACTTAATTTTTACATTTTTTCCCACATTTGACCCAGGCCCCTTTCCCACTCCTAACTGAGGCTATTAATTATTATCTGCAGATGATCAGCTTAGAGATTGGAATTCACATCTCTGAGTTAAAGACGATTTCAACTACTTTTTTCAAAGTGGTTTGCTCAGATGACATCTTGACAAAAAACTCAACTAAGCATACCATATTAAGTGCAAACCTTAGAGAGGTTTGTGCAATTTATTTCTTTCATAGTCTGTCAATGCCCCCAAAATGTCCAACTGACCCAGCAATGACTGAAAAATCTCCCAGGAAAACCTCAATTCTTCTGTCACTTTCTCGTTAACCCTCTTATTTAAAGTCCTGTTTATATGATTGACAGTGAAAGGAAAATGTGGATTGCATTTTGGAAACTGAGACTCTGTCTCAGTTTTACAGACTCACTTAGGTCTTTAGCCATTTCCTTCGTACTGGGGTTGTGAATTGCCTCCTGTCTGTGCCTTTTCAAAATGGGTATCTAAAAAAAAAGAAAAGAAAAAGAACCTGCACACTGTAATATTATCATATTGTAAAAGTACAAGTAGATGAATTAACTAATTCGGTGTACACTGAATTGCTTCAAGTACTAAGACCCCTTTGTGCCCCACACCTGTCAGTATTCCTACCCTCCTTTCTAACATTGTAAGTGACTTCAGCCCAGTTTTGAAGTTTGTATCATTTGAATCTTACAGTACATATTTTCTTGTGACTGACTTTTTAGATTAACATTATATTTGTAATATTAATCTGTTACTGCATACAGTAGCCCTTTGATCACTTTAAATTCTTCCTAGTATTTCATTGTCTGAAATCTCCTGCATATGAATTTTCTTTGGGTTCATGTCACTATTAATGATCATGAAGGTTATTTCTAATTTCTGGGTATAGAAATAGTTGAGTTATGGACATTTCTGCAATTGCATTCTGGTGCACATGAGGGTACTTCCAAAAGTTCATGGAAAAATGAAAAGACAAATTTGGTAAACATTTGATGCAGCAACTAAGACACCACATGGGATGCCAACATCTGATACTGAAGTGCCTGGTCTGGGTTTAAATCTTGGGTCTTCTTCAGATTCCAGGTTCCTGCTAATGTACACCATGGGAGGCAGCAGTAGGTGATGTTTGAAGTACATGTGGAAGACCTGGATCAAGCCCCTAGCTCCTAGCTTCAACTTGGCCCTGGCCTGGCCACTGTGGGCATTTGAGGAGTGAATCAGCAGATGGGAACTGTCTGTCTCAGTCTATCTGTCTGTGTCTCTGCTTCAAAATAAATAAAGAATCTATCTTGTTGCAAAAAAAAAAAAAGATTGAAATCCATGCATAGTTTTGTTATTATACACATTTTCCAAAAACTTTTTCAGGATCCCTGAAGGACCCGTATTTCTGCTCATCATATACTCATTGTTGGGAAGTATTCAGTAAAACAATATCTTTCTTTTTAATTCACTTCTGATGGTCTGAAATATTATATCCTGCCATTTTTCCTTTCTTCACTTTTTTCTACACTTAACTTTTCATCCTTACTTCCTTCTATAAGAAAATTTTTTTTTCACTATTCCTACCTAGTAATTAACTTTTCATCAGTGTTCTACTAAGGAATCCTCAGACACTTTAGATAATTCTCACTAGGACACATAATAAACAACATTTAGTGATCTGAAATGGTCCCTTATGCTAACACTGGAATTATTTCAGTTTATGAGACTAGTCAATCCTATATGCTTGTCTCATTTGTCTGCCTACCTCATTACTGGGGAATTCTCATATTGATAAAGTAATTATAGTTCAATACAACATGACTTATGACAACTCACAAAAACCAAAATCAATCATGATCTACTACTATCAAAACAATCATGACATTATTTGATTTGGTACAATCAATATCTGTCCCATTTCATGTAACAAGATTTCCAAGTATCCTCTTATCATCAAGTGTATTTTAGAAAGATTAAAATAATTAAATTAATTCCCCTGTTTCTTGAACGCTGTTCATTTGTAGACTTCCACCTCTAAGTCCAGGAATCAAATTTCCCTAACACAATCAATTTCCTTGATCAACCATGAGTGTCAAAATTGACTGTCTTGAATTATTTAGAAAGAGAACGGTTGTTAAAAATCAGACAAGTGGAAATGATTGTTTAAATAACTTTAGTGAACATTTAGGAAATCAAGAGACAGATTTAGTTGATTTTATTATAAAGTTTCTTTTTTTTAAAAAAGATTGATTTATTTACTTGAAACTCAGTGTTAACACAAAAAGAGAAGGAGAGGCAGAAAGAGAGAGAGAGAGAGAGAGAGAGAGAGAGGTCGTCCATCCTCTGGTTCACTCCCCAATTGGCCACATTGGCCGGAGCTGTGTAGTTCTGAAACCAGGAGCCAGGAGCTCTTCCAGGTCTCCCACGTGGGTGCAAGAGATGAAGGACTTAGGCCATCTTCCACTGCTTTCCCAGGTCATAGCAGAGAGCTGAATTAGAAGTGGAGCATCCAAGTCTCGTACTGGTGTCCACATGGGATGCCAGCACTGCAGGTGGCAGCTTAACCTGCTACGCCACAGTGCCAGCCCCTGTAAAATTTCAATTAATAGTTTTCCTAAAATGGTAAAAAGGAGGAGAGTCAGTTCATTCTGGTTCCAGTAAGTTCTGGGAAGGAAAATTGAGTGACAAGGAGAATTAGGAGATCAGAAACCAGGACTTTCACGAAGTTTTACTAGAACAAACAGATGGGAATGGAGAAATAGGATAGATGTAAAGATTAGAAATTTTGAACGGCACCCAGGCTCACTAGGCTAATCCTCTGCCTGCGGCACCAGCACCCTGGGTTCTAGTCCCGGTTGCTCCTCTTCCAGTCCAGCTCTCTGCTGTGGCCCGGGAGGGCAGTGGAGGATGGCCCAAGTCCTTGGGCCCTGCACCCGCATGGGAGACCAGGAGAAGCACCTGGCTCCTGGCTTTGGATTGGCGCAGCACCAGCCATAGCGGCCATTTTGGGGGTGAACCAACGGTAAAAGGAAGCCCTTTCTCTCTGTCTCGCTCTCTCACTGTCTAACTCTGCCTGTCAAAAAAAAAAAAAAAAAAAGATTAGAAACTTTGACACATTAAGCAGAGGCTGAAAGCCTCTGGAAGTGTTACCAGAGGGAAGGCCGTGGAAGCCATGGGGTTCTTGTCTTCACACAAGAAAGAATTCAGGCATGAGACAGAGAGCAGAGTGATAAGGCTTTATTGGGGACAGGGCATCCATCAGAATGGAAGGGACAGAGAGAGTCCCCAGTTGCTCGGACTGGGGGAGAGCGAGGTTACATGGTTGAGAGGAGAGAATACACCTGGGCAGGCCAGGAGGGTGGCTCAGCAGGAGGCAGAGGGCTGAGCGCAGTCCCTTTGGACTCCATAGGTTTTTGAGGGCATCTGTTTACCCACCTCCTGCTCTCCTCCAGGACAAAGGATGGAGAGGCCTGGCAGAAGGGTTTGTTAGGTGAAAATTAGCAAATTCCTCTCCAGATTTGCTGGCACCAGGGGAAGAGTAAGGGGGCATCCCTTAGGGCGTCTGAGAAGGCTTTATTGTTCCATGTTATCAGGTCAGATAACCTATTTGGAGCTAAGGAGAGAATTCTCCTGGGAGCTTTCCTGGGGGAAGGCCTGGTTATCAGGGTCAGGACAGGACCTTGAAGTGCAAGATGCTGGGCTTCTGGAGCCTCAGTAGGCACTGGTCTTCAGGCCTGTCTCACAAACACACATAGGCTCAATTTCTGACTTGCTATCTCACAGAAGAATTTCTATATGCCCCTACTTTCATCACAAAGTTTAAACTAAGATAGTGAAATATAAGTACAAAGCAAGTAGTTTGATAAGATTGGGCATTTCCCCAAGCTCATGTTGGGGAGTGGGGTAGAACCTTAACAATGGGAACCTAGAAGTTCTAGTGTGGCTCATTGAGGGTCCATTGTTAGAACACTTTTGGAGCACCAGAAAACCAGGATTACAATGAAGAGAGACAGTCATGGATTGAGTCTTTGAGATAAAGAGTCTGTGTTCAAAAACATGAATTCACAAGTAGATACAGCACATTACCCCCTGGAAAGCAAAATAAACCAGTTTTACCTCAACATTCACCATTCTGGGAAACATCACAGAAAAACTATTGGGTATCCAAAGGGGCCAATGAGGCCCTCCAAAGGGCTCCATAATGCTGCAAAAAATCCCATATCCTTTTAACTGTCCTACAGGTCAGTTCCATGAGCCGTATCCACCTCCCTGCAAAGCATATCCATAAACCACCTGAAAAAGTATCAGGAGAAGAGAGACAGAACATTGAAAACTGAAAAGATACCAGAGCTTTCCAAGGAGAGATAGACTGAATTATCTAAAGAAACAGTTCAGGGGTCAGTACTATGGTGCAGAAGGTTAAAGCCCTGGCCTATGAAGCCAGCATCCCATATGGAAGCCAGTTCAAATCCTGTCTGTCCCATTTCCTGATCTAGAAAAGCAGCAGAGTATGGCTCAAGTCTTTGGGCCCCTGCACCCCCTTGGGAGACCCATAAGAAGCTCCTAACTTCGGATCGGTTCAACTCTGGCCATTGCAGCAATTTGGGGAGTGAACCAGCAGATGGAAGACCTCTCTCTCTGTGTGCCTCTACCTCTCTCTGTAACTCTGTATTTAAAATAAATATAATATTTTTTTAAAAAAGAAATAGTTTGAGTTAAGGTAAATGAAATGAGATTATAGAATTATATTCAATCTTGGGCAGGGGAAAATTTTTATTGTTTTTTTCATTACTATTCAACACAGTCATAGACAGGCCCCAACAGAAAAACCCAATAATATTGAAGAATTGACAGTGTATTAGCACATCTGAGGGTACACTAAAAACACTGGTAGATAATTAAATGTGTCTGTGAGATTATTTCTCATAACCATGCAAAATTTAAAATTTTTTAATTACTACAGTTGAGACAGTATGTTATTGCTAATCATTTTTTTTTTCATGGAAATATACTGCGCGGTCTTTGAACATCTCTCAGGCTTCTTGAAAGAAAACGATATGTAGGAGAAGAGGATGAGAAAAACACACAACTCATAATATGATGCAGAGTCAAAAGGATGACTGAGAGCAGAGAAGGCATTGTGGCACATCGGGTTAAGAGCTGTTTAGGACATCTTAGTCCATATCAAAGTGCATGGGTTTGAGTTCTGCTTCCTGCTTCCAATCCAACTTCCTGATAATGCACATCCTGTGAGGCAGAGATGATGGTTTAAGTAGTTGTATCTTTGCCAGCCACAGGGAAGGTCTGGATGGATTTCTTGGCTCCTGGCTCAAGGCTCCTTACTTCTCTCTGGCCCAGCCCTAACAGTTGTGGATCTTTGGGGATGATCACTTTCTCTCTCAATCTCTCCCTCTCTCTCACTCTCTCTGTTACTTTGCCCTTCAAATAATACAGGAAGAATGGGTGAGTACAAAAAAAAAGAATAAAGTCATTTGCACAATTTATCAAAAATATTTTTTTTTACTGGAGCATGCACTGTGGTACAGTGAGTTAAGCTGCCCAACCCCAGCTGTAGGGACCATTTGGGGAATGAATCAATGGATGGAAGATCTCTCGCTTTCTCTTCCTTTCTCTCCTTTTCTCTTCGATCTGTTAATTCATTCCCCACATGCTCACAATGACCATGTCAGATCCAGGCTAAAATTAGAAGTCAGAAACTCCATCCTGTCCTCCCAAATGGATGATGTTTTATGTAAGCCATTTTGTGTAGGACAGTTTTCAAATTCAAAATATTCATGATTTCATTTCTTTTGGGTAAATTCCCAGGAGTGGGATGGCTAGATCACATGGCAGGTCTACATTCAGATTTATGAGGTATCTCCATTCTGTCTTCCACAGTGGGTGCACCAGTTTACATTCCATTCCCACTAACAAATGGATTAGAGTATCTTTATCTCAACCATCTATTGTTTGTTGGTTTCTGTATGACAGGCATTCTTTTTTTCCCCCACAGGTAGAGTTAGACAGTGAGAGAGAGAGACAGAGAGAAAGGTCTTCCTTCCGTTGGTTCACGCCCCAAATGGCCACCATGGCCAGCATGCTGTGGCCGGCACACTGAATTGATCCGAAGCCAGGAGCTTCCTCCTGGTCTCCCATGTGGGTGCAGGGTCCAAGCACTTGGGCCATCCTCCACTGCCTTCCTGGGCAACAGCAGAGAGCTGGACTGGAAGAGGAGAAACCAGGACTAGAACCCGGGGTGCCAGTGCGACAGGCAGAGGATTAGCCAATTGAGTTGTGGCGCCGGCATCAGCCATTCTAATATCAGTGAGGTCAAACTCACGGATGGTAGTGATCCTGAGAATTTTTTCATGTGTTTCTTGGCCACTTGAATCTCTTCTCCTGAAAAATGCCTGTTCAAGTCCTGTGCCCATTTCTTAGCTGCATTGTTTGTATTCTTGTTAAATTTCTTGAACTCTTTACAGATTCTGGATTTTAATCCTTCATCAGTTGCATAGTTTACAAATATTTTCTCCCATTCTGTCAGTTGCCATTTCACTTTGCTGAGTGTTTGTTTCACAATGTAGAAGCTTCTCAACTTGATGTAATCCTATTTGTCAATTTTGCTCTTGATTGTGCTTCTGGGGTCTTTTAAAGAAGAACTGTCTGCCTATGCAAATGTCTTGCAGAGTTTCCCCAGTGTTCTTCAGTAATTTGATGATATAGGGTTGTGGATTTGGGACTTTGTTCCATTTTGAGTGCATTTTTGTGTAAGGACAAAGGAAGGGGGATAGTTTCATACTTCTGTATGTAGAGTCCAGTTTTCCCAGCACCATTTGTTGAAGAGACTCTCCTTGTTCTAGGGATTGATCTTAACTCCTTTGTCAAACATAAGTTTGTTGTAGATGTCACGACTGATTTCTGGAGTTTCTATTCTGTTCCATTAGTCTATAATTTAGTTTTTGTGCAAGTGCCAGGCTGTTTTGATTATAACTGTCCTGTCTTCAAATCAGGTGTTGTGATGCCTCCAGCAT